>NC_090307.1:25106377-25409408 GCF_039906515.1 Pseudorca crassidens | reverse complement strand
ATAGTTGAAACCATACAGCCTTTTCAGATTGGTTTCTTTCACTTAGCAATATACATTTAAGGTTCCTCCATGAATTCTCATGGTTTGACAGCTCATTTCTTTTTAGCACTGAACAATAATCTATTGCCTGGATGTACCAGTTTGTTTACCCATTCACCTACTGAAGGGCATCTTGGTGGCTTCCAAGTTTTGGAAATTATGAATAAAGCTGCCATAAATATCCATGTGCAGGTTTTTGTGTGGACATAAGTTTCTGATTCTTTTGGGCAAGTAACCAAAGAATGTGATTGCTGGATCACATGGTAAGAGTACGTTTAGTTCTGTAAGAAACTGCCACGCTGTCTCCCAAAGTGACTGTACCAACTTTTTTAATGTGAGAGAAAAATCCCTATTGTTTTTTAAGCCACTATAACGTGGATCTCTGCAGCTGAATGCAATTCCTAATTGATATGGTGAGATTGTGCCTGCTGAGTATCTATCAACACACAACGGGTCATCTTAACCAAAAAGCCAGAAGTAACTGCTCACCTAGTCATGCGTTCTCTTCCATCGACGTTTCTTCTTTTTCAGAGAAGGTCAGGAGAGACTGCCAAGTGCATAGCAAAGCCACGGCTCTCTCACCTTCTAGTTCTCTACTAGCATCAGCCATACAAGAAAAGATCTCAGTTTGGCCCAGCTTTTTATTTCTGTCTTGTTAAGGAGTCTTCAAGTGATTCCTTCTTCCGGTGGGTGCTCGCAATCACTTGTTTAATAATCTGTTCCACCCATCTTTTGGCATCTCTCTGGTCCTTCATAATCTCACCAAGACCAAGGATAGTGGTTTGATACCTGCGAATCCTTTTGCAGTTGGAATCCTCAAGTGCTGAAGTGAACAAATATTCCCCACTATCATTATCCAGTTGTCAAAATCATTTTAGGAACCTGTTTTGGCTTCATGCTGTGCAATAGATGGGTTCTGGGGGAGCTATACACACGTCACATTGTTATAAATTAATTCCTGTTTTAAGTGAACGGGGAAAGCTCATCACAGAAGAGGATAACTCCGTGAATCCTTCTATAAAGCAAATAATTCCATTAGATGAGTAATCGCCCTCTCATTTCGTTCTCTATGAATATGAAATGTTCAAATATTGAGTTTTTTTCACATATGGAGATTATAACTGAACATTTGGTTATATTCAATCTCTCTTTACTTCTTTAATATCATTATTGCCTTCATTATTTTTTGTCATCATCATCAGGAAAGGCATTACATTTTAGAAACAAAATAAAAGAACTACATTACTAGAGGTTGTCCTGTTAATCCTTAAGCAGCCCTTGTTCTGTGTTGAGGGATATTGGTTCTGTTTCTCTGGAAAACCCTAATACAAGTGGCTACCATGTGCTATGTACTCAGTGTCAGCTATTATAACTGCTATTAGTAGAAGCGTTATTAAATAGTGAGGTTAGACAGGTCCTCTCTTTAATAAAAAATTATTATTACCACCTCCACCCATTACAATGGTCACTATAAAAAAATAAAACAAATAAAGTTCAGCAAGGATGTGGAGAAATTGGAACCCCCCTGCATTGTTGGTGGAAAAGTAAAATGGTACAGCTACTATGGAAAACAGTTTCTCAAGAAACTAAAAAGAGAACTACCATTTGATCCAGCAATTCCACTCCTGGGTATATGCCCTAAAGAACTGAAAGCAAGGTCTTGAGATATTTGCACACACAGGTTCATTGAAGCATTACTCACAACAGCCAAGAGGTGGAAGCAGCCCAAATGTCCATTGACAGATGAATGAATAAAGAAAATGTGGTATACACGTAGAAGGGAATATTACTCAGCCTTAAAAAACAAGGAAATTCTGACACATGCTATAACATACATGAACCTTGAGGACATCATGCTAAGTGAAAAAAGCTGGCCACAAAAGAACAAATACTGTATCATTTCACTTATATGAGGCCCCTAGAGAAGTTAAACTCATGGAGACAAAAAGGAGAATGGTGGTTGCCAGGGGCTAGGAGGAGGAGAGAATGGAGAGTTCTTGCTTAAGGGGTACACAATTTCGGTTTTGCAAAAGGAAGAGGTCTGTGGATGGATGGTGGTGATGGTAGCACAACAATGTGAATGTATTTAGTGCCACTGAATTGTACACATAAACATAGTTAAGACAGTAAATTTATATTATTAAATTTATATTATATGTATTTCACGATTTTTTAAGATGTAAAAATTTGAGAAAAACCCCTATTATTCCAAGATTGGAGGCTTTCTAGGTCTAGGAAATGGGATCATACCAGGTGGCAGGAGACTGTAGGGAAAGGAGAAGTGACAGTAGGGACAACCTGTTCTCTGGTGGAAATGAATGCCTGCCATAGCTGACAGGTGGACCACTCAGGACGTGCTCAAGTCTCACAAGCATCCCTGGAGATAATTCTGTGGCCGAGTAGCTTCATGAAGCACAGCATCGGTTAAGACCTGCATCTGGATAACTACAGCTTTCAGAGCCAGGCCCTGCCCATGAAGCTGGTATTCAAAAATTATAAGTCAGTCGACAGCAGAAGAGTTCACTGGTGCTGGCTTAGTAATTAAATTACAAGGTGATTATTAGTCTGCTCAGGCAAAAAGATTACATCTGAATCCGAGTACTTAAAGTAGCTGCGGACTAAAACTCCTCCCAGGGAAAAAAAACACAAAAACTGTAACTAAATTAATGCCATTTTCTCCCAATTATAGATGCCCTCCAGTGACTATAAGGTTGTTATGGCAACATGCCCACCGAAAGGGTATGTCTGATAAGGCCTGAAATTAGGTATAGCAGGAAGGGAGTGTTGCGCATCTTATCTCTGCATCAGACCAAAACTGCTTTCTGGGATGGGGGCCAGGAGAACTGTCACTAGGCTGTTCCTGTCTCTTCTGCGGCTTATCTGAGGTTCCAGGCTGGTGGGCCACCCCTGCTGCTGCCCTTTAGGGAGAAGCGTAGCCCGAGCATCTCTCCACACTTCTCCCTTCTCCTGGGATGGTCTCCCATTCAACATCAACCAACCGGCATCTTTCCTCGTTTACCTGAAAATTCTCCCCTGCCGCCTTCTCCAGTCAGGCTTCTATGACCAACTGGCAGCTCAGTGGTCTCTAGACCAGATTCAATTCAATTGCTTAGCTCTGTACATCTCGGTTTGTAAAGAAATTCATCAAAAAATACAGCAGAGGGCTTCCCTGGTGGTGCAGTGGTTGAGAGTCCGCCTGCCGATGCAGGGAACACGGTTTCGTGCCCCGGTCCAGGAAGATCCCACATACTGCGGAGCGGCTGGGCCCATGAGCCATGGCCGCTGAGCCTGCATGTCCGGAGCCTGTGCTCCGCAACTGAAGAGGCCACAACAGTGAGAGGCCCGCCTACCGCAAAAAAAAAAAAAAAAAAAAAAAAAATACAGCGGAGCCCTTTTGGTTTAAGATGGCACAAAATAAATTCAAGGGCTTCTTACACCCTTTATTCAAGTACCAAACTTGAACAAAACCAGTCAATGCTGTGAATCACACTAATACCATTGACACATTCCAGAAAAGTTGCTGGCAAAGCAAAATTTTGTCAATATACAAGATGAGCTACTATTTAAAGAAATTATGGTTACTCCTTTTGTAAAAAGGATAATCATCTCATAAAATACCTTTTGTGTAAACCACTATCTTCATATACAAGGTGCATTTTAGAATTTAAAAAGCTGTCTCAAGTCCGTTTTGGAAAGAGTGGAGTATAAACAAATTTGATCATCAATATTGTCAAAATGGAAAAAGAGGTGGAGTGTGCATATTTGTGTCTGCATGTGGGTGAGGGAGGGACAGGGTGTCAGCCCCTAGAGCACCCGAAGGTCTGTTCCTTAGCCCCCAGGTTCTGCTGAACCAGCAGAGGTCATGCTGAAGGTGCCAATGAAGGTTACTGGGACCTCAGCTCAGGTCGGACTGGACTCACTGGGCCTGGGACTGCGGCATGTTCCACTGTGTCTGAATTACCACTCAAACAAAATCTAACCTCACTCTCCTGGGCCATAGAAAAAAGTCCCGATAGCTCAGGTTTTCGTTCAAGGTCCCACGCAGCCTATCCCCAGTAAAACAACAACAAATCAAGAATAACACCCCCCAAAAAATCTAGCCTTCATTGAGCCTTACAATGTGCTCAGTGCTTCACAGACGTGATCTCCTTTAATCCTCGTGACAACTTACCAAGGAAAGCTCTATTGTTTTTCTGATTTATAGAGGACACAGGAGCTCAGAGCGCTTAAGTTGCCCAAGGCTGACACCTGATTATAAAAGGTGATGGGAAGATTCATATTCTGGTCTGTGTGCATCGTAAGTCCAGGCTCAAACCAGCTCCACAGTACTGCCTGTCTGGACTTACTGCCTTCTTCTACCCTTTGCTCACCATCACCCTTCCACTTGCTAATTCCCACTTATAAGCTCCTGCTGTCCACCCACGGGACAGCCACCTTCCTATCCCCTTTCCATGCAAATCACATTCAGGCCTCAAAGCCTGGCTTGGACCCCACTTTTCCTGTAAAACTTTCCCTGCCACTCAGGTCTCAAGACTCCCCTTCCTCTGAACAATCACTCCCTCTGTGTTGTACATCGGGCATGTTTTGGATTTTAGTCTTATACCGCCATGTCTGCTTGAAATGTGTCTGTCTTTTCTTCTGACCTGAACTGTGAGGTCCTGTAAGCATAGATGAATGCCCATTTTTGTGTGTACTTATCACTCACGATATCTAACTTAGAGCAAACGCACTGTATGTACTCAGTAAACACTAGGGTAAAAAAAGGGGTCATTTAAGTGATTTTTCAAATGGTGTCTCTAAAGACTTTTCAACGACATAGAAATGTGTGTTTTTAATTTTATTAAGTGACTTAGCTGGATGAATAATGCATAAGTAATGCTATCCCAACTATTATAATTATGTGTAATAAATCACTGGTTTAAAACACAAAAAATAAAAATTACTAGGGTAATAGATAAGTCAGGAAAACAATGAAAACTCACGAAAAGTTTTAGCTGACTGCCTCTTCATTATTTCCTGAAATCACTGTATTATTAACAAATTGGGGAACATGACAAACATTCCACACCCAGGGTATGGTATGCGGGCCCCAGGTATGTGTATCCCAAAACAAGCCACTGGGGTGCCAGAAAAAAATATTATGATATTTACTGACGGTCACCTTCATGTTAAATTTATGCAAAAAATAAGCTTCCCTAAGAGCAAAAGGACTTTGGAATCATAAATGCGTAAAAATTTTAAAATTATTTAAAAATGTTTGTTTCATCTTTAGACCATCATTTAAAATGCCTATTTTATGTCAATTATATCTCAATCAAACTGAAAGAAAAAATAAAATATCTATTTGGGAATATATAATAGATAAAAAATAAATAACAAATAAATGAGAAATATAGAGGCAGATCAAAAAAATTTTTTTGACTGATGAGGTATATGAACAACGATCCTTCTTCTACAGCATAGAAGCATTTGGAGCTTCAGTTATATACAAACAAGTGCACACACATCTCGGAAGTCTCAGTTTAAAAGAAAAAAGCACCTCATTGTAAATGCACCAGTGAGGAAGAAGGATGTTTCCTGCACCTAGAGGAAAGGTGCTCGCTGGGGACTTGAGAAGGTGGACGCTGATGTTTGGAGATGAGGGGGCGTGGTTAAAACTTGCTGGTTCTGAGGCCCACAGGACTACCACCTGCTTGCTGGCTGTGTGCCCCTGGGCAAGTTCTGTCACCCCTCCTAGCCTCAGTTCCTTCCACTGCAAAAGTTGCAATGTCGATTATATGAAACAAAGCACAGAAAGTGTTTCGCTTGTTGCCCGGCGAATAGGAATCGTTTGATTAATATATTACCTATTTTTCTTGGATAGGGGAGGTTCAAGGTCAAGTTATTTTGCAGACATTTCAGAATAAGATTTAGGAGACAAGGATTACCAACTAGTTGAAGAGGGAGACATCTAGGATAGAAAAGGGAAGAGCATCTTCAGCAGGGGAAATTCCCAGCTACAGGGATCATAATGGTTGTAACTTTCTCTGCACTTCTTCTCTTTCAGGCTGTTTGAGATATGGGTCTTTGGATTACAAAAATCAGAAACCCACTCAGCCCTGCACAAAGTAAAGGGAATTACTATGAGGATACAGAAGTATCAGGAATCAAAGAGAGGTATAGTAGAGCACCCTGTGACTGAGAATCAGAAAGTCTGGAACTGAGGCTACTCCACACATCTCTCTCCCTCCCTTTTCCCGTTCACCCCCCTCCTCTGCCTACTCTTCTTGCACCTGGCCCACTAAGGCCACAAGCCCCTCCTCCCCCACCTGACTGAGCAGAGTCACCGGTGAGCACAGGTCTCTCAGCCTCTTCCTGAAGATTCTTGCAAAAGGGAATCTGATTGGCTCAGTTCATCTGCTGGAGCCAGGGCCATTAAGTCCAGGCATAGCCAATAGTCTGGAGTCCCTTGGATCAAGTGTATACCCCTGGTCCAGTAAGCTGGGCCACCCCTCCCAGGATGAGGGTGGCACAGTTTTTCCAGAGTGTAGCCTGAGAAATAATGAAATCTGTCTCTTGCAGATATGTGGAGGCGTATCTCTGCCCAAGTCCTCATCATGGACAAGGCCATCCATGGATGTGGTGCTCATGCCACTGACCTGTGAGGTCTGACCTTGAACTCTAAAGAAATTGAGGAATGCTTGACTATTCATGGGCTTCACTTACTGTTCTTGAATCTTGTGAGACAAGGTCTGCTTGCGTTCTGTTCCCTCATGGATTTCAGGGCTTTGTTAAATGAATATTGCAAACCCTTCCTGATCTGCTGGAATTAAACAGCTTAAAATTCATGCTTTTGGCTACTTAACTTTCAGTTTCTTTTGCCAGCTGGACTATAAACTTCTCAAAGGGAGAACTTCAGGTTTGGAAATAATCTGAGAGATCATAGACCCTCCGATTTTACAGGTGTGGAAACTGAGGCCCAGAAAGAGGAGACACAGCAGGATAGGGGCAGGTGGGGCCTAGAACCTAGTTTCACACACTGAGTTCCCCAAGGTGCCATGCAACGTCTTAGGTGTAGCCTGCACCCAATAAACATTTGTTGGTTTATTTCTTATTTAGCTTTTGCTTTTCTCAAGCTCATCATTCTCTATTGGTGTCCCTTCTTCCACCACCAACTTCAACCCTAGAAGACCACTTTTCATCTGCCTTTCAGGTGTTGGTCTTTGGGGTTGTGTAGTGGAAGCTGAGATGAGACAGGGGTGAAATTTAACCTGATTCTATCAAGCCGTTATCTCTCCAGGCCAACACCACAGCAGCAGAGCGAAAACACTAGACTGATAACTTCCTTCCCTCTCTGGGGTCACTGGCCACCAAACTGATGCACGATGAACCCACTCTCTAGCTTCCACATAAAGACATGACTTGCGCGACGCCTCCCAGGCCAATGCTACAAAACTGGGATTTAGGTCACTGCTGACCTCCTCCCGATGGAAGTTATAAGTGGATCTAGTCTCACTTTCCTGCCGGAAGTCTTCTCTGACCATCCCAGCCTGCTAGGAACGCTTTGTTCATTTAACATCCCCCTCACGCAGAATAGCGCCCCATCAGTTCTTCTGTTATCTCATGGGTGCCAGCTCCTGAAGCAGGCCATTTCTCTGCCCCTGCACTCGGGTGGGCTCCCACCAGGCCTTCAATAAATGCACTGATTGATGGAGGAAAGACGGTCAGGAGTCAGAAGACGATATGGGAAGAAAAGAGAAATATTTCCTTTTGCTAGTGTCCTTTTTTTTCCTTTTTCTTTTTTTTTTTTTTTTGGCTGTACTGTGCAGCTTGCGGGATCTTAGTTCCCTGACCAGGGATCGAACCCAGGCCACGGCAGTGAAAGCACCAAGCCCTAACCACTGGACCGCCAGGGAATTCTCTCCTTTTGCTAGTATCTTAGGAAAGTATTGATTAGGAAAAGCAACTGCTTAAGACAGAGAGAAACAGTCTGGCTTTTCATTTCTAGGCTATGTGGTAACAAGTTAGGTAAAGGCAACTTTTAACAACTCAAATCTGCCTAATTAACCAATTCCAGTGCCGGTTTATTGACTCTGCATCCAGCAGCTCCCCTGACCCAAGCTTGCAAGTGGGGCATAAGATCAACTGCAGGGAAGGAAGGCCACCACGTGAGGGACCAATGAAGCCCCAGGTCTCCCACACTGGGAAAGCCACGGTTTCCAGTCTGAGTGACCCACAGAGTCTTCCTCTCAAAGATCCCCATTCCAGCCTGAAATCCCCATCAGCAAAGGCCATTTCAGAAAGCTCTAGATAAGAGGACAAACATGTCATAGCTGGAGGAGAGAATGAAAAGATTATCTTATCATCCATTCATGAAGGGTGATTAGGCTGAAGGTAAAGCAGAGAGCCAGGCTCTGGGATGTGGAAAGCAGGAGGTAAGTGTTGCTAGGTGGGAAGAAGGAATGAGGGAGCCTGGGGACACCGTCCAGAGAAGGGGCTTTGGGTGCACACACAAGGGGGTCCTGGGGCAGCAGGGTGGGGAAGGGGAGAGCGTAACCACTTGTCAGCTGGGGAGGGTTAGGAGCGCTGAGCCCGCGGGAGGTGAGGACTGAAATCGGGTGAAGGTTCCCTGAAGACAACCCTAACCTACTTCACACATGAAGATGAGTCACCCTTAGGAATCCTCCCTGCAGCACCAGCTCTGCTGGCCTCCCTGCAGAAAAAAAAAAAATTCAGGGATCACTCTTCTGGCCCAGAAAGACCCTGGGACAGGGAAAGGAATGACCATCACCAAGAGTTGCTGTGTGACGCGGAGCCAGTTTAAATGCATTTTCACCGTCGGTTCTCACAAGGCCAAGAAAGGTTGTTGAATGAGCCGCCCAAGTCACTCATTTGGAGGGTAAGTAAACAGCCCAAGGTCGCAGATCCAGGAAGTGTCATGCCTGGGATTCAGGCTGAGGGTTCAGGCTGAGTCTTGAGTCTGTGCTGTCACCACTGGCGCTGTCACTGCAGGCACAGCCCCCAAACAGAGGCACCTACTCTCCACAGATGTTTTGCACTCTGCAGGTTGCTCAGCCTTTCCTCACCTCCGGGGCTGGATCCTGTTCTCACCTCTGGGGGTGTGATTTAAAGCAAAGGCAAAACCAAGACCCAGACAATTCCATTCTTGTTCCTTTGCAAATAGTGTGCATATCACACCATGTGCAAAACAGCATTGACAACAAAAGGTAGGTAAATGGGAATCTGCTGAGTGGATAGACTCTGGGACTATTAGTCCATATTTCGTAAATCCAGGAAATCATCCAGATGTTAAAGCGCAAAAATAACTGCTGAGCCAGTGAGGCGTAAATGCGAAGAGGGACAAACCAGTAGGAAGAGTCAGGTGTGCTTAAACACGTTCCTTTGCCCGGGGGGACTGGGCCTGGCACCCAGACAACTGGCTGCTGGTAGCCACTCTGCCTCTTATGAATGCACAACCATGGGCCTGCTGCCTCCCTCTAGAAGGGAGGGGATGACACGCCTCCACGTCCTTTGGTACAAGAGTCAAGAGAGCTGCTCTACTGGATGTGACCGCGGATGCTGCTCGGCTTTCCTTCCACCCTGGCTTGGCACACGCTGAGCTTCAAGTCAGGAAGACATGCTCTCCGCTCTGAAAGAAATCTCACCTCCCTCTTTCAAGGCCCACTGGAAGGCTCGTCTCTGCTGAAAAGCCGTCCCAGGCTCCTTCCGCCCTCTAGACACACACTTCATCCCTGACCCACCCGCATTTTGGGTCCTCCCTTCTGCCCTGTCAAATTGCTGGGACTTTCAGAATTTGCTCTCTTATCTCTCATCTCCAGCCTTTGTACCCTGTAGCCTTAGTCAGAGGACTACCCCTCCCTTTGCCTTTGTTAAAAATGTTAATAATTCTTACCTAAAGTACTACCTCCTCCAAGAAGCCTTCCCTCATCCTCTCCTACCCCCATCCACCCTCCATCCTGGTTGGCTGCTCCTCCTGAGGGTTCCGTAGCACTTTGTGCCTATGTCTATGTTAAGTGTGGACTTATCCCCTATACTTTCACTGACTGTGGTCCTTACACTAGACTTTGACCTTCTTGAGGGTCTCACCTGTCTTGGCATTCCCAGACATGTCCCATCTGTGGAAAATGCTCACCAAATGTTATATGAATTAATAAACGATTTTCTTCGCAGTTATACCGAGTCACACAGTTCCTTCCATGAGTTTATAACCCCCTTGCTTGGAGGGTGTACAGCATCATATATTTCTCCAGAAGGCTTCTCTGTGCTAAGCTCAGTGCCTAGCACCTAGTAGGCACTTGGAAAACGCTGGTGATTTGGTTAAGTGATTACTGAATTATACATTGCATTGAATTCTCCCCGTCACCAAGTCCCCAGCCTTAGCCCTTAGCATGGCCAATGGAAAATTAATTGGTTGCAAAGTGCATATCTAATTACAACATCCCGCCCCTGCCACAGAGATGTTCAAATGTTAATTATAACATATGCATCTCAATAACAGACGTTAGCATTTAATACAGCGTTAATAACTGGACTTGGGCCGCCCAGTGCGTACACAAAGCTCCCTTTTATCTGCCATTAGGACGGACTTAGCACTTAAAGCAAGGAAGTCCTCATCCTTAAAGCCGTCCTGTCCCTAAAATCAAATGTTTCCCTCCAAGCCTGGATCTCGTCTAAGCCCCCAATTCTCCCCACGCGGAGGTCCCCACCCAGGGCTGCGCCAACACGTGGCGGGGAGGGGAACGGGCGTTGGGCGTTGGGTTTCGGCGTGGCCAGACAGGCTGTCTCTGCTGCTCAGGCACATCCCCGGCGTCCCGGCGGCGCCCCGTTCTCCAGGGCCCGCCATCCCGGTAAAGAAAGGCGAACTACATTACCCATCAGGCCTCCCGCCGCCCTCTTTCCTTTCAAGTCGTTGCACGTGGCCGGAGGGGAGGGCGGGGCCTGGACTTCACTCTCCTACATTCTCTTTCCCTGTGTCAGAGCAGGGATCTTTTTTTTTTTTTTCGTTCCTCTACTCCCTCTCCCCCACCCGCCCCTCCCTCCCTCTTTCCCTCCCCTCCCTCCCTCCCCTGTCGCCTGGGTTTGTGCGCTGGGGCGCCGGAGCCCCTCCGCAGCCGGGACGCGCGGAACTCGAGGCTGGAGTCGGCTCTCCCGAGCCTCCTCCCTCCCTTCTCCTTTCCTGCCCCCTTCCCCCACCCCCCGACTAGGGCTCGGAGCGGCGGCCAGAGGAACCCCGAGGTGAGCATCCCCCCGTCCGCCCCCCTCTTTTAGTCATCTCTGATTGCCTATCGATTCGGGGACCCGCGAGGAGGGCTGCGTGACGTGCGCGTGCTTATAGATAAATCCGGGAAAACCGACCCAAACAATTAGCCCCCTTCCCCCCTCCCTGCGCCCGGGGCAGCCAGGAGTCGGCGCGCATCCACCTTCCCCGCCTCTGTCGAGGACCGCACTCCACGATCTCTCCCCCTCCCGAGGTTTGCCCCTTCCCTGCTGGGTTCCCCGCCAGTAGGGGAGCCGTATCTCTGGAGCTCCAGTGAGGAGGGGGGGTTCTTGGGGGGCGCACGGCTGGAGCCCGGCTCGCGTTGGAGCCGCTTGGTGTAGCCGCTGTCATGTGCCAGATTCCGACCCGGGGGGAGGAAGAGAGCGAGCTTTATTCCTCTCTTTTGTTTTGAAGCCCGCATTTGCTGCATCAAGCAGTTGGTTTAGTACCGGCCAAACTTGCAGCTGTTCTGACCGTGCTCCACTGAGGTAGGGTGGCGGCTCCCGGAGGGACCCCGAGAGAGTATCTCCACGCCGCCCCTCCCTCCTCTGGTGACTGATTGTGTCTGTGGCGGCCGCGTGTGTGTGTGCGCGCCCGTCCCCGCGGGCGCGGGGATGTCTGTCGTCTAGACAGGCTGCACCCTCCCTCCGTCCACGGTGAGCCTGCGGGCCGCGGGGGGCGCGGGGGACGGGAGCAGAGGAGGAACCCGAATCAGTAGATCCACTGAGGTCGCGGCTTTGGACATGCCCCACGGCGGTGATTCTGTTGGCTTTAAAAAAATATATTATTATTATTCATTCCTGTCGCCGCGGTGTAATTGGGCCTGGGGAACAGATCCGTCCGGCGGAGCCGGGGTTAAGTTGACAGGCTCTGAAAAGCCAGCTCGCGGTGGCTGGTGACCCGGGTTCCGGCTCGGGTCCTTCAGCGAGCAGGTGACTGTCCCGGACGCCTGCCGTGGTGGGGGTGTGGGGGTGGGCGGCGGGCAGGGGGAGCGGTGGCTTGTCTGCGGCGGAGCTGTGCTGCCCCTGAGGGCCGGATGCTGGAGCCTGGGTGCATCTGAGGGAGGCGTCCCGGGGACCGCGCATCTGAGTTGGGTACGTCTCTCCATTGACGTTAAATGACAGTCGGGAGTCTGAGGCCCTCCTGTGGGTGGCGTTGGCTGTTTGGTTTCGTGGAGTTTTCAGGGTTGGGGTTTGGGGGCAGGTGTGAGCAGAGAGGGGGTTGCGGCGTGTAAAGGGGAGGGGTGGCTGGCGGCGCGGTGTGCATTCCCACCCGGGGGGTGAGGCGTCGCCTCCCGCGCCCAGCTGTTTGTGTGTGTACACACCGCTCTGGCGTGTGTGGGGGGGCGGGGACCGCAGACCGCGGCGTCGTGGGGACGCGCTTGGGCCCAGATCGCTCGGGGTATCGGTCCCGCCAGGGCTCGTAGTGGTGTGTGTGTCCGCGCTCGCGCCTGGGTTACTTGGAGAGGGGAGTCGTGCGGCTGGGGGCCCGGGGAGACCCTGGGGTTGCGTAACCCTCCCTTCGCGTCCCGACGCCCCCCTGATCCGGCAGACTGTCCACCTATTCGGTGGCGCCGGGGGCTGGTCTGGCTGGGCCTGGAGGAGCCGCGGGCGCTCGCGCGTTGCCCCCCCCCCCCCACGCCCCTCGGTTGACCCTTGGCCGGGGGCGTTCTGTGGGTGCTCGTGCCCGCGCCTGCTGCCGCCTTCGCAGATCCTGGAGAGAATCAGCGCGCTCTGCGCACCCCCTCCCAATTTTTCGACCTGGAGACAGTGGGGGCCAAAGGCTGTCCGGCCTGACCGGCCCCGGGCCCAGCCCCGCGCTGCCTCCTGCGCCGGGGCCGGGTGCCCAGCCGGCCGCATGCCTTTGCCGGCTCTGTCCGCTCGGCGCTGGGTCTCTGCGGCCGGAGATTATCTCCCAGGCTAGGGGCCCGCGCGCAAAGGGAGGAAGCCGCTGGAGCTGCGGGCTCCGCGGCGGCTGGAGGCTCCCGATGGCGAAAGTGACACAGCACGAGCGCCGCTGACCGCCCGAGCTGGAGGAGAGAGGAAGGAGCCGCCCAGAGGGCGGGGAGGGGCCGCAGTCTGTCCGGCCTGTTTCCTCCTGTCCAGCTCCGGGTCTGGGCCGTAAACCTCAGGGATCCCGGTATGAGCATGCTGGGACCGCGCGAGAAAATTGCCTGGCGTGCGAGAAAACCCAATCATAGTGGAACAGAACGCACCGAGCAGACGTTAGAAGATGTCCAGTCCCTCACAGGATACACTCCCTTAGAGTATTTGAAACAGGATTCGATTTACACACAGATCAACTCATCTGCTGTGTCAAGTGTCTGTCCTGGATAATGTGCGCTTGGAGCAGTAATTTTGTAACGCGTTCTGGGATACAGTGTCATCAGTGATTAAGAGATGGCTAGAATAGCAATATGTTTGTATGACTTTACTGGGCAGTCCCCCACCGCATCATTGCATTTATTAAAGAGGGTCCCATGAGGTAGGGGGATATTAACCCCATTTTACAGAATAGCACATTGAGGCTCAAAAACTGACGTGACTTGCCTGAGGCGTTTCTGTGATTTCACTTCTCAGACTATGGCTTTTAATTAAACAGTGACCACCTTAAAGTGTAGGTCTTGGCACCTCAGGAAATACTGAACCCAAGAAAGGGAGTAAATTATGGTATTTATTCTTTGTCAGAAAACACTTGGTTTGCTACCAGTCCTAATGAGAATAAGTATTAAAAAACAGAAGTCTGCATTGCTGTTGTTATCACTCATCTGATAATTTACTGTTGGTGAATGATGGTCAGCTTTGATACATGCAGTATGTATACCTGCATGTAATAAATACATATGGATATATGTTTCTGCAACACATGCCTGTGTTCATATGGGTGTGTTCGTGGGGTCTTTATTGAATCTAAGGTTTATTCTTTACTTACTGGTTCCAAAACCATGGGTTTAAAGTATAACTCCTGAGAAACCACCCAGGAACCTGCCCCCGCCATCTCCAGGGATGGGGAAGCCTTGAAACGAACAAAGAGCTCCTCCATAACTGTATGTATTTCTCCGAGTTCTCGCACATGAAGGTTCTCAGACAGAGCCTGGAGGGTTATTAGGTTTGGTCAGATAATCAGCTATTCATTCACAAATATGTATTGAACACCAACATGTTTGTGTATCTTGAAGTGCTTACAAAGAAAATTTAGCATAGTGGCCCTGCCTGGCAAAAACATCTTCTAGCTGTGGAGATAAATGTAAGATTTTAAGTCCAGCAGATGTTTGTTGAGCACCTTCTGTAGTCTAGATACTCTGCTGTGTTTGGGGCACACAAAGATAGGATCGCAGAAACAGCTAATTTGCAGTGCAGAAAACGGATGAGCCTGCAGGAGAGAACAAATCATAAATATTTTAAAGCACTCGCCCTGGGACTTAGTCAATTTCACATATGTTGGTTGCAAGGGACTCATAATGCGAGTCCCTGTGCCTCAGCAAATGCAGAAGGAAGCAACAGAGGAAGAAGAGCCTTGTTGCTCTGAACTTCAAACTATTTGGAACCTCCCAGGTGAGCCCTAGAGGTCTGTCCTTCTATAGAGGTTAGGCAGCTCATGAGAGATGACCCTGAAGCCAACCAACAGTTTAGTCTGCTGAGCAATGAAGAACTGACAAGTTGTTCTCTGTGCTCCTGCCCCAGCTCTGCTGGACAGTGATGGGCTGTGATAGGCTGTCTTCAGTGGCTTTGGTCAAGGTCTCACTCAGGCCTGGCCTGAGTTTAGTAGTTTCTGTCTCACAGGTCTACGGATATGTTCTAATATGAGTCTGCTTTTCAATCTATTCATTCTCCAACTCACTTCCCGGGTCCTTGACACTGTTTTCCAATTTCATCTCAGTTTTGGGGTCCACTGCCCTTGTTTCGTTGTTTTTTTTTTTTTTTTTTAATAAATTTCATTTATTTATTTACTTTTGGCTGTGTTGGGTCTTCGTTGCTGCATGTGGGCTTTCTCTGGTTGTGGCGAGTGGGGGCTACTCTTTGTTGCAGTGCACGGACTTCTTGTTGCAGTGGCTTCTCTTGTTGTGGAGCACGGGCTCTAGGTGCATGGGCTTCAGTAGTTGTGGCGCATGGGCTCAGTTGCTCCGCAGCATGTGGGATCTTCCCGGCCCAGGGCTCGAACCCGTGTCCCCTGCATTCACTGCCCTTGTTTTAAGGTTCTGTTGTTTGCAGTTCACATGATGAAGGAGGAAGCAGGAGGTGGTGGTTAGGATGGGGAGAGAATCCTGAGCCCAGAGAAAGAACAGGAGGTACAAAACAGACGGGCAAGTTGCAGTTTTGGGCAATTCTCCAAACCTGATGGCATTTCTGCATAGCTTACCCAATAAAGTGGCAGCCCCTTTTGGTGTTCTCTTTGAGGGGGATCCTCTACCTCTGGGCCTCGCTGCTGACTCGCTGGTCACTTGAGCTCAGCTGCTAACATTCAGGCTTTGCTCTTGTGCCCTCCTGCCTCCCTTGCCTGCAGTTTAACTTAGGGCACTGCTGTGATGGTGGTCTTCTCTCAGAATTACCCCCAAGCTGACTATCGACAGCTGCCTGTTGTTTCTGAATTAATCCCCGGCCAGAGCTGTGGTTCAGAACAGAGTGAGAACAGACACATCCTCAGATCTAGGCACCCAGAGCTCGGAAGGGCCTTGTTGATGAGCTGAAGACCCCAAGGCCCAGAGAGGTGAAATGACTTGCCCAGAGTCACAGGGAGCCCTTGGCAGAGTGGAACATGAACTTCTAAAATTTGATGCCCTATTTAATCTTCTTTCTCTGTACTGTGATGCTTCCTGAAAAAAAGTGGGATTCTTACTTCCCAAAGAGTGAAAACTCTGCATCTTTTTTTTTTTTTCCCTTTGGTTCCAGGAAAGGCCCCGGAATTCGTCTTTTAGTCTTGAGTTTGCTTTCCTTCAAACCTGGCCTTCCTTGCCCTATCTTTCATCTTTGGCCGCCAGGAATCTGGATGAGAGCATACATTTGGGAGAGAGGTCTATGCTTGGGGTCTTCCAATGCTCTTAAGTTTGGTCTGTGGCTTCCCCTTTCCATGGCAGGGTCCTCAGGAACCTCCTGAAAGGGTTTGCAAAGCTGTTACGTACCTGCATTTTTCTAGGAGGAGGATCCACATATTTCATTTGATTCTTACCTGACTCAAGTAAGGAGAAGAACTACTGGGGGTGGGGGTAGTGGAGTTGGATAGGGGGTTGGCTGGCACTGGAGACTAGCATAATACCCTACACCTGAGTTGGCTTTGCAGTTTATGAACTATTTCACACAGATTATTTCATCTGCTTTTTATAATACCCTGTGAGGCTGTTGTTGTTATTCCCATTTTGCAGATGGGGAAACTGAGCCTCCATGGTTACTGCCATGCCGCAGTCACAAGTAAGTAGTAGAGCAGGGATCAAATCTGGTGTCCTTAGTTGACGTGGTCCACCACGGCACATCATCATTGCACTTGTGTGAGTGGAGGACCTCGAACTTTTTGGGGCTGCTTCTTTCTTCTCTTTTCTTTTCTTTTTGGAGCTCCTTCTCCATGATATCCACTGCTGGCTTATGCCCAACCATGGCGCCAGACCTAAGTGCTAACTTACCCGTGGGCGGGATGGATAAAGTATGGGAGGCAGTTATCATAACAGTGATATGTGGACTGGGGCCAGTTTGGGATGATTTCATGAAAGAGGTGAATTTGAGGGTAGGTCTGGGGCTGTGGCAGACCTGGCAGAGGTTTTCAGTTGGGACCATGGCCCAAAAAGGGTGAAGGGGAAATTGTGTGTGCTTGGTCCGGGGTGGAGCTAACCAAGGAGGTTGGGTGGATCCTGCAGTCAGACGGGGCTTCTCGTAGTGACTGGGCTCTTTCTCTGGCCAGCTCTGTGCTACACCCTGGGGCTGCAACCGTGAACAGGGACAGCCCTCCTGCCTTCAAAGAACCCACTGTCTCGCGGGAGAGGCAGGCACTTAAACAGTTAAATTCAGCTTGTGTGGTGAGCGCAGTGCTGGAGAAAGTTGCCTTCCAGACAAGGGCCACCTGCTGTAGCCTCAGAGATCAGAGAGGCCTTCCTAAGGGAGATGATGCAGGAGCTGAATCTGAATGTATGAAAAGGAATTAGCCAGGAGAAGAGACCGGAGAAGGACCTTCAGGGGGAAGGGATGTGGGCAGAACGGCGTGGAGGCCCGAGGCTGCCTGGTGGAGGAAGGGGCTGCCCCAGGGCAGTCAAGCACAAGGCCGAGAGGCACACAGAGCCCCGCTCTGAGGAGCTTGTGAGCCTGGCTGAGGATGTCACGTTTCAGCATGGAGGACAGGACGTTAAGCAGAGTCGAGGCACTCGGCCATGGGCCAGAAGGGAGCATGACTGGGAGCCAGAGGCGGCCTCTGGGCTGATGAGGCAACAGGCAGCTCCATGCAGCGTTCAGGTCCCAGGGGACGAGACATATGGGGAGGAGGGAAGGCCACGTATTAAAAACGTTTGGGGAGTAAAGTCGGCCGCGATTGCTTAGCTTTGGGGGATAAGGGGGGAGTCCCAGTGACTCCCAGGCTTCTGGCCTTGTGGACTCAGTGGATGGCGGCCTTTACCGGGCAGTGCCCTTCTGGTGGCTGGAGCAGGTCTGCTCTGGTGGGGGTGAGGAGGATTGTGGTGAGTTTAATGTTAGCCTTGGTGAGTTTGAATGGCTGGTAGGATAATCCAGTGGAGCTGTCTTGCAGACAATACAGTGCTCGTGGGAGAAGCCTGAGGAGGAGATGTGGGCAGGAGCTACAGTTCTGGGAGTGGGGAATGGTCTGCTGCTGAACGTGACTGCCGTGGGGACTGCTGTAGACAATAAGAAGACCTCTTCCTCCCATTGTCAGAGAATCCTTTGTCACGCCGGGCTGCTGTCATCAGGGAAGCCAGGCGGGGATGCTGTGTCATGCTGGAGGCCCGGCTGGCAGAATCCAGCAACAGCCAGGAGCGCGCTTCAGCTGGAAGCCTTCAAGTGAGTTAGGGGAGAGGCCTTGTCATTTTTAACATCCCTGGTTAGCAGAGCCCTTCCCAGGCCCTCAGGGCGTAAGTAAAGGGCAGGGGAGACCTGGACCTCTGCCCAGGAGAAGGCAGTCTAGTTGGGAGACAAGATGTGGAAATATGAAACCACTAAAAGTCTGGAATAACCTGGACAAAGAGTGGGCTGCAGATTAAATGCAAGAGGCCTGCTGGTACTTCTCTTCCTGCCATGCCGCATTTTTACAGGGCTGCTGTGTTTTGGGCAGAGTGCCAGTCTTTTCATTTTTGAATGCTCGGACCTACACAGTAGGTGTTCATCCTGCGTATTTGGATCTGCAGGGATGTGGCCAGAGTTTGTTGTTTGGGGTGTGGGGTGAGGTCAGCCAGAGAAGGTTCCCGTGAACAAGTCCAAAGAGGGGATTCCAACACTGATTTGGAATATTTTTAGTATCATAGCGGAGTAAAAATCTCGAAAACCTTCCAACTACCAAGCACCTAGAAATGCTGTATGAAATATAACTAGCATCCTTTCAAAGAAGAGCTGAGCTCCTCGAGTGTAAGAGAAATCCCCAGGGAACTCCAAAGTGTAAGCTTGCACTGACGCTAGGCCAGGCCTGGGGGTGGGTTTGGCTGTGGGCGTGTTGAGGGGTCTCAGACCCAAAGGCAGCTGAGCCCTTGGCATTGCCTCCTCCAGGGTCCAAGGTGAGACTGGGAGTTGGCATGGAGGGCCCTGCCTGAAACGGGCCCCTGCAAAGGTGTGCAGGCTTGGAGAGAGGATGGAATAGACGTCCACCCAGTGGCATGGAAGCAGGAGAGGGGGAGCTTGTCCGTCTTGGCCTGGATCTGGGGTGGGGAAGAATCTTCCCTGGAAACTTGAAACCTCAGGCCTGTTGTGGCCTTGGATGACCACTACACGTGTGGTCCAGGAGTCCCCAGGGAATTAGCACATTAAAGCCTTTGGGGGCCGGGGTCTTCCTGCCTGTGGGCTCCAGGATCTCATGAGTGCTGGAAGATTCTGGGGTTCTTCACCCTTCACTGACTTGGGTCTCCACCTTGGAGAGATGCTGCAGGACCCGGGGGATGGGGGGGGTGCTGAGTGAGGAGAAGGAGAAAGAGACCTTGGCAGGAACCTTTGAAAAGGGCCTTCATGACACTTATACACTGCTGAGGGCGTGTGCATGGCTGTGGAGAAGGGCTGCATCTGCCCGAGGGCTTCATCTCTCAGCAGAAGCCTGCAGACGGACCTGTCCGGGAAGGTCAGACCTTCTCCCCCCGCTGTTGACTCAGGCCAGGTCTTCACAGACAAGGCGTCTGTCCAGGTTCCTCCTCAGGGTGGCTGTGCAGATTCCAGCAGCTCCGGGTCCCTCCAGACTGTGTGCCACATCATCTGCCCTAAGCCCAGAGGCTTGAGTACCTCGAATTTCAAACTTGGGAGACACCTTAGAGGTCACCAAGTGGGTCTCCTACCAGGTGTGGGAATCCTGTCTCCACCAGCACTCGCTCAGAGGCTTCCCGTGGCCGGGAGTACGTGGCTTCACGAGGCAGTGCCTTCCCTCATTAGAAGGCTTTTGCAGCTGGAAGGCCTCCTGTGAGCCTCAGGCACTGCCCGGCTATTTCCACCCATCGCCCCCTCGGCCATGGGCTATGGTGAGAGATGCGTTGGAGGCCTTTCACCATCTTGCTCGCTTTTGCTGGAAGGGCCTTAATTTGTCGAGCTAAGATTCTGTGAGAATCCAGCCAACTTCCATCCTAACTTCCTTAGCAAAGAGGGAGATTTTGAAGATGAGATGTAAGGTTTGCTGAGCTGGCTGTGATGCAGAAGTTCTGAGAAGCTTTGGCTCAGTGCTTTTCAGATTCCAGACTAGAGAAGCAAGTTCCTTCCTCCAGCACCCAGAATACATTTCAGTTTGTAAGTGAGTGACTCAGGAATCTGATGCAGGGAGCTGACGTTTATTGAGTGTCTGTTAGGTACTGGGTACAGTGCTAGGTGTTGTCGGTATGTGTTACTAAATAAAAGTAACTTCTGGGGCTTCCCTGGTGGCGCAGTGGTTGAGAATCTGCCTGCTAATGCAGGGGACACGGGTTCGAGCCCTGGTCTGGGAAGATCCCACATGCCGTGGAGCAACTAGGCCCGTGAGCCACAACTACTGAGCCTGCGTGTCTGGAGCCTGTGCTCCGCAGCAAGAGAGGCTGCGATAGTGAGAGGCCCACGCACCGCGATGAAGAGCGGCCCCCGCTCGCCGCAACTAGAGAGAGCCCTCGCACAGAAACGAAGACGCAACACAGCCAAAAATAAATAAACAAATGTGGGGTTTCAAAAAAAAAAAAAGTAAATTCTGTGAGGGAGAGAGAAAGGGCAGCAGAGCCGGGGAAATGCCTTACTGTAGTTGTGACAATTGAGCCCTAAAGTTATTCAGAAAGAATGTGTGTGGTTCCATCCGGGAGTGGGTGGGGCAGGCATTCCTGTGCTATTCCCTTATAGGGCCTTCCTCTGGGGTAGGCAATGTCATGATCTCACCACGAGCTGAGAACCCACAGGCCTTTGCCGTATTCATGGGTCATTTGCTGAGATGCTTACAAGTTTGAACCATGAGATCAAGAAGGTGGCCTGCTGGACAATCCGCATCTTGTGTCACCAAACAGGATGGTGTTGACAATGACAGTGTTTTTCCCAGCATGCAAGGGGGGAGCTTGTCTGTCTTGGCCTGGATTTGGGGTGGGGAAGAATCTCCCCTGGAAACTTGAAACCTCAGACGTGTTGTGGCTTTGGATGGCCACTACATGTGTGGTCCAGGAGTCCCATTGGTGTCTGTCTGCAGGGCCCCGGGCTCTTTGAGGAATCCTTTGCATTCACAGGTTGGCTGGCATCTGTGACGTTCATATATTTGACAGGTGCCGTGTTGTGTTATGAGGAGCATGAGTTGCCTTTGTCGCGAGGTTGCATCAGCCAGCTGGATACCCGGATGTGCGCTCCTGACAGGGCCTGGTGGTGAAGGGCAGGGATTCTGGGAAAGTACCCAGTTTCTCCTCTTCTCCCTCCAAAAATTGTTCTTTATGCTCACATTCTACTGGTTTGCCTCAAACCTTTTTCTTTTTTGCGGTACGCGGGCCTCTCATTGCCGTGTCCTCTCCCGTTGTGGAGCACAGGCTCCGGACGCGCAGGCTTAGCGGCCATGGCTCACGGGCCCGCGGCATGTGGGATCTTCCCGGACCGGGGCACGAACCCGTGTCCCCTACATCGGCAGGGGGACTCTCAACCACTGCGCCACCAGGGAAGCCCTGCCTCAAACCTTTTACCCTAAGCCTGTTACCTCCGTTAACATTTGGTTTGGTTTAGCGGACATGCGTCAGATGCCTGAAGTGGGTCGGAGGAATTCAGACGAACCTGGCAGGGTCCCTACTTCCTGTCTTCATCTTGGTGGGGAAGACAGAATGGCCACGTTTGTGTGGTGTGAGAAGTACTGGGTAAAGAGCAAAAAAAAGTGTGCTGAGGCAGCCAGAAGTAGGATGACTATAATTTTTTGTCCAAATGGAGGCACTTTTGAGAGTGACAGGGAGTGCCGTTAGTAATCATGCCAGGACACAGATATAAACTGGGACTGTCCTGGGCAAATGGGGGCTTATGGCCACATGAGCCAGGGAGGGCGAGTGCATGTGTCATCAGTCCTTTGTGCTACAGGACACACGTAGACCTAATGGAGGGGAGGGGCTTGGCTGCAAGAGAAACTGGCATCTGTTTCCTGTTTTTCTGGGGCTAGAGAGGAAAGCTTTATCTGTGGGGACTGTGGACTGAGAACTCTGATGGGTCTCAGTTTACAGCCACAAGATTCTATCTTATATATCTCACTATGATCTCAGTGTTGGGGTTGGAGATGGAAGTTTGGGGAGATGAAAACCACCTGGTTTGTAGGATGTTATTGGCTGCAGGTAAAAGCACTAGACTAACAGTGGCTTAAAAAACAAGATGTTTATAGACTTATCTAGCCAGAAGTCTGAATGTAGGGGTTCTAAAGTTGATTAATTCAGTGGGTCAGTGATAATTTTAAGGACTCATTCTAACCTTCCAGGCAACCATTTACAGCACATTGGCCTCTGGCTCAGGCTTGACCCCTCATGGTCACAGCATGGCTCCCACTGCTCCACACATCACATTCTCACGTAACTGTATTGGAAGGCAGGCAGGAAGGTGAGTTTCTCCTTGTGTCTTAAAAAAAATTTTTTTTTCTACTTGAAGTATAGTTGATATATAATATTATATAAGTTACAGGTATACAATATAGTGATTTACAATTTTTAAAGGTTATATTCCATTTATAGTTATTAAAAATATTGGCTATATTCCCCATGTTGTACAATATATCCTTTAATTTGTTTTATACATAATAGTTTGTACCTTTTAATCCCCTGTCCCTATAGTGCCCTTCCCCACTTCCCTCTCCCCACAGTAACCACTAGTTGTTCTCTGTATCTGTGAGTCTGCTTCTTTTTTGTTATATTCACTGGTTTGCTGTATTTTTTAGATTCCAATATAAGTGATATCATGCAGTATTTGTCTTTCCAAGTCCATCCATGTTGCTGCAAGTGGCAAAATTTCATTCTTTTTTATGGCTGAGTAGTATTCCAGTGTGTATATGTATGTGTGTGTGTGTGTGTGTGTGTGTGTGTGTGTGTGTGTGTGTGTGTGTATGCCACATCTTCTTTATCCATTTATCTGTTGATGGACACTTAGGTTGCTTCCACATCTTGGCAATTGTAAATAATATCGCTATGAACATTGGGGTGCATGTATCTTTTCAAATTAGTGTTTTTGTTTTTTTCAGATATATAGCCAGGAGTGGAACTGCCGGGTCACATGGTGGTTCTATTTTTAGGTTTTTTTGTGAAACCTCCATACCATTTTCCACAGAGGCTGTACCATCCTTGTGTCTTAATGTATCAGGCATGAAAACCTTGCCCAGAATCCCCCTGCTAGAATTTACTATCAAGTTCCATTGAAGAGAAATGGGTCGATACCTCACCATGGAGGCTGATAAAGCAAGTTTTGGAGTTTTCTGCCTCATCTATAGCAAGAGGGAGAAGTGCCTGCGAGGAGGTGGAGAGGGGGGTCATGGGTAGGTAAGCAATGATTGTTTACCTCACCGAGTTTCATTGTGATTTTACTTATTCATTTGGGGATATATCAGCTTTATTGAGATATATTTTTTTATAAAACAATTTCTTATAATATAATTGAGGTATAAGGAAAACAAACCTACCCCCTGGGCTCTGGCAACTACTCTTCTTTCTTTCACTATAATCCTGCCTTTTCTAGTAATTATTATTTCTTAACCTATAGGTAATATGGGAGTGTAGGACCCTAGGTGTCTCGTGGAGGTCTTTTGTGTGGTCTCAGGTAGGTTCTATGTCCTCTTCCCCCAGTGGCCCCTCTGCATTCTGGTCCCCGGGGCCAGGTGGAGAAGCCGAGCAGACAGAGTTGTCCAGAGGGAGGGAGAGGGAGGGAACTTATGTTGGTGGTGGCCCTGACAGCAGGACCGGAGATACCTAAGGGGCCGAGGTTCTGGCTGGTCCATGACAGACAGCAGTCACTTGTGCTGGCAGCTGTGGGGTTTGAGGGAGGAAATTGCTTCTTAGTGTGGCTTGGACACCTTGGATCCTGCAGAGTCAGTTCTCCTGCCCCTGCTAATTGAGAACTCTGGCCGTGGGGAATGTAGGCCACGGGAAGATTATGGGGGACACCATCTTCCCCTCCCCAAACCATCATCCCCTTCTGTTGATACAAACAAAGAGCTCAGGCCAAGGGAAGGCCACGCAGTCCCCTGGAGCGAATAAGTGCCCTCTGGGCTCTTCTATACTCTGCTTGTATGGTCAGTTTTGTCCTCCTCTTCCATCCCAGCCTTCGGTCTGTACATCTTTAGCACACTTAGCCCTTGGCGTCACTCCCATCCTTCCTTGGGCTCTTGCCTGATCTGCTCCCTGAGATCATAAGCACCTTGAAGATCATATCCTGGTCTGAGTCACTTGTGGATTTCCCATAGGGCTAGGGCAGTGCTTGCCACAGGGTCCCTGCTCCAGGAACGCAGATCTTTTTTAAAGCAAAATGAGTATTTGTAGAATGAGGGGAGGTACTTGTTCACTTTGGGCATCTCTCCAGATTCCAAACCAGTTCAGTGTGGCACAGCACAGTGCCCTGGATAAGGATTTGTGAGTCTCTACATATTCCTTTCCTAAAGAGGAAGAAAGGTAATCCACCATGCTGTTATGGGTTGAATTGTATCCCCCCTAAAAGTATGTTGTAGTCCTAAGCCCCAGGACCTTGGAATGTGACTGTATTTGGAGATGGGGCCCTTAAAGAGGTAACTAAGGTAAAATGAGGTCCTTTGGGTGGCCCTAATGCAATATGACTGGTATCCTTAAAAGAAGAGGACATTAAGACTAGGACACCTGAGACAACCATGTGAGGACACAAGGAGAAGGTGGCCATCTATGAGGCCAAGGAGAGAGGGCTCAGAAGAAACCAACCCTGCTGACACCTTAATCTCAGACTTCTAGTGTCCAGAACTATGAGAAAATAAATTTCTCTTGTCTAGGCCACCCAGTTTGTGCTATTTTGTTATAAAAGCCAGGCTCCAAATCCAGGCCTATGTGACTGCAGAACCTGGACTCTGCACTGTGAGCTGCTGTGTTTGGGGGTGGGGTGGGGGTGGATGTCTGTCAACTCAGGGATTGAACAGGTGGTATTTCTGCTGAAACCCTGGGGCAATCCAATAATAACTTTAAAAACCTAACATTTGTTACGTATTACTGTGTTAAAGTGCTTCATGAGCACTTTCCATGTGTTATCTTAATTAGCCTTCTATTTTATAGATGAGACAATGAGGGCACAGAGAGGTTAAGTAATTTACCCTAGGTCACACAGCTAATAAGCGGCATAGACTGTTTTGCTATTTTGAGTGTTGTACCTTAACCATCACACACGGGGACTGACAGGTTATGCTGAGGTCCTCTTGTGGCATTCTGGGAAAGTCACTGGTCTTACGTCTGCCATGAATGACTTGGGCAAGTCACTTTGCATCTGGATGTTTTCTCCTCGGCGACCTCAGGGACTGGATGAGATACTATCTAACGTCCCTGATTGTCTCCTTCTGAGGTTCCTAGTTCCAGGCCTCTGAGGCAGGGAGTACATCCTCAGCATGGACTGGTGTAGGGGAGGAGGAATCCCGTGATGTCGTCTTCTGCATTTGCCCGCACCTGAGGTAGCAGCTCTAGATCTGCCTGGTCTGGCCATTTGGACCTATGGTTTGACAGTTTGCTCCTTCCCTATAAAATTAATTTTTTCCAGTAAGGTAGAAATTATCCCCACCCTGTGCCAGACACCCTTCTAGGTCTTTTAAGGATGTGGGCTTTGAGTTATATCAGCCAGAGGGTGTGGGGAAAGGGTTGATGGTAAGTGATACGATGTGCTTTCTCCCTCTAGCTTGACTGCAGTCTCGTTCATGCCAGAGAGAAACCAACCACGGGGGCAGCACACCTTAAAAGATCCCATGTTGAGCCAAAGACCTCTGCGTCTTTAGCCTTGTTTCCATTTCCCATGAGACCCAGGTAGACGGCAGGTGATGGTGAGGGTGAGGAGAGGGTGGTGGCCTGGTTCTCGGATTCTGCAGCCTGAAAACAGCGCAGTAAGAGCAAGGATGAGGTTGGCCAGGCTGCTTGTGGACAATATCAGGGCCCTGGTTTTTAATCCTCTGGCAGCCCAGCCCCTGGTTTATCCCCACAGGGTGTTAATGATTTTAGTTACCTCATTAGAGCTAAGTTTACTTAAGGTACCTGTAATAGATTTTAAAACCAGAAAAGCAGGTGAGTGTCTTTCAAAGTTCCCAGTTACTCAGCTGCCTGCTCATGACCTCCATAGATCTGGGAAGCCGAAGCTCTCTGGCTCCAGCATTCAGATGGCCGGGAAGAGGCCTTCAGATCCCAGTGGCTGAGGACACCTTGAGTGCCCTGACCGCTATGGATGGGCAGTTGTCAGCAAAACCAGGGGTTATTACCGCCCCCCCACCCCCCGCCCACCGGTGCTCTTATGAGGAGTGGGAGAGGGCAGGGCTAATGCGCTTCTTCTAATGGGGGCATTGAAGCAAGAAGAACTAGGTGACTTGGCCAAGGTCACATACCACACTCATCAGTGAGAAAACAACTTAAGGGCTGGTTCTCCATTCCGTAAACCTCCTTCCTCTGCCTTTAAGTACTGTGTTCAGACCACTGATGGGGAGTATAGGCTGATTTTCAGTCGAATATCTAGGAACAAGTTAACAAGTTAAAGCCGCGTCTTCATTTAAATGTGCATTAAAGAAAGAAAACATAACTAGTACATGGAACTTGTGATTTCATTATTGCTTAGCAGGAAGCTTAGTTTAATAAAAAGTCAAGACAAAGTCAATAATAGCATTACACCTGGTACCCAGCCATGACAGAAAACTCCAAGGTGGTGAATTTTGGGAAATGCTGCCAAAATCAAGTTTGGGTTGGGCTTCTGTCACTCGGCACTGGGTGAGTTCTGAATAATACATGACCGACTTCAGCCCAAGGCTACGTCTTTTCATGTAACAAATGCGGGTTTCTAAGTATTGAAACTTAGAAACAAAACTTCTATACATGTGATTGTAATTTGGATTCATGAAAGGTGGCCATTACCTAAAGACAACCTAAGTAAATATTGTTGTAAAGCAAAGACTCCTTTTATATAGTGTCTGGTTTCTTTCAAAAGCAAATTTAGACTTTGAAATAGTAACTTATATTATCCAGGATTTTGCTGACCAGAAACTTCTTAATTGGCACCTGAATAACTTCAGCACAATGAAGGTTAATATATTTCATTGTCAGAAAGATCATCTTAGCATCAAATGTGCTGCAATAAAGAATGTTCTGTCTGACATCCTTTCTCCAACCGGTGATAAATACTCTTGTCTAGGGTTAACTAAGGGGTGCATTTTAGAGCTAGCCCATCCTATGAACCCGACAAAGTTTTACTATCTGCATTTGAGTAAATTCCGATTATCTAGAAGAGTTATGTTGAAGCTGAGGCAGTCACTTGTAACACCGGACTCAACATCTTTAGGCCAGCATATTCTCTTCCATACTGTGAGCAATGGTGACCCTATTTTCTGAACCCAAAATCAGGATATGCATTTGAATATTTGAAATCAGGACTTCTCCCACCTGTCATCTTACATCTACATCGGGACTCTGAGGTCTCATTCTCAAATTTGTTGATGCGCTCATGCAATTTCAAAATTCTCTTTTTTAATAAAAATATTTGTCCTTTCTTCAGATCCTCCTGAGACCTACTTTGTCTTTCTACTTTCCCCCCAAATATCTTAGCCCCTCACAGTCCTGCTCCCAGTACAATGTGTATGGGGGTTTTCTACACCACCTGGGGCTTTTCTACACCACCAAGCAATTCTCTGACACCAGCTGGGTGTCCTACAATTCAACTCAATTCTTCTAACACTACCTACCTAGCATCAGATCCCACAGGTTAAGGCCTCAGTCCTATGTCTAGACCCCCCCCCCCGCACCCCCCAAACTTCAGATGCTATGCTTCTGACTGGCTTTCAATGACCCTGCTCCTTGGGTCCTATTAATTTGTTCGAGCAGCTCACAGAACTCAGAGAAGCATTTTACTTGTTAGATTACCAATTTCAGGAACAGTCAGATGGAAGAGCTGCGTAGGGCAAGGTATGGAGAAAGGACCCAGAGTTTCCATGCCCTCCTGGAATACACCACTCTCCCCAAATCTCCAGATGTCCACCAACCTGGAAGCTCTCTGAACCCCATCTTTTGGGGATTTTAGGAAGGCTTCGTTACATAGACATGCTTGATTATATATTGACCATTGTATATCGATTCAATCTCCAGCCCCTCTCTCGTCAGGTGTGGGACTGAAATTTTCTACCCTCCAATCACATGGTTGGCTCCCCTGGCAGCCAGCCCCCATCCTTATGTTTCCAAAGGTCGCCTCATTAACATAAACCTAGTTGTGGTGGAAGGGGTTTATTATGAATATCAAGACACCTTTAAAGCTCTTACAAATTCCAAGGGTTTTAGGTGCTATATGTCCGGGATGGTTGAAGACCAAAAATATAGTTGTTATTTTATATATCACAATATCACATTCCTTTATTAATATAACAGAAAATTAAATCTGGGGTCTGCATTCCTACCCCATCCCCCAAAATCCTAACAAACAAAAGAATGTTTTGCTGTGTTATCTATGGGAGCAGGTGGCTTTGTAGCCTGAGCAAATGATTGAAATTAAGAGGAGCCTATTCTCCTTACTATTGCTGTGTAACAAACCATCCTAAAACCTAGTGGCTTAAACAGTGATAATCCTTTGTTCTGCTCCGGAGCCTGCCATTTGGGTAGGGCTCAATAGGTACAGCTCACGTCTGTCCGCTCCACGTGGTATCGGCTGAGATGGCTCAACCAGGGCTGGAAGATCCACTTCCAGGATGGCTCATTCCTGAGGCTGGCGAGTTGTCCTGGCTGTTGGTTCTTCTCCATGTGGGCTTCTCCACGGGGCGGCTTGGGCTTTCTCAAGGCATGTGGCTGGGTTCCAAAAGTGGACGTCCCAGGAAACAGGAAGGCGAAGCTGCGCTTTCCCAAAGGCTTGGCCTGGGATCCTCGGTGTCTCTTCCATATACCATCCGTGGAGCAGTCACCCAGGCCAGATTCAAGACGAAGGGACATAGGTCCTATTTCCTGATGGGTGGGGTGCCAGAGATTTGGGGGCCATGGTTTTGTTTGTTTGTTTTTTGCGGTATGCGGGCCTCTCACTGCTGTGGCCTCTCCCGTTGTGGAGCACAGGCTCCGGACGCGCAGGCTCAGCGGCCATGGCTCACAGGCCCAGCTGCTCCACAGCATGTGGGATCTTCCCGGACCGGGGCACGAACCCGTGTCCCCTGCATCGGCAGGCGGACTCGCAACCGCTGCGCCACCAGGGAAGCCTGTGGGGGCCATGTTCTAAACCACAGGAACTGGTCTCACAGGAGAGGAGTGTCCTTCCTTCTTGCAGACCTTCACGGAGGTTTAGAGTTCATCTTCTTGCAGTCTTTTATGGGGGGGGGATGAAAAAAGAAATGCCTGTAAAACCCCGTTTGTATCATTTAAACACTGTTATAGTTAGTAAATGTCCGTTTTATATTCTAGTCCTTTAAAAAGTGGCTTCCCCTTGTCACAGGTATGTGGGCATCTTCATTTAATCAGTCACTCCCAGAATTCGCTGAAATAGAGGCGTGCAGGCACTTGGCCTTGGCAGCGGGAGTGGTCCCCAGGCAGGGCTGTCCACAGTTACTGGCCTTCATGGAGCAACTCTCTGTGGCAAGAGCCTGCGCTGGCTGCTAGCGGGCTGCAGAGATGACTAGGGAGACACCCCGCGCTGTGCCCACCTTCAGGGAGCCCAGGGTTGTACGGTAGATGGACAGCAATGGCCTCAGTGTCACTTTTTCTCAGGGTGTCCTTTTCCACTGGTGAAACACAGAGTGAGCATGTCTGCTCTGAATGCAGTGGGGATGACTTCTCTTTCCCTTTTGGGGCTCTTGATTTTAATGTGTGCCTTGGCCTGGAGCTCCTCACTCTGTTTTCCTCATCTGTGAAACAGGGAGTTCAGTCCAGTCCAGGGGTCAGCAAACTACAGCCTGCTGACCAAACCAGCCCAATGCCTGTTTTCCTAAGTGACATTTTACTGGAGCACAGTCACGCGTGTTGCTTTATGTACAGCCGTGGTTGCCTTTTGCTGGTTGCAGCGGGGACCATATGGCCCACAAAACCTCTGGCACTTTACAGAAAGTTTGTAGACCCTGGTGTAGAATAATGGTTTTCAAACTTCACATGGTTTTCAAACTTCGCATTTCAAAGAACACATGGTTCTTTCTTCAAATAACTTTACCAATAAATCAAATAAATTTACCAATAAATCAATTCTTTTACCAATAAATCAGTTCTTCTAGTACTTGTGCCACGCACTGTACCAAGTACTTTTAAATTGTCAACCTATTTTAATCCTTATAAAAACCCTGTGAGATGGGTATTATTATCATCCCCATTTTAGAGAAAATTGAGACAGAGTTAACAGAGAGGTTAAGTAACTTGCCTAAGGTCACACAGCTAATAAGTGGCAAAGGCAAGCTTCGAATTTAGCAGTCTGGCTCCAGAGTTCATGTTCTTACCCACTGCTCAGTGCTGTTCACTGGTGGCCTGATGTGAAAAGAGGGAGGCCGGATGACTAGAACTGGTGTGGGGACGCTTAGCATCTTCCACTCATCCTTTGGCTTCTCTCCCTGTAGCCCCCAGAACCCCCAGGGCCGTATCTGATAACCTCTGCAAGGTTAGCAAATTATAGGGTCCTAAGCTCACATGTAGGGGGGACTTTAGCTTGTTCGGGTTTCCCCAAGAGGAAGTGATCCTGGTTGTTGGGATCTCAAGTGAGCCTGGAACTGTAGAGAGCTCTGTTCCCTGGGAGAGAGGACTCCAGACAAATGATCATAATTATGCCCAATAAAAATGAGTGCTCGGAGACCAAGGTCCACATTTCAGAACAATAACTGGAAGAAGCCATCTTTCAATTCATTGCAATGCCCCAAACAAGTATTAAAACTAGTAAATCTACGTGGAGTCAGTTCTCTGGGCCAGAGTGACTTACCTCAGAATTGAGCCATAAAATTCAGCGAGGGCCAGCTTTCCACAGTGAATGTCACCTTCCCAGCTCCCTCCTACCAATAACCAATAAATCAGCCCAGGGGAGTTAAAAGATTAGTGGCAGCATTTCTCGGAGAGGTGGGAGCCTGGGGCTGCTGAGGGGCCCTTGGGGGTCTTCCTCTGTGCAGATTAGCTGCCTTGACTGAGCCCACCTTCCCCATAAAGGGCAGTTTTCAGGGAGGAAATAAAGCCTTCTCTGTCCTTTGGGGCAGCAGAGGTGAGGGTGACTCACTTTTATTGCCAGTGGGAAGCTGACCTTGATCTTGGTGGTTAGTTTGAAGGTGACTGGGATCTCGGAGGAGAGTTTATTCTGTGGTGGTGTGGCTGGTTTCAATAATGGTATCTCTTCAATTTTGCGATTTAAGAGGATTCCTGATTCCTAGGGACAGCGCCCTGGGTCTGTAGCTCCTCTGCCCTGTACAGAAGGGTCTCTCCTATTGTGAGGGTTTTGCTGCCCCTGCTTTTGCTCCTAGGTCTGTGTCCAGTGGGCTTGGGACCCACGAGGGGACGTAGGACGGGCTCTTTGTGGGTGCTTCCTCCCGCCCGCACACCTCTCTTCCTGCCCCCCTCCACCCCGCAAATGATAAAATGATCTTCCTGACAACCAGGAATCCCAGTTCCTTTCCAGAGATACTCTCTTTGGAGGAAAGTCTTTTTAAAAAGGCTTCCAGTTTCTTTCTGGCCACTTTCAGGCCACGCTTTGTTGTCCCTCAGTTTTTTCAGATCGGGGTTTTCCTTCTTCTCAGAGCCAGCTTTTAGGAAGTGTTCCCTCCCTCTCTCCCCGAGTTCCTGCCTGTTTCAGGCGTGACCGGACTTGATCGCTGGGTATCCCAAAGGCTAGAAGGTCCTAAAGCAAAAGGGGCTTTTGTGGGAGTGGGTGGTACCCCTTCTCTTCCCATATGCTTTGCCTGCCGCCTGGTTGGTAGTGGGGGCCTTGTGGGCCTGGGGGTTGGGACTGCACGTGTGGTGGTGGAGGCCCTGCAGGGGTGGGCTTGGGTGGGGTACAGTCTTGGGGCGGCTCCATGTGCTGTGGACGGCCCCCTTCCCAGGCCTCTGTGAAGGTCCCCAAAGCCTGGTTCTAACTTGGCCTAAAGAATATTTGACCTCATCCATCTCACAATTAACCGTCGATGGAAAGCAGCACGTACTTGAATAAGTGAAACTGTTTCTTTTAGGGAACGTTTTGGAAAACAGAAATTTGGTTCTCATTGAAGATACCTTACTAGTGTGTGTGGTTGTGTTTTCAACAACTTACAAAATGTTAATGAAAACATGGGGCCACCACTGCGTTGAAGTACGTTTGAAGTGAAGAATCCTCTCCACCTCATCCCTTAAATACTGTGTTAAGTTTTGCACATTGTATCCCTTTTCCCCTTTAATAGCAATTGGTTGATTGGCAGCTGTGCTAAATAATTTTGTATACTTAACTAGCTTGGTTTTAAATTTTGTTTCAAGTCCTGTTTATTACCGATGTCACCGCTGTTTTCCACAGACCCCGATCCCCGCAGCTCTGTCTTATCACCGCCCTCATCAGCGGGACCTTCTCTGCAGAGAGTACAGTTGGTCCTCTGTATCCACAGCTTCTGTATACTCGGATTCAATCAACCTTAGATCCAGAATTCTACGGCATCCAACGTTGGTTGAATCCGTGTATTCCCGGGGCTGGTTCTAAGGGACTTGGAACGTGTGCAGATTTTGGTTTCCCTGGGGCGTCCTGGTGCCAACCCTTCTGTGGATACTAAGGGACAACTGTATCCAGTTTTAGTTGTGCCTCCCTCTGTCTGGGCTTTCCCTTCCCTCCTCCTAAAGGAAACACCTGAGAAATCGCCAGGATCGTTGTACCCTTAAATAACATCAGTTGCCACTCATTTGTGTCATATTTCATGAATTTACCAAGTGCTCTCATGCGCCGTATGTGGGGCAGGCTGGTGTTATAATTACGGCCACTTTACACAGATGCTCTGAGAGATTCAAAGTCTCACATAGCACTTGGCAGCTGACGTCAGGACCAGAGGCTACATCCTCTCACTCTCAACCTAGTGTTCTTTCCACCACACCATGGAACCAGCCATAGACACCAGGGACGAGGCCTCTACGCTTTAGTTCCTTCTTCTGTAAAGTGGGGTCATAACAGCGCCTATTTCATGAGGCCACTGTGAGGCTGGAGTGAGCTGTCACATGTGCTTAGGATGGTACCTGGTGACAATACGTGTGAGCTCTTAGGAGGGGTGGTGGTAACCCCCGCTTATGTGCCGGACATTGTGGGGAACAGGCTGATTCCATGGCTCAGGCACACCATCCAGAAATGCAGGTAAAACCCGTGCCCAGATAAGCATCATACAGGATGAGAAGACTGGGCCCGTGGCTGCGTGGCTGTCTCACACCACACGTCTCGGGGTCCAGCCTCCTGAAGTAGTGCCCTTTCCTTTGCCAGGGCGGTTGACCAGGAGGCCACCTGTAGGGCTGACCCTTCAGTTGGGGATCTTGGCGTGCTTGGCGGTCTGTCCATTTTACAGACCGAGGCTGCGGCACTGGGCATTCTGGCTCCCAACATTGCCTCACTACTACGCTTGCAGTGTCACCGTGTGTACACATACGTACCCAAAGGGATAAAGCCATCAACAGTGGGAGTGTGTGATGTGTCAAGGAAGGAGTTCATTCATTCATTCATTAGTTCATTCATTCATTCATTCAACCAGTATGTACTACAGTATGCCAGGCCCCATTCTAGCTGCTGGGGGTGCAGCCGTGAGTGGGTCAGAGCCTCATGGAGCTTTCTGACCACAGACAAGGACACAAGTGTGTGCTATGAAGGGGAATAAGGCAGGGCCAGGGGCTGGAGGGGCTGGGAGGCGGGTGGTGACTTGAGTGGGAAGGACAGAGTCCTGAAGAAGGAGAGTACATGGAGGGGTGAGGATCCTGGTCTGTTGGAGGAGCAGCAGGAAGCCACGGGGCTGGAGGGGAGCGAACACGGGGAGAGCACCAAGCCATCCGGTAGCAATATGATGGGGCCGGATCTTGGTGGACTTGGACTTGGACTCACAGGAAGCCTTTGGAGGCGTTGGAGGGCATGCTGTGAGGCTGCAGGGCTCGCACTATTAGCCAGGCGGAGGAGAAGCTCTCACATCCGACCCTGGCACAGGGCTGGGGTTTCGGAACCTCCAGCATCTCCTGCGGTTGTGGCCTGTGCAGGTGCCTCCTGCATCATACCCTGTAGGTATGCTGCCCCCCGCGCATGACATTCCAGTGATCTCCTAGGGCTGATGTACCCGCTCCACCCCCTGTGCTGGAATGCAGAGTCTCGGTCCCAGCAGCTGGGGCTGCCTGGTGTGTGCTTTGGCAGAATTCCTCTCCTGCTTTTGAGCCTCTGGGACTCATCTGGGGTTCCTCTTTGTGCCCCTTTCAGTGAGCGGCACACCATAGCCTCCCCAAAGCTGGTAGGGAAGAGAGAGGACGTAAAACCCAAGATTAGGTCCTGAGCCTGGCCAGCACCTTGGGGGAGGCACTCTGAGGGCAAAGACTTGCGATTTTCATGGCCAAGATGAGCTGTTGTGTGTCGGGATTGTCTTCACAAGGGCTGGGGGCTAGGTGGGGGGTTGGTCCAGCCACAGCACAGTGGGGACATCCTTCCATGGGGGCAGCCACCTCATTCCACTGCTCACTGTTGGAGGCGACAGCTGGGACAGCAGCTGCTGCCTCTGAGGCCAGCCTCTTCCTCTCAAATGCCTCTTTGAGAGGCATTTCCCTTTGGGGTGGGAGTCTTTTCCTCACCCAGCAAAAAATGAAAGCTTTGGAAAGGCTGCACAAACCCCCTTAAGGACAGCTCTGGGTAGATGACAAGAGAGGGGCTTTGTAGGAGGGATTAATACTGCTGGAGTTGTGTCTAAAGGACAGTGCTTGCGCGACACTCCTATTTGGCTTACAAAACCCCACAGCCAGCAGCCTACCTCACTCGGGCCTAGCTGAGACACTGTAGATTTTGATTCTCATTCAATCATTAAATGTTTTAAAAGTCTGTGAAACAGATAGTCAAAGAGTTAATAGTCTTATTTATTCAAGAAATTTACTCAACAGATATTTTTGATTTTTTTTTGGCCACACCATGTGGCATGTGGGATCTTAGTTCCCCAACCAGGGATCGAACCCATGTCCCCTGTATTGGGAGCACGAAGCCTTAACCACTGGACCTCCAGGGAAGTCCCTCAACAGCTATTTTTGAGCAGCATCTATGTACCAGGCTTTTTTCTAGGTGCTGGGAATATAGCAAGTGAAGAAAACAGAAAATTCTTGCCCTTGAGGTCTAGTCTTATAATAGGAGGTCATCTTTAAAGAAAGACCTCTCAAATCTTTAAATAGTAACTCGTGGAGTTACACACGCATTGGTTTAAGGATCACTGGCTTTGTGCCAGAGGGGCGGGGACAGTGGGGTAGTTAGGATGTCCAGGGACAGAGGGAAGGAGAAACCGTGTCACTAAAGGCCAGTTGGGCAGAGGAGGCATCCAGCACTCTTCCAACGTGGCAGAAGTCAGGGAAGAATGGGATTCTGTTTATGAAGTTGAGCTTGTACATAACTATTTCCGGACATGTTTATATTGTGGAGGTAACTTATCCATGACTGGTCTTCTGATAGACCGACAAGTGTTACTGAGTGTTTTCTTTGTGCCCAGGTACATGGGGCTTGTGGGAAGATGTGTTCCTTTCCCTGGAGACTGACATGGTTAAGCAATTAATACAAACAAAACAAGGGCAAGTCTGTTCAGAGTCACTTCATATGGCTGGGCTTGAGAGCACCGTGGAAAGAACTCATTGAGAGTAGTCTGGGAAGGCTTCCTGGATGAGGTGGCTCCTAGCTAGTCCGAAAGAAGTGGGGAAGGTGTTCTCAGAGATGTGGTAACACGTGAGCATGGCTTGTGTCCTTCGGGCAGCACGGCTGGTCTGTTACAATGGACTTGGCAATGGGGCAGGTAAGAGGTTAGAAGGTGGGGGGCAGTGCAGGCCAGTGGGGGCTTCATGTGGCCTGCACCTGGGCTCCACTGAAGGTTTTGCAGCAGATGAGTAGACCAGTAATGGCAAGTGTTTAGGGTGTCTGATGGTGGGAGGGAGCTGGGAGCAGACAGATGTGAGTCCAGAGAATGGGGGTCCTTCCCCAACGAGTCATGAGGGCCATGGATAAATCACTCCCTAGAGACACCTCAGTTTACCTCATCTGTAAAATGAAAGTGAGATTTCTAATTCTGGCTATTTCACAGATTGGTTGTGAGTCTTAATTTTACGAATAGGTATGACAGTGCTTTAAACAAACAAAAAAAAGAATAAAGTGTTACATCAAGAAAAAAATCCAGGCTATTAGTGTCAGGTTCTCCTTCTCCCTTTGGCTTCCTGACCTAGGAGACAGCATGAAGCGAGAGAGAAATCTCGTTCTCTTGTGGGTGAAGGACGTTGTCCACGCATCAGAGAACCAGGGAAGGGGAAGTGAGCTCACAGCGTCAGCATTTAATCCCCCCTCCTGCCCCCATGAGATAGGGGAATTGAGGGGCCCCTGAGCCAGAGCGGCAGCCCTGCCCAGGGTCCCACAGCTCATCAGCAGTGGAACAGGGACTCTCCTTCTGTGTGAGTCTGCTCCGGCTGCCATAACAAAGTGCCAGAGGGGGGCTTAAACACCAGAGGTTCATTTTCTCATGACTCTGGAGGCTAGAGGTCATGAGACACCAGAGGTTGGTTTCTCCTGAGGCCTCTCTCCTTGGCGTGGAGGTGGCCACTTCTCACTGTGTCCTCACATGGTGTTCGCTGTGTGTGTCTGTCCTAATCTCTTCTTATGAGGACACCGGTTGTATTGGATGAGGGCCCTCCCTAATGACCGCATTTTAATCACCTCTTTAAAGGCACCATCTCCAAATACAGCCACATTCTGAGGTACTGGGTGTTCGGACTTCAGCAAATGAATTTGCGGGGGGTGGGCACAAGTCAGCCCGGAACACGTTTTTTTTTCAGAATTTCCAGAGTGTGCACAGTTTTGAGTGGAAAGGCACACTCGTGGAGGGAAAGGGGACTGAGAATTGAAAATCCCTGGGAGCTGTTAGAGACCTGATTTGTGGGATGTGGGCACCGCTGGGAATTGTGACAAGGCAAACATAGATGAGTGAACGATTTAGTGCTCCTGGCAAACTTGAATTAGATTCACTTAAGTAAACTTCATAACAACCCGCCCCCCTGAATTTCAAAAAAGTTCAATTAACTGCCTTTATAAAAGATTTCATAACAGGTTTACTTCTTTTTTTTTCTTTTTTTTCAAGCTGCACCAGGAGTTGATTTTTTTTTGGCTGCGTTGGGTCTTCATTGCTGCGCGCGGGCTTTCTCTGGTTGCAGCGAGCAGGGGCTACTCTTCGTTGCGTGGGCTTCTCATTGCAGTGGCTTCTCTTGTTGTGGAGCACGGGCTCTAGGCACATGGGCTTCAGTAGTTGTGGCCCATGGGCTCAGTAGTTGTGGCTCATGGGCTCAGTAGTTGTGGCTCATGGGCTCTAGAGCGCAGGCTCAGTAGTTGTGGCGCATGGACTTAGCTGCTCCACAGCATGTGGGATCTTCGCGGACCAGGGCTCGAACCCATGTCCCCTGCATTGGCAGGTGGTTTCTTAACCACTGCGCCACCAGAGAAGCCCAGGTTTCCTTTAAATACCCACCCTCACTGGTATACTTAAAAAGTGATTTAATACCATGTGATTAAAGTAGTACATTTTCAGAGCCTAGCCATTAAAGGCAGGAGAGACAACCTGTAATTAAAAGTCTGCTGAACCTTCCTCTTGCAAAGACCAGTTCAGTTTAGGACAGTTGACAATTAGAGCAGCTGAGGCGCTGGTGAGTCTCCTGTGCCTTCCGCTCTAAGTGAGCATGTGCAGAGATCTGACCAGGCTTGGGGGAAGGCAGCACTGACCACCCCGCTCCTGCCTGGGGCCGGGGCATCTGTCCTGCTGTCCTATGAGCCAGCGCTGAGTCTGTGCTGGCAGCAATCCAACCTCGTCCTTCTTGACCTCCGTCACTTGAGGGCAGTGATAGCAGACCCTGGTTAGTGTAGAGGGCAAGGGGACATAGGCCATATTGAGTGTTGTCCAAACCTGATGTTAGCGATTTCAACCTGCAAACATTCACTCTTAACCACAGCTGCAGACGTGGCCAAGTTGACTGATTCTTAGTCCTCCGTGTAAATGGAGCACATTGCCCGGGACTGGGAGAGGAAGCCAAGATCAGAACGAGGCCCTTCCCCGCCCCTTAGAGGGGAGAGCATGTGTAACCAGGATCCATTTGCAGGGAAGCATGTCATGATTCTTAGAGCGTAAAAGCTGAACATTACCGGGAGAAAGAACACTTGTCACCCAGGGCAGAGGAAACTGGTTCAATAAAGTCAGTTGCTTGTTGGGTATCAGATTCTGTCCTTCCATCATAAATATTTATTAAGAACCTACTGCATGCTGGAACTGTGCTGTGTACAGAGGGCCATGCGGTAGTCTCACCTGGCCAGAGAACCTTAAAAACCAATTTTCGAAGTTGAGTGCTTCGTCCCTGCCCTGAAGGCTTGCACAGACGAGTGGAAGAGGCAGATGTTCACACACAGGGTGGAGGGAGACGCCCAGGGCACCGTGTGAGTCCCCGGAGAGGAGCCTGTCCAAGCCTGGGGAGTCAGGGAAGTTGCCTTATGAGAGTGGTGAATAAGTTGAGAACTAAATGAAAGGACACAGGGAGGGGAATTAGTTTGGCCAGCAGGTGGGGACAGGAGTGTTTAAGGCAGGAGGGACATTATATGCAAAGGTCTGGCAGTGAGAATGTGCCTGTGTGGGCATCATTCGGGGTCATCTGGGGACACAAACTTGGAGAAGAGTGGAGGGAGAGGAGGAATGGGGCTGGAGTGTTGAGCAGAGGCCAGAGTGTGAAGGACACACAGGTGGAGGTGAGTAAGCCAGACCTTGCCCCAGCTTTTTTCTTGCACTTTGGGGCAAGAGATCCTGTGACAGATGCCTTCGGCTCGAGGGACCACAGTGCTGGGCAGTCTGGACACAGCCTGCCCTTAGCCCCAACACCTCCCCCCTATACCTGGTGCTCTGAGGGCTCATTCAGTCCCCTCGTTGGCATCCAGGTTGGAGGATTTGTTCTTTGATTCTGCTGTGAGGTTTGGATGGCCTCCTTGCCCTTCACACTGAGTCGCCTGGCTCTTTTCTGGGCTGTGATGCCTGTGTGTCCCTTCATGCCAATGCAGAACTCTTCAGAGCCTGGCAGCCTTTGTTGTTTAGGGTATATAAACTCAGAGGAACCAAACCATGAGTATTGGTTAGTAAGAGACATCAGAAATAACCAGGGCTTAAATAAGATAGAGATTGTTTCTCTCTTGCATAAAAGAGGCCTGGAGGTAGGCTGGCCAAAGTTGGTATGCTGGTTCCATGGGCCTTAGGCTACTTCCATCTTTTTGTACCACCATCCTCTGCATGTGGCCCTTTTATTCAAGGTCACTCAAGGTCCAACAGTGTTGCTGGAGTACCAGCCATCACACAGGGTCATTCTGGGAAGAAGGAGGAGGAACTGGAATCAGTTTTCATTGATTACCCCTATCTGCAAGGGAGGCTGGGAAATGTTTTTCAGCTGAGCACTTACCCAAGGTTCTGTTAGTAAAGAGGAATGGGAGAATATATATTGATTAAGCAACTAGCAGCCTCTGCCGTGGCATGTTGTAGCAGGGAGCCAAGGAGGACGAGCAGCTCCCTGAGGGTGTGGCTCTGTGTTCCATTTCTATCTGTGGCACTCAGCCCTGTGGCACATAGGAGATGCTGCTGACTGGGCAGATGAATGTGACAAGACGCAGGGGAAACTCTACTTCTGATTAGTCATCAATAAGCCCAGAGGACTCAGAAAATAGCAGGACTGTGCATGGGCTGGGGGCCTGGCCCCACTTCATACTTAGACAAGCCGTTTATTTCTTTGAGCCTCAGTTTCTCCATCTTCAGAAAGGGAATAATCGTTCTCCAAAAGATTTGTGACAAGGATCAAATGAGTCAATAGACTATACATAACTATATAAATGGAGGTTTGTGGTGGTGATTTGCAGGGGTTTTTTAAAAATAAATTTATTTTATATTTATTTATTTATTTTGCGGTACGCGGGCCTCTCACTGTTGTGGCCTTTCCTGTTGCGGAGCACAGGCTCCAGATGCGCAGCCTCAGCGGCCATGGCTCACGGGCCCAGCCGCTCCGCGTCATGTGGGATCCTTCCGGACCGGGGCACGAACCCGCGTCCCCTGCATCGGCAGGCGGACTCTCAAACACTGTGCCACCAGGGAAGGCCTATTTTATTTATTTTTATTTGTGGCTGCATTGTGTCTTTGTTGCTGCGCGCGGGCTTTCTCTAGTTGCGGTGAGCAGGGACTACTCTTTGTTGCGGTGTGTGGGCTTCTCATTGTGGTGCCTTATCTGGTTGCGGAGCACGGGCTCTAGGTGCGCAGGCTTCAGTAGTTGTGGCACGTGGGCTCAGTAGTTGTGGTGCACGGGATCAGTAGGTGTGGCTCACGGGCTCTAGAGCGCAGGCTCAGTAGTTGTGGCACACGGGCTTAGTTGCTCCGCGGCATGTGGGATCTTCCCGGACCAGGGCTCGAACCCATGTCCCCTGCATTGGCAGGCGGATTCTTAACCACTGCACCATCAGGGAAGTCCCTGATTTGCAGTTTGTTTAGCTCCTCAGACTCTTCCTCTCCCTCTAGGTAAAGTCTAGAAGATTAAATGACTTTTCTGAGCTCAATTATATGTACTGACTTCTCTCATAGACTCCACCCCACCCACCCAAGCCGCAGGAATCATAATATCCCCTTGTGTGTCCAGACATCTTTCTTCTGAAGAGCTCAAAGCCTTAATTATCTCTGGACCACCTAATATTCCAAGATACAGGGAGGGGCAAGAATTATTATTTCTATCTGGAAAATGGACAGGTAACCCACTCAGGGTCAGAGCTGTAACTAAAACTGGGTCTTCTGACTCCAAACCCAGAGCTCTTTCTCCCGAAATAGTATTTACAGACCTTTTGTTTTAAAGCAACAGATGGAGCTCTTTAAAATAATCCTTCATCAGGGGCCCAGTGCACAAAACAGGAAACAGAATGCCACTGGCTGCCCTGCCCCACAAGCCACCTCCCTGGAAAGTGCCCCTAACTCTCCCCAGGGCCCCAAGGTGGGCTGTCCTTGGTCCTTCAGGAAGCTTCCACTCCCCTAACTGCCCAGTGCTTCGTGGGTTTTGAGTGCTCTGGGTGGATGCAGGAAGTAGAAGCCCAAGCCCTCCCCTTAGCTGGTGAGATGTGCCACTTGGTCATCGGGTGACAGTGAGTAGATGTCATCACACCTTGGCTTGGTTCCAGCCTGGGGTGGAGACCTTCATAGTCCGTCCCCATCTCCCAACCCAGCCCCGACTCATCGCCCACTCTCCCAGTGCTTTACCCTAAATAGGTTCTCAAGGAGTTCTTTCATGCTCGAAAGAATTATAAATCATGTGATAAAACCACATACCCCAAATATAAGTAATTATAACGTATTATCCACTTTTCCTTTTACAGTTTTGAATGCTTGCTTACTATGTTCTTGCCAAGCTTCCTAACTTTTTAATGAATCTACCCTGTGTTCTCATCCTGCCTTCTCTATGGTCCACATTGATTATCTAATAGAAATGTAATTTTAAAAATTTGAAGAAGTAATACACTTACACAGTTAAAAAATAAAGACAAAATGAAAAGGTATGCTTTGGCAACAACCCAAATGTCCACCAACCAATCAATGGATAAACCAAATGTGGTGTATCCGTGCAGTAGAATATTATTCAGCTGTAAAAAGGAATGAAGCACTGATACATGCTACAGTTTGGATGAACCTTGAAAACATTATGCCAAGTGAAAGAAGCCAGGCACAAAAGTAACATATTGTATGATTCCATTTATATGAAATATCCAGAGTAGGTAAATTCATAGAGACAGAATGAAGGTTGGTGGTTACCAGGGGTGGGGAGGTTGCAGGAATAGGGAGGAACTGCTTAATCGGCACTGGGTTTTCTTTTGGTGTGATGAAAATGTTTTAGAACTAGTTAGAGGTGGTGGTTACACAGCAGTGTGACTGTACTAAGTGCCATTGAATTGTACAATTTAAAATATGTAAAACGGGGGCTTCCCTGGTGGCGCAGTGGTTGAGCGTCCGCCTGCCGATGCAGGGGACACGGGTTCGTGCCCCGGTCTGGGAAGATCCCACATGCCGTGGAGCGGCTGCGCCCGTGAGCCATGGCCGCTGAGCCTGCGCGTCTGGAGCCTGAGCTCCGCAACGGGAGAGGCCACAGCAGTGAGAGGCCCGCGTACCGCAAAAAATAATAATAATAATAAAAAAATACGTAAAATGGTTAATTTCATGTTATGTGAATTTCACCTCAATAATTAAAAGAAAAAAAAAGGTGATACGATCTGTGAAGTATGGAAATATTGTTTTCACTTCGTCCCTACCCATTTGTCCCTTCCTTCTTGCCCTACTCCCTCCCTGGAGGTAACAATTTTTGAAAAAACTTTTTATTGTTAAAAATTCCAAAAGATGTAAAGGTAGACAGAATGGTTTAACGAATTACTGTGTACCCACCACCCAGCTTCCTCAGTTATCATCTCACCACCAAGCTTGATTCCTTTGCGGTGTCCATTCTCCTATCCCTGGATTATTTGAAGTAAATCCCAGACACTATATTATTTCACTCATAAATAATAAATCAATATATATCAGTAAAAGAACTGTCTTTTAAAAAACACAACTATAATATGTACCACTTTCAATAATATTTTGTTTTTCGTTTCAGTATTTTTTCATGCACTATAAGGAATACATTCTGATTTTTCCCCTTTCTTACATCAAAGGGACCATACTGAAAATGTGATTCTGTACCTGTTCCCTTTCACCTTACAGAACATTCTGTAGATGTTTTCTCTATCAGTACACAGCGATCCTCCTTGTTTTTATCTAAGTGTATAATATTCTATCATATGGCTATATACTAGTTTATTCACCCATCCCCCGTTTCTGGTGGTTTTCAGTCTTTTCCTTTTTTTTTTAATTTATTTATTTTTGGCTCTGTTGGGTTTTCGTTGCTGTGCACGGGCTTTCCCTAGTTGCGGTGAGCGGGGGCTACTCTTCCTTGCGGTGTGCGGGCTTCTCGCTATGGTGGCCCCTCTTGTTGCGGAGCACGGGCTCTAGGCGTGCGGGCTTCAGTAGTTGTGGCATGTGGGCTCAGTAGTTGTGACTCGCGGGCTCTAGAGTGCAGAGTCAGCAGCTGTGGTGCACGGACTTAGCTGCTCCACGGCATGTGGAATCCTCCCGGACCAGGGCTCGAACCCGCGTCCCCTGCACTGGCAGGCGGATTCCTAACCACTGCGCCACCAGGGAAGTCCCCAGTCTTTTCCTTTGGAGAGTCTGAGCAGGACGCTATGCAGACTAAGCGGTCAAAGGCAAATCATATTTGGCTCATGGTGTTGAGAAACCTGTGTTAGGCAGATTCTTCAGACAAGCAGAATCATTAGAGAGAGAGGGAGAGAGAATCCTCCTGGGGTTAGCTTGGGTTTCCCTCCAACATGGTGGTCTCAGTGGATGTGGCCTTATTTCAAGGTCGCTGTCCTCCCTCAGAACACAAATGTGAAAGCTTCCGGGTCTTCTTCAGTCTTAGGCCTGGAAAGAGCACCATGTCACTCCTGCATTGCTGAGCGTCCAGTTGCACACCGCGAAGTGTGGATACTTCCATCCCTATAGGGAATGTAGTAGAATGTCTGGATACTCAATAAATACTAGTCGTTTTATTAGAGCACTGGACTGTGACACCCCGCTCTTGGGATAACTTCCTTTGTGACTTAGCCCAAGACCTACTCCTCTGGATCTCTAAAATGGGGATAATAGAAATACTGCTGCCAGGCCCAGGTCCAAATGAGATAAGACAACAATAGCTGTGAGAGGTGTTGGCAGTTAGGTGTGGCAGGGTTTTTGGAACCTCCCTCCCTGGAACTCCCACCCCCAGACAAGAGTCCCGCCTCTGCTGCTGGGGGCAGGATCTGGGGGTGCAGGAGACAGGTCCTGGGTCCTCCTCCTGAGATGTCCGAGTAGGCCACCAGGTGGGTAGGTGGGTAGGACTTGAGTCCGTGAGGGACAAGAGGAAAACGTGCTGAGTGTTTAATATCCATCAGGGGCTTCATGGCTTTTATATCTTTTCTCATGGACCCACATAGCGGTTCTGTAAGGCAGTGACACTTTCGCCCCTTGGACAGTTGTGCCATGGTGATACAGCTGAGTGACAACCAGAATTCCAGTTTAGGCCCTCCAGGCTCCAAACCCCGTGCCCTTTGCCCACAAAGCTGGCTGGAAAGAGAGACTCTTGGCAAAATACCAGAATTTTCCTTACTGTGAACACTGTTGACTCTAATTAGATTAATTTTCACTTTTCTTTTGCCTCTGAGGGGTTGATGATACAGTGGGATTACAGCACTGCACTGTGAGTAGAGCTGTGAGTGCTGGTGTGAGATCCTCCGAGCCCGAGAAGCAGTCAGCTTCACGTTTAATTTACCCAAGTGCCCTGCTGAGGAGCCCTCCGCACCCACGACAGGGCAGTGATGGTTGATAGAGGCCCAGCCTCTTGGTCTGGCTCCACTCCCCTGGGATGTTCCCTGCCCACCGCCCCCCAGGCCATGACTATCACAAGTGGTCCCTGCCCGGCATGCATTTCTAGAAACGCTGCTCTGAGCACACGTTTGCGCTGGGTTGTGGCCCTGGCCCCAAGCGCAAGTAGTTAAAGCAACTGCTTATGGAGTCTCCTCTCTCCAAGGTAAGCTGTGGAAGTAAGGGCTTTTGCCTGGATTAAGGCCTTAGCAAATGAGAGTGCTTTTCCAGTGCCAGTCTTGCTTTTGTCACCACAGGGAGCCAAAAATAAACATTTGTGGAGGGCCCGGGGTATGTGCCAGGTGGGCCCGAGCTAGAGAAATGTATGTGCTGAACTCACTGAAGAATAATTCCAGTTTGCGGATTGTCCCTCCTTGACCTTGGACGGCAGTGCCGGCACTCAGGACACCCAGGTGTTGCCCGCCTGCCCTGGCACGAGCGGGTGCTGAGGGGTGGGGCTGCCTTCTGAGAGCTGTGAGTGTGCGGTCACTCGCGCCGAGGCTGCCCAGGGCAGTGCTGACCTTTGGAAGGGCGAACAAGTGGCCTTTGGGGCTTTTCCGGGTCAGCCGCCAGCCCAGGAGAGAAGCACTTGATACAGCGTGGTGTTTTCCCCTTCTCCTCTGTCTGGCCTGACCATTTCTACTTGGGAAGCCAAAAGGCATAAGCATCTTACGGTAACTGAGGTGGTGCTGGGCCTACTGGTACCTTATGGCCTTTCCTGAGATGGGCCTTGCCTTTCATCTTCGGACCTTTGCCTGCCTCCCCACATCTCACTGGCACCCTCCCCCCGAGCCTCTTTTTCCGAGTCCTCTTTCTGTGCAGCTCGGTACCTCTGCCAGCACGAACGCCAGAATGAGTAGGCGAAAAGCCACCTCTGGACAGAGACTCTTCTCGGTTCCAGATTCACGGTGCCAGCGGAGGCATAACTGTTTAATCGCTGACACTGTCTCCAGTACCAAATAAAACCCAGTCCCGGGCTTCCCTGGTGGTGCAGTGGTTGAGAGTCCGCCTGCCGATGCCAGGACTCCACGCTTCCACTGCAGGGGGCGTGGGTTCGATCCCTGGTCAGGGAACTAAGATCCTGTGTGATGCGGCCAAAAAAAAAAAAGTAGGTGACTTTGAATATATTCACAATGTTGTGCAACCATCACTTACTATCTAGAACATTTTCTAGAGACATCATTTTCTAGAACCTCATCACCCAGAACATTTTCATCCCCTCCTGTACCCATGTGCAATCACTCCCATTTCTCCCCAACTCCCTCAGCTCCAAGCAACCTCTAATCAACTTTCTTTCTCTATAGATTCGCCTATTCTGCACGTTTCGTATAAATGCCATGAGTTTGCCATGCTATCACACATTCCTTCTTCAGCATCGTGCCAGCACCAGCTCTCTCGTTTATTTTCATAAATTTCCCATTTCACAGTGAGAGAAGGTGAGACAGCAATACTCCGTTTTCACAAATACTGCAGCTGATTTTTTTGTAAAAATATTTCGATCTTTTGGAAAAATCCTGAGATCCAGTACAATTGCATAACTTACTAGCCCTGCATCCGAAATTACACTTTGCTCCTTGTATTTGCAAAAATAATTCTTGCCACCCCCTTAGGCTTGGGGGCTTTAGTTTAGCCCTGCCCCCCTCATCTCCACGTTCCAAGAGCTTTTCTTCCCATTTCTGTTCTTTTCAGCTGCCTGCGCCTGGGTTGAATCCGGAGGCTCCCCTCTCCTTGCTGGGTTCCTGCAGACTTTCTTTCTGGCATTTCTGTCACCACTGGCATTTCCTCTGAGGCAAGCAGACCAGGAATAAAGAGCAGCCCGCGAGGGGAGGGAATGCTTTCTCTGTTGGCAAAAATGGAGTGAAGCAAGTGTCTGGGAGGACGGGGCTCCCATCCAGTTTGCTTCCTGGGGTCAGGCAGCCAGCGGCCCCTTACCTCATTTCTTTCTTTTTATTGCTCATGTGGGGCTGGAAAGCTAGAGGGTGTGTCCCTCCTGCAAGTGCTTATTGAGCTTTAGGTTAAGTACCTGGTACCCAACAAGGTGTTATTACCTGTCGCTGGGAGAAAAAATGGCAGACGGGAAGGAGGTAAGGCTCCACACAGGAAGAGGTATGATTACATGGCAGAGGGTGTGCTTGGGAAATAAGTGCTGGAGACTTTTAGGGAAGTGGCAGGTCAGGGTGGAGCAGGGCAGGGGAGGCCTTGTGTCTGAGGTGGGTGCAGTGGCCCTGCGGGATGGGGGTGGGATTTAGAGATGGGAGGAGCGGGACCCATTTTGGAGGGAAAGGGTATCATTGTTCTTCTCCCAGAGATGTCTGGTGTGACTTGGCATCTGAGAGGCCAGGAGGAGAAAGGCCCCAGAATGAAGCTTCCCAGAGGCAGGAGGCGGGGCCAGGGCATGCGGGGGCAGGGCTCCGAGTGGGAGGTAGAGCCTGTACCCTCTGCCCAACGGGGAGCCACGATAAGACTGTACAAAGACCCACTGACAGCTTATGGGGCTGTTTGGGGATGAGTCCTGGGACCCAAGGTAGAGGTTTGGGTCCCAGAGTCCTGGGACCCAGGGCAGCTCTCTGCCCCAGCTGCCGGCGCCACCAAGGCTATCATCAGGTGCTGGCCTTGGTGGCGCAGAGAGTTGATGGCAGCGTGGATGACATAAAGGCATTGGTAGGAGCAAAGAGGAAGGGGCGAGATTGAAAGACCTTTGGCGGAAGACACCTCAGGGCTCATGGCTTTGGCGAAGGAGGCGCCTGGGAGCGGTGTTGATTCTGTGTGGTCCTCAAGGCCTCCCTGCTGTGCCTCCTGCGTCAGGGACCCCTCTGTGCCTTGGATGGGCTTCTGAGGCGTGCTGGGTCAGGTGCACCTGCCTGCCGCGCGCTGTGTGCTTCCTGGCACAGGGACAGTCTGGTTACCTTATGGCCTCCCAGGCAGCATGTTATCGAACAGTAGCTGTGGTAAGGATGGGGGGGTTAGGAGGACCAGTACTCTTGCAGGTAATAACGTGGTCACTTGGAGTATTGGGACTAGTGGAGATAATATCACCATCTGAGCGGTTACTGCGTGCTAAGCATTTTACCGACGCTAGTTGATTTAGTCCTTGCAGTAACCCCCATGGGTTGGCCCCATCTTACCGGTAAGGAAACGGAAGCAACGGAGAATTAAGTGATTTTCCTGAAGTGGCACATCTAGTACAGGGCAGAGCCTGGACTCAGATCCCAGTCCCGTGGCTTCAGCCCCTACACTCCTGCCTACTCGGCTCCACCCTGTCTCAGAAGAGCAGGCTCTGTCCCTGCTGAATCTCACTGATTGTGACTGTGCCCATTTAGAGCTGGGGGAATGTGTGTCAGCACCTCCAGTAGGCCGAGGACCTGCCCCTCGCTCCCTCTCCAGCCTTGTCTGTGACGGTGGGTAAGAGAGGAGAGAGGAAAGTGCTGGAGAGGAAATGCCCACCTTCGGGGCAGCTGGCCAGCAGGACTGGGTGGGGCCTGCGCACAGCCCAACAACGGGTGTGGCTGGCCCCCCGCCTCCCACCCGGCCCTAGGGAGAGTCTCCCTCACTAGCTGTTGGGGCCAGCCATGCTTGGAGCCCCGGCCAGAGAGGTTCTTAGACGAGGAAGGACAGAGAGGTGGACCAGGGAAAAGAATTTATGTCCAACTGATAGTCTGTAGAATTAGATGCTGCAGAAAATTCTAATGAATGCTCTGTTACCTTAATCTTCTTAAGAGTGTGAAGTATTTAGGCATCATAGGGATGAGAGTGATACCAGATCCAAGGGAGCTTTTTTTTTGCAGTACGAGGGCCTCTCACTGTTGTGGCCTCTCCCGTTGCGGAGCACAGGCTCCGGACGCGCAGGCTCAGCGGCCATGGCTCACGGGCCCAGCCGCTCCGTGGCATGTGGGATCTTCCCGGACCGGGGCACGAACCCGTGTCCCCTGCATCGGCAGGCGGACTCCCAACCACTGCGCCACCAGGGAAGCCCCAGGAGAGCTTTGAGTTCAGGTTGCATTGTCTCTAGACTTGCAGATCGGCAGGGGAGGGGGTTGGACTATTTTTAGATGACGTCATACTAGTTCTGTAATGAACAGACAGCGTGCCCACTGCTACACACTCTCCTTACTCACACATTATTGTAATTAGTGTCTTAATCGTCTTCCAACAGGATCATAAGGTCTGTGAGGGCCTGGAACACGCCTGTCTCATTAGCTGCCCCATCCCCTGTGCTGGGCACAGGATCTTGGTGGGAGGATTAATTCACCTGGAGGGGTTGCAGAAGGCGCCAATGACTGGATCGCTGACCAGTGAGAAGTTTGGTAGGTGGTGGCAACAGCTTGACCAAAGCATGGAGGACAGAGGCGAGGAATGTCTGTGGAAGGGCAGGTGACATTAGGACAAAGTTGTGGACTGCTGGAAAAAGGCAGGACAGGTCCTGAATATCAATTCACTTATCTTGTCTTTAGGGAATTAGGGCTGAAAACACATGTCGAAAGAACATGAATGTTTTCTGATGCTGGTCTTTCTGTAGACACTACTAACTTATGCAGCGCCTTTGTCAGAATTAGGAAAAGGCATCCCTTATCTTGGATGAATTTTGAAGAAAGCAGCCCCTCCCTCTCGCCCCTCCCCCAGGTGGCTGCAGCCTTGCTTCAGGGCACATGGTCTGACAAATGGAATACGTACCGACTCTCAGCCTTCACTCATTGTCTTGCGTAGATGTGTTTGAGCAGTACACAAACTGCACAACTGTATACGGTCACCCTTTTGAGATTTGAAGTCTGGGTTTAAGCTCCTGAATGGAGACTGTAAGGTGAGAAGCCTGTGTCACTCAACTCTGACAATCCTATTTATTTACACCTTTCTCTTGTCCCTATGTCGCTGTTCTTTCCACAAAGAAGCAGGGATTGTTACCACTGGAGGTCAGAACCTTTATAAGCACATTGTCCACAATTCCCAGATATTGGTCCTGGACCCCGAAGAGCATTAGTCTCACCCAAGGAGCTTATCAAAATGCAGATTCCTGTTCCCCGGACTCACATCGCAAGACAAAGCCCAAGAATCTGTATTTTTTTATGGAACTAGCCCATTTCTTCAATCTATAGATAAGGAAACAGAAACCAAGAGAGGGATGGTGACTTACCCAGGCGCGTCTGGGGTGGGGTTGAGACCTGATCCCACTCTGGTGATGTTCAGTGCAGGCCCACCTGCTCCCAGCCCCCCACCAGCTCTTTCCCAGATCCTCCATCTCTGACAATCTCCAAGGCCAAGAACCTGGCTCTGTACCACTTGGTTTGCAGATCATGCTTCCTGTAGCCATCAATTTTTTTTTCCCACTCTTAATAGTAACAGTACTTTACTGGAGTATAATTTATATGCAGGATAATGCATGAATCTTAAGTGCATAGCCTGAGGGATCTTGACAAATGTTTATATTCGTGTAACCATTGCCAAGATCCAAATAAAGATCATGCCGGAAGATCATCGGGGGTTTTAAAATCATATTAGTGAGGCTAGTGAGGATGGAAGGCACCTGTTCAGGGGACAGAGACCACCTCTCCCGTTTGGTCCCCATGTGTCTTGTATTCTCTGCAGTTTCCCTCGGAGAGGTGGGGCCTGTGTGGGGAGCAGGGCTCAGGGAGCAGCAGGAATGACTTGTCAGATTTCTCAGACCTAAAACAGCTTCCCGTACCAGGGCCAGACTGAGCTGCAGGATCAAAGTGGTACATCTGTTTGGAGTACAATCTTCAACAGCATTTGAAGATTGTACCAAAAAAAAAGTCTGTCTTGCTGTTGAAATAAACAAAGGCATAGAGAGCAGAACAAATATCATTTGACTGCTGAAGATAAAAAGTTACCTTTAAAGAAAGCTCCCACTTGGCCTGGGCTTCTCTCATCCCCTCCTGGGACCCTGGGGTAATGCAGACTCGCTCCCAGCCAGTGCCAGCCTTGGGGGAGTTCACAGAGTGCCCGTGTGTGGCATTGCTGGGGCCCAGCAGGGGACCCCACGGCTTTCTGTGAGGTTGGGTGGAACCTGGAAACACAGCCTGGACACATACACCACCCACACCCCCGGGGGGTGACCTGCTGGGCAAGATGCCAGCACTGGCTCCCTTGCAGACTTGGCGGACGGCCCATCCTCAAAGGCTTGCTTTGAAGAGTCCATCTCTTCAAAGCCATACTTTTAGGGCACAAAGCTGTGGACAAGGACCTGTGGGATTTTCATCCCATCCCTTGGCAGGGCTGGAGCATCTAAGAGATGCAATCTTCTCCAGCCTTGAGAGGCTCCCTGGCACTTTGCTAAGGGACACTGAGCATTGTTTCCACTTCCCAGGGACAGAATTGCCTCAGAGCAGATGACCCAGCTGCTGAGAACTCCTGCTTCTCAGTGATGCTCTCTTTCTGTTTCATACGCTCTTTCCTTCACGCTTCCTTTTCCTGTCTCAACTGCATGACTCTTTATAGCTGAGTTAGAAAAAGACAATAACAGCCTGCAGATATTTCTCCCTTTGGGTGGACTCTCATTTGTGAGTGTTGTGGTGGTGGTACCTATGCTGACTCCAAGAGCTAATGGCTTGAAGGAAGATGCCTGACCTGTGGGTGTGGCCTCTGTTCTTATTTTCCTTAGAGACATACTTGTAGGTGAATGTCAAAGACATCTTTGGTTATTTTCTTGACTGATTTATTTTTTATTCCTAGGTATGCACACATTAAAGGGTTTTTAATATCTGGGCAAATGGCCCTAGAGAAGACAGGTTGTACGCATCTTCATCCCCATTAGCTGAGTGTGAGAATACCAGTTTCCCCAACACTGGGTGTCGGTGTTCCTTCCCACTCCTCCAGATTTGGTGGGTATGAAATTATATCCCATTTGCCTTCGCATTTCTTTGATTACTAGTGAACTTGAAGATTTTTCAGGCCATTTTTTTGTAGGCCATTTATATTTCTTCCTTTGTAAATTTACTTTTCATGCTCTTCGCTCAGTTTTCCTATTGATGTATTTTTCTTTAATTTTAGTTAGAGGTCTTAATTTATAGGTTAAGGCCTTGATTTCTAGATTTTAAAAGGTACTCATCTCTACCTAGACTCGGAGGCTTGGAACAGATTCAATTAGCTCCAGAGTGGCACCAGGTCCTCACTGGCCCATCCCCAAAGTGCTCTTTGGGAGAGTTAGGAAAAGTGCCCCTCGCCTGCAGGCACAGCTCAGTTCCTCAGCATAGGGCTTGGTGAGGGGCACATAGCGGGTTTCAGCCCGTTCTGGCTTCCTCAGGCAGGCACCCCTGTCCAGAGCACAGCTGCACAACTTACACAGTCCACACAGCCTACACCACTCTGTGTGGCCACTCTGAGTGTTAGGCAACTGAATTGAGGCAGTTTTGAAAATAACAAAAAAAAAAACCTCCAAGCCATTGAATGGTACACTTTTGACTATCAATATAATGGAACTTCCCAAACTTCAGACGTGGGCATCGCAGTGTTTTGAATGGAGTTAGAATTAGGTTATTAGCCTTGCTTTTGTTTGTGTTGCAGCAATGGAAGCCAGGGAGGAGGAAGGGGACTAGTCCTGACTCAGTTACTAATTACTGACGTGACCTGTGACTCGGGGCAAGCCAGCTCACTTGACGGGCCTCACTTTTCTCACCAGTCAAATGAGAGTCTGTGACTAGATAAACTTATAGGTTGTTCTCAACTCCAGATGTCTATGAGTCCAGTTCTAGCCATATTCTTCTTCTTTTTCACAAAAAGATTATGACATATTTAAGACAGTTCAGCTTTATTTTTTCTTTAGTGTCTGGATTATGTAAAAACAAAAACAATTGAGAGTTCTATACATATGTTTTTCCATTTCACCAAATGTCTACCTTAGTTATGATCTGACTGCCCAAAAGAAGAAATACTTCAATGGAACCAATCCCCCTTCTCTCTCTCCTTTTTTTTAAAAAAATTTTTGGCTGCGTTGGTTCCTCGTTGCTGCACATGGGCTTTCTCTAGTTGCAGCGAGCGGGGACTACTCTTTGTTGCGATTGCGGGCTTCTCGTTGTGGTGGCTTCTCTTGTGGCGGAGCATGGGCTCTAGGTGTGCGGGCTTCAGTAGTTGTGGCACATGGGCTTCAGTAGTTGTGGCACGTGGGCTCAGTAGTTGTGGCTCACGGGCTCTAGAGCGCAGGCTCAGTAGTTGTGGCACACGAGCTTACTTGCTCAGTGGCATGTGGGATCTTCCCGGACCAGGGCTCGAACCCGTGTCCCCTGCACTGGCAGGCGGATTCTTAACCACTGCGCCACCAGGGAAGTCCCCCAATCCCCCTTCTGTGTTTTACTGAAGGACGTCCTCAGGGTCTATGATGAGAAAGCATGTGTGCATTTGACAGTGGGAAACTGTGGTTAAGTCAGTATCATGGCTCATTGCATCTCTTCCTTCTCTCCTTCCTCAGTAACCATTTATGTGTCTCCTTGGTGAGACCTGGAAATGGGCAAGGCATCAAGGACCTCATTGCCTTCTGGGGAGCAGTGACAGGAGCCTGAACTTACGGGGACCCTCCCCCCAACTCCTGCTGCCTTTGGTTCCCACGACCGCTTGCCTCTGCCCCTCACGCCTTTTTCGTCTTCCACATTTTCCCACAGGGACCTGTTCTCTGTGGCCTATCAGACGGGGGTTCCTGGGGCCCCGTTCCAGCCCCTTCCCCACTTGCCCTCCTCCCGGGCCCTCTTGCCCCCTTGGGTCACCCTGGCTGTTGCCTGAGTGCCATTGACTATCACAGCTGTTCTCCACACCAGGCCTGTCCTCTGATCCCAGTGCAGTGCCCACCAGACTGCCTCCTGGACACTTTGACCTCAGGCACCTCCCACATCTGGCTCGTGGTCCTTGTCCACGCCCCCTGCTCTGGTTTGCCTTCTTATCACCGAACTAGTCCCCCAAGCCCACAACCCGGGACGCACATTCTGCCTCTCCGCGCCCTTCCCCACAAACACGCTCACTGACCTGTCCGGCTGCTGCCCACACAACTCTCCCTGCATCTTCTTGTCTTCGTTCTTCTGCCTCCATCTTGACTCAAGCCCTCGTCTTCCCCGTTCTAGCCTCCTGCAGGACTCTCTCCACTGTTCCTTCTGTTTCAGTCTCTCCCCCTCCTGATCTTGCGTTATTACTTTTATGCAAATCTAAGACAAGGAAAACCTTTGTCCTATGAATGACTTGCTCCAGAATCTTTGCTCTCTCTACTGCACCACCGTCTTGCATAGGGCAGGATGCAGGCTTGCAAAGGTGAACTTGACGTATCCTTTATCAAGGTGGGCCTCTCCCCTCTGACTGTTTCTGCATCCTCAGCACAGCGTGGGCAGTGGGAGAGTACCCTGTGCTTTTCCCCATCCTCCCCTGTGTCTATCCTCTGCCCTCCCCACCACCACCTCCCATCATCCTCCGGAGGCTTAGTAGATCAAGGAACCTGCGGTACGAGGTCAGAGCTGGAAGGGACTGGCTGGCACAACTTTCTACATTTTACAGAAAAGAAAACCAAGGCCCGGGGAAGGGGCATGTTCAGGTCTCACAGCTGGGGGTTTGTGGCGGGTCCTCTCATAGGTGTGTGGATGCCTTTCCTGCAGGTGCTGGAACAAATCGCCACAACCAGGGTGGCTTAGAACAGTAGACGTTTATTCTCTCACAGCTCTGAAAGCTGGAAGTCTGATATCAAGGTGCCAGCCAGGCCATGCCTCCTCTGAAGTCTCTGGGAGGGATCCTTCCTGGCCCCTTCCAAGCTTCTGGTGGGTGACTGGCAGTCCTTGGCCTCCCTTGGGCTGTAGATGCGTCGCTCCAATCTCTCTGCCTCTGTCTTCACGTGGCCTTCTCCCTGTGAGTGTCCCTGTGTCTGAATTTCCCTCTTTTTACAAGGACAGGAGTCATTGGCTTTAGGGCCCATCCTATGCCAGGATGACCTCAAATTTGATTACATCTGCAAAGACTCTACTTCCAAATACAGTCACAGTGACGATGGGGTGGGGAGTGTTAAGACGCCAGCAGGTCTTCTTGCAAGGGACCTGTCACCCCACAGCAGTGTGCCAGGCGTCCCCCATCTCCGGTGCTGGAGAGGGGTATGAGATGTGGTTCACACCGGGTCATTCTGGGGTATTTTAGGTTGGAAACTCGGTACTCAGTACTCTACTTGTTGGACCCGTCCCTTTAATAAACAGTTTGCCAGTAGTGGGTTTGTCTTTGCACGCGTGTGTGCGTGTGCGTGCGTGTGTGTGTGTGTGTGTGTGTGTGTGTGAGAGAGAGAGAGAGAGAGAGAGAGAGGGGTGAAGGACTGAAGTCTTATCAGCCTTCTTTTAAGATACGACTATACATTTCAGCCTGGGGAGGGGAGAGACGCCTCACAGAGGCAGCGTTTTTATTTGTAACTTTTGTCATTGTTCAGCTCTGGGAAATGAACGCGCTCTGGGGTGAACTGCTTCATATTCTTGTCTGTTGTTTAAACTAGCAGGCTGGCTTGTGTTCCTTTCCAGGCCAGAGCCTTATACTGCTGGGTTTTTGATTGCTCGGGAAGTTCATTGTTGCTCTGGCCCTCTGACCTTTGTCTGGCCTTTGCCCATGTGCAGAGTTTGCGAGTCAGCGTTTTGGGTGGGCTGGAGGGCAGGCAGCGTGATGATCTGTGGCCGCAGAGGTTTGGGCCCTGGGCTTGCAGGTGGGGAGAAGCCTGGGCTGGGGCTCCATATTTAGTCTGGAATCCAGTCCCAGCTGCTGCTCTGAGGCCACAGTGAATGCCAGAAAGGGCGGAGCACCAGCCCCAAGCCAGGGCAGCCAAGGCCTACTGTGCAGCACTGCTGGGAGACAAAAGTGTCAGTCCATCTGTGCCGGGCCTGCCCCTTTTCCTGCCTGTATATTGACTGGGAAACCCTGCTGGCCTGGAGAGGTGACTTGCCTGACCTCACATAGTTAGTTAATGGAGAGCCACTAGATTTGGGTGGCCCTTTCTGGAATCCAAGTCCTTTGCCCTTCCCTGGAACCATGCTGCCCAGGAGACCATGCTGTCATCAGGATGGGGGTGCCTCCAGGTGCCAGCTTTCCCAGAGACTGGGAAAAGAATGACCAGCACCCCTGGCGGCACCAGGGAAAAGAGAGACATCCGTTTCAGACTCTCCAGTTCCATTTGGCTTCTGCCACTGCTTACCACCCACCCCCAGCCCCCCACTGAAACCTGCTTGTGTTAGTCATTTATACCGTACTGTGAATGTCAGTCCTCTCCCAGGGAACTTAAACAGTGGTCACAGAGTGAGACTTGGAGTCAGACAGACACAGCATTCTGCACGTTGTAAGGTACACGTGGGTGGGAATAGGCAGACCTCAAGACATGGAGGAAGTTCTGGGACCAGCTCTCAGAACATCTCAGCTCCTGTCTTGTGCCTGCCCTCTCTCCCTTGTCCACGGACTGGCCACCCATCCTGTGCTGTACAGTCCAGACCTGCTCAGGAGCCTGTCCGGTGGCCTCGCTAATTACCCTCGCCCTTCCAGGGCAGGGTCCTCCCAATGCGTCCCAACTGTCTGTAGGTAGACCACCCTCGGGTGCGGTGCCCGCTGCTCCAGGCAACGGCTGCCTGCAGGCACCAAATAGCCTGGCCTGAATCTCTGAGCAGGACACATGGAAGGGGATCATTTCAGCATCAGGAAGGGCTCAGCACCCCATGACGGCAGTCCCATAGCCCCAGTCTATGTGCCCTTACCCACTTGTGGCCATCATGTCTGGACCTTTCTGGGCCTCAGTTTCCTCATCTCTAAGATGGGAACCATCTTACAGACTAGAGAGAGGATTGGACAGAGTACGTTTAAAGGCTTAGCTCTCAGTAGCCACTCACATAGTTATTACGATGTTCCTTGTCTCAGTTGATCCTCGCAGCAATCGTGGGAAAGTAGGCAGGGCTATTAACCCCACTTTACAGATGCAGAAGTTGATAGTAGAGCATGAGAGGGACCCAGCAGCCCTTTGGATGGCGCTATGTTCTTCCCACTGAAACACACTGGTAGTATCTGTGGGTTTCAGGAGTAAGGTTTTCTCCTTCGCCCCAGTTCTCCTGGATACGCTAGTGTGAAGCTCTCCACCTGTGAGGCGTAGTTTGGAAGTAGCTCTCCCTGGCATTGCCCGAACGGTTCAGGCTCAGCGGAGAAGCCACGGGCCTCTACAGCTGGGTGAATGGACTCATAACTGGCACGAGTTGGCCTCACAGCGCCGACACTGTAGTTCCCATGACACGCAACTCCTGTCACTGTTAACAGTCGGAGGCTGTGTGCCGGCAGAGGGCTCCGGAGGAGTGGACGGGAGGGCCTGGCACTGCTGAGGACAGCAATTAGCAGGGAGTGGCTGGCACTAATCGCTCTGATCAGCTGAGCAGCCAAGCCTGACATTCACAGGCTGCTTTTGGCTCCTGGGGCCCCAGGGGTAGAGGAACAAAGGGAGTCATTGCAAAACTTTGGGGGCGTCATCTCATCCTGGAGGGGCTGGCTGCCATGCGAGCAGGGAATGGCGGGCAGCTGGGAGCTGGGAGGCCCGGAAGCAGGTGGGGCCCATCCAGGCTGGCCGACTCCACTCTGCCTGGAGCCCATATCCTGCCTGCAGATGAGCCAGCACATTTTTGTAATGAGCCCGATAAAGTTTTCTTCTGTCTTTGTCCCCCTGGGAATCCTCAGCGGCCAGAAAGACTGGGGTACTGTGTGTCCGGCGGGAGCGCGGCACCTCTCAGTGTTCAGGAGGCTGCAGGAGGGCTTCCCTCAGGTCAGTATGCACTTGGCCAGGGTGCACAGGGAAGCCCTGCGATAGGGTGCTCGCGGGGAGCAGGGATTTCAGCAGGGGTTTCTCCGGAGAAGACTTCGCAGAAAAGGGCAAGTTTGTCATGCGTGTGAAAGGGCTCAATCACAGCGAAATTATCTTTACTGTCATCATTATTGGTATCAGTAATATGTGTCTAGAGTTCTCCTGGATTTTAGACCTGGTATTTTTGTTCTTGACAACCCTGGGAGGTTAGAAAAAAATAAAGGTGGGGAAAGATATTGTTCTGTTCTGAAGGTGTAGCAAAGGGGCCTAAAACAGGCAGGTGACCGACACAGGCGACAGGCCAAGGGGAGAACATGCCTTTGCCTCCCCTGCGGCTGGGGCCAGGCCGAGGGACGCTAGATTGTCATTCACATTGTTTCTTCTGAGTAACTACATTCAGTTATCTACTATAAAACCTTATTTAGGGGACTCTTTTCCATCAACCGGATGCCACAGACGAAAGAGGTGAGTACCTCTTCTGCACACAGGGGCCTCCTGGAACAGGACCTTCCCCCTTCTCCCACCCCGTCCCACCTCCCCGACTCCTGGGATGTGTGGCAGGGAAGGGGAGAGTTAATTTGGCAGCTCTGGTGTGTGGAGCATCGAGGCTGCAGACTGGCCTCTTTCATCAGCAGGTGGGCCGGCTTCGTGGGTGCCCTGTGCTCTGACACAGGGCCCTACACTCAGAAGGGTTAATGCTCGCTGATCCCTGGGCTGTCGCTGTTCTGAAATCCTTACGTTGGACAAGAGGCTCCGCTTGCATTCTGCTTTTCCCCGGGCGCCCCATGAATTACGCAGCCAGGCCCCCTTGCTTGGGTTCCACAGCTGTTGGGGGCGTGAGGAGGGGTCCTTGGGGTCTGTCAGCTGGCCAACCTGCTGGGGTGAGGCTGGCAGAGGCCACAGCTCCCCCTGTGTGGGGACCGGCATTTACGGCAGCTGCGCGTGGATGCCACGGGGCGGCTGAGCAAGGTCAGGCAGGGCTTCTGGAATGGGCGTGCACACATTCCCGGGCTGCCTCTCTCCACCCCTGCCTCCCCGCCTCCCTCCATCCCAGGCTGCCCCTGCCCTCCACACCTGGAGACACCACGTGCACTCCCGTGACCTTGCTGCAAAGGGCAACGAGCCAGAAATCCTGACACGTGCAACAGACAGACATCCCCGCCCTGCCCTGAAGTTGGCTCCCTCCGCGTCCCCTCAGGGTTTATTTTTGATGGAGGAGGAAGAGGAGAACATCCAAGGAATGCACTCCTGAGGCCCCTCCTCACCTGGTGCCCTCAGCAGCCCGCAGCAGACCCCAGCACGCAAGGGAAGTCAGCGGGCGGGCCCTCACCCAGACCCTGCCCAGCACAGTCCTTACCAACGCATCAAGTTCAGCAAGAAAACAATTAGGGAGCTGAGGCGCGAGGTCAGAATCATGGATTCCAGATTGCAAGGACTGGGGGGACATCGGTGGTTAGTGCCAGTGTTGCCACCTGAAACTAATGGGCTCCAAGGTGGGGTGCGTAAGCACCCACCTGCAGAAAGTATTAGAACTCATTTGTGTATTTATTTTTTTACCTTTTAATTTCTATTTGGGTTATGTTTTTGCAATGCACAAAATGTATTGCCAGGGTGAGCGTGTGTGTGTGTGTGTGTGTGTGTGTGCGTGCACGCGTATGTGCAGGTGTGTTATGTACAGACTATGTATTAGTCTGCTAAGACTGCTTTAACAAAGTACCACAGACTAAGTGGTTTAAACAGCAGAAATGTATCCTTTCACAGTTCCAGAGGCTGGAAGTCCAAGATCAGGGTGTCAGCAGGGTTGAATCCTGTTGAGGGCTGTGAGGGAGGTTCTGTCCCGTGTCTCTCCTCTAGCTTGTGCTGGTTTCCTGGCAACCTCTGGCATTTCCTGGCTTGTAGATGTCTCTACCTTCATCTCCACTTGGCATTCTCCCTGTGTGTGTGTCTATGTGTGCAAATTCCCCCTTTTTATAAGGAGACCAGTATAACCTCTTAACTAACTACATCTGCAAAGACCCTGTTTGTTTGTTTTTTTATCAATTTATTTATTTATTTAATTTTGGCTGCGTTGGGTCTTCGTTGCTGTGCAGGCTTTCTCTAGCTGTGGCGAGCGGGGGCTCCTCTTCGTTGCGTTGTGCAGGCTTCTCATTGCGGTGGCTTCTCTTTGTTGCGGAGCACGGGCTCTAGGTGCGCGGGCTTCAGTAGTTGTGGCACATGGGCTCAGTAGCTGTGGCTCGCAGGCTCTAGAGCACAGGCTCAGTAGTTGTGGCACACGGGCTTAGTTGCTCTTTTGCATGTGGGATCTTCCTGGACCAGGGCTCGAACCCATGTCCCCTGCACTGGCAGGCGGATTCTTAACCGCTGTGCCACCAGGGAAGTGCAAGGCCCTGTTTTAAAATAAGGTGACGTTCTGAGGTACTGGGAGTTAGTCTGAACTTTGGGGGACACACATCAACCCATAGCTCATGGCTGGAAACAGGCTGGAAAACCAGTGGCTTAGCCAAGCCATTTGCTCTCTGTGCTCAGCTAACCTTGATTGTATGTTAGCCCAGCCACCTCCATCTCTCATCAGGAGGCCCTGGTCGGGAGCCGTCTTGACGATTATCAAGAGTTACTGCCAGGGTTTGCTGGGCCCGAGGCCTCCCTTCAGCCAAGAGGAGAAAGGCCTCTGGTGAGAGGTGCAGGGCCCTGCGTGCTTGGCATGGGAAGAAACCGGATGTCCTGCTTCTCTTCCCTGCCTTGAAGCATCATGTCACAATGAGCAAAAGAAGTAGCACTAAGCAGTCATGTGGGAATGGACTGACCTGGGTCTCTTTGGCATGACCTTGGGTAAGTTGTAGGATTCTGGGATTTTGTTTGTTTGCTTGTTACATTGGTACTTTTATTTATTTTTATTTTTAAAAAAATTAATTTATTTTTGGCTGCGTTGGGTCTCCCGTTGCTGCACGCAGGCTTTCTCTAGTTGCGGCGAGTTGGGGCTACTCTTCATTGCGGTGCATGGGCTTCTCATTGTGGTGGCTTCTCTTGTCGCAGAGCATGGACTCTAGGCGCGCGGGCTTCAGTAGTTGTGGCTCGCAGGCTCTAGAGCGCAGGCTCAGTAGTTGTGGCACACGGGCTTAGTTGCTCCTCGGCATGTGGGATCTTCCCAGATCAGGGCTTGAACCCGTGTCCTCTGCATTGGCAGGAGGATTCTTAACCACTGCACCACCAGGGAAGCCCAGGATTCTGGGATTTTAAAATGGCAGGCGCCTGCCTTCGAGGTCCCCCAGTCCAATGCTCTCATTTTACTGACAAGGGGATGAAAGACAAAGGAGGGGAGGGTCCTGCCCAGGATTTTAGTTAGAATCAGGACTGGCAGCTGTGTCAGTTCTCTACTGCTGCATAACAAATTATCCCCCAAACAGCACACATTTATCTCCTGCTTTGTGCTGGCTAGAGTCTGGGCTTAGCCCGGCTGGACACTCTGTTTCCAGGGTCTCCTCCCAAGGCTGCAGAAGAGGTGTTGACTGGGGCTGTGGTCGATTGCGGGAGTATCTGCTTCCTAGCTCACTGGTACAGTTGTTGATGAGGTTCAGTTCCTTGGGGCTATTGGGCTGAGGCCTCAGCTCCTCACTGGCTGTTGGCCAGAGGTTGCCCACAGTTCCTGGCCACGTGGGCCTCTCCAACATGGCAGCTTGCTTCATCAGAGTGTGCGAGCCGAGAAGGCAGTGGAGAGTCAGCAAGACAGAAGTCAGTCTTTTGTAACCTGATTACAGAAGTGACATCTTATCATTTTACCATATTCTATTTGTTTGAAGCTGGTCTCTAGATCCAGCCTACACTCGAGAGGGGATTGCACAGGGCATGGAAAGCAGGAGGCAGGGGTCACTGAAGCCCATCTTAAAGAGTTCCGTACCACAGCAGCCTCTAACAGGAAACCTAAGTAACAGTGGTTTAAACAACACAGGGATTTTTTTTTTTTCTCCCATGTAAAAGGACTCTGGAGGCAGGAACCCAGGTCCGGTGTGGGCGCTCTGTAGCCATCAGGGGCCTAAGGTCTTTCTGTCTTTCTGCTTTGCCATGCTTAATGGGTGGCTACTTACTAGCCCCAAAGTTGCCTCATAGTCTAAGAGAGCTGCAGGAGCTCCAGACATCATGCCCACATTCTACACAAGGAGGAGAAAGTGGAAAGGACAAAAGTCATGTGCTGGCTCAGTCAGTCCCTTTAAAGGGTTTCCCACCCATTAACTTTGTTTTACATCTCATTGGCTGCTACTATCTGTGAGGGAGGCTGGGAAATGTAGTTTTTATCTGGGCACATTGTCTCCCTCAATATTATAAGGGTTTTGTTAGTAAGGAAGGAGAGACTAGATATTACAGGTTCAACTAGAAGTGTCTGCCACTCTCATAGCTCCACAACCTGAAGGTGGTAAAGCCCGGTTTTCGGGTTTCCCTGTGTCGTGTGGGCCCTGTTTCCAGTTCCTGATCTTCTGAGGGGGCGGTGTGGGTGGAACAAGGTCAAGCGTTGAAGGATGAAGTGCAAGTTCAATGTGGGATGAAGCATTGAATGAAGCAGTTTAATGTATATGTCGACTGGCCGATTTTATTCATTCATTCCCTCCCTCATTCACTGAACATCCATTTGCTGCTCACTTACTCTCTACAAGGCAATAGGAAAGGAGGAAGAAAAAGATGTGAGGGACCCACAACATCCAAGAGGAAACAGACATGTGCGTGGATAATTGACCAGTCAACAGATAACTCACCAGAAAACCAGTCCTGGGGAGAAGGGTCTTGAGGGGTGCATAGGTGTTGTCTGGACAGGAGTAAGTCAAGGATGCAGCCTACGTCCTGGCATGTAGCTTCAGCCCCCTGGTCTAGAGGAGGGCCTTGCTGCCCTCTCTCTTCTTGAGCCTGTGAACTTGGGCAGTTTCTGATGAGGAGACCCAACGACCAATGCAACAGACAGACCTCTACCTCCACCTGGGCCCATGATGGGGTCTCTGTACCCCCTATTCCATTGCTTCAGCTTCTGTAGCCCACCGTCTGGCCCTGGACCCTGCAGCCGAATTCCTTAGACCTCCACTGGGCATGCACCAAGCTCCAGGCTCTTAAATGGTAGGCAAGTAGCATGGGGGGCAGGGAAACCCCGGCTGAAGTGACTGGGGAATCGGCAGGTGGTTCTGGGGTCTTACCACGTTTCCAGATTTCTCTTGCTTGGCAACCACAAGTATTTTTCATACCTTGGTTGTCTTAATAAGTCACAAGAGAACAAATGAAGACCATACAGTTTAGTCTGTGAAATTCTGCTCATTCATGGTTTAAGAAGGCTTCAGAGGCCTTGGTGTGAGGGAAGTTAGAAGTGTGATGTCATTAGCAAGGTGGGGGAAGGTGTGCTGGGCACCTGTCAGCGCCGAGGCTGATGTGGCACCATCTGATGATGCTCAGAAATGCCTGACGCCTGCCCGCCCTCCACACCCTGCGCAGAAGTAGACAAGGGAACCCATCGGGCAGCAGGGGAGCTGGGAACGAGATCAAGGCATGTGCCATCTCAGTGCATTTAAAATGGTAAAATCAGAACTTGAGAACATATTTCCCTTTGGTATTTTGCCCGCAGAAGAATCTACTGCCGGGAGGTTTGTGTAATGAGGGAACCCAGAGCATGAGCGAGGATAGTAGCGCCAATGATGAAAACAGTGGCGTTTACTGACTGTACCAAAGCATTCAACATGAGTTACAAGGGCTTTATGGGGATTATGTCTTGGTCCCCACCTCCAACCCCCAGCCTTCTTCCCAGGGACGGGGGCGCGTGGTGGGGAGCAACCCCAGTGGTGCTCCCATTTCCCCCACCTCTGGCTCTGCACGAGGTCAGCAGATTTCTAGATTAAGCGGTGACGCACAGGGCGACAGATGGACAGCATGCTGTCCACCCAGCAGGGGCCCTCGTGCATTGCCAGAGAAGAAAATGACCTCTGTGCCAGACAGCTCATGGCTGTGGGAAGGCCTTGCAAATAAGGCAGCGTCCCTGCCGGAAGGGTGTCAGCAGAAAGCTCTGCTGGCCTGGCGCGTGGCAGGTGCCTCGCAGCAGGGGGCTGCCCTCCGCGTGACCAGCCGCCTGAGTCTGGGATGGCGGAGGCTCCACCCAGCCAGCGTTCTAACCTGGTGACCAACAGGCCGAGGGACCCTGCAGCCAACTTTGTTTTTCTCTTAAACCAAAGTTTGTTTCTTCTTACTTAGAAAAAGACCAAAAGCTTATTTTGGGAAAAAAAGAGGAAAATACAGAAAAGGTAGTCCTAATTCTGCCTCTGAGAGATGTTTTAGGATATTTCTTTTTTGCAGTCATTTTTCTGTGCATTTTCATGTGATTGGGATCCTAGCATACCTAAAAATGTGTTTCCCGCCCCCCATAACACGGCAACATGAACACTCCTATGTTGCTACAGTCCTTCATAAATTCCTGGGGGCAAGAAATCCATGGGGCGGCAGCCCCAGTGGAACCGTCTCTGTTGTTGGGTATGACGGCCTCTCAGCGCCCAGCAGTCTCTTCCCCTCCACGCCAGCTCCTTTCCTGCTCAGCCGGGCCTCTGCACTGCCCAGGTCAACAGGGCACCTGGCTAGTTCCTAAGGGAATTTGGAGACCCTCCTCCTTCTAGAGTCTGGGCAGTGCCAGGTACACCCATTATCGGGAGGCAGGGCAGCGCCTGTGTCCTGGGCAGACGGATGAGACCCTCAGCGTGGTGATGGCTCTGAAAAGTGGGTGCCCTGGCCCCTCCTCACAGCCTTTCATTGCGGGGGTGATTCGTGAGCCAGTATAGTGTTCCCCAAAGCTTTCCAGCCTGTGATACGCACAAAGTGGCCAGTCCACTTTGCGTATGTGAGGCCAGAAGAGGGCCGCTCACCACGTTGACAACCAATGCATCCAATAATACCCTGGACCTCAATTTCCCTCACTGTCAAATGGACACAGTAACAGCATCTGTGGGAGTGAGCACTAAATGCAGTAAAACATGAAGTGCACTTAGAAGGGTGTCTGGCACACAACAGGTGTGCGCTGTCACTAGTAGCTGCTACTTGGGAGCGCGTGGGTGGCGGGGAGCTGGGACCAGCAGGGAAGCAGCAGGGATGCTGTAGATGAGTGTGTGATGCCTGGGCTGAGCGAGCGGCTGTGCGGCTACACACACCTGGGTTCACTAGTTACTGTCTCACCTGTGACAGCTGTGAGGTCTGGCACTTTGCACGGATAATCTCACTGACTGCTCACGCTCTTCGTCCTAGTGGCTCAGTACCACTGAAGAGGATGAATTGGGAAAGTGGGGTCTTGCACTCTTTCAGCCAGTGGTGACCCAGGCTGCTCTTGGGGTCATAGGTCCCGACCCACATCTTCCCTCTGGGGCCACACACGGGGGTTCCCACTGCCAGGCAGAGCAGGGGAGGGAAGGGATGCCGGCTAGAGGCGATGGGACCCAGCAGGTGCTCCCAGGCTGGGACAGCTTCTCGGAAGTCCCTACTGTGAGGGTCACCTTAGCTGAGTTGATACGCCCATTTGGGCCCAGCATGGTGGTCATATGGCCTGAAGGCCTGGGAAGAACTGGTTTCCTGTCCCTGCCTCCATGACTGTACATGGGGGCAAAGGCCAGCCCCTACTCCTCAGCCCCTTCTGCCCGGTGGGTTGGAATGAGGATTTGGGAGCTGTTTTTTTTTTTTTTTAAAAGAAGATGTTGGGGGTAGGAGTTTATTAATTAATTAATTTATTTTTGCTGTGTTGGGTCTTCGTTTCTGTGCGAGGGCTTTCTCTAGGTATGCAAGTGGGGGCCACTCTTCATCGCGGTGCGCGGGCCTCTCACTATCGCGGCCTCTCTTGTTGCGGAGCACAGGCTCCAGATGCGCAGGCTCAGTAGTTGTGGCTCACGGGCCCAGTTGCTCCACGGCATGTGGGATCCTCCCAGACCACGGCTCGAACCCGTATCCATTGCATTAGCAGGCGGACTCTCAACCACTGCGCCACCAGGGAAGCCCTTGGGAGCTGTTTTATGCAGCAAGTTGTGCTGTGCCCAGCTGCCTGGGCTGGCTGCTGTGGTCATCGTGAGAGGAGGCAGCGGCGTGGCCCCGGCCCTAGAGGGGGTCAAGACCTCACGGGATAGCACACAGGCTTGGTGGTGCCTCGGTGATGCGGTCCCTGCACTTGGGGCCTCTCCCCTCCCCCACCCAGCGGACCTCCCATCCTCCTCCAGGGTCACTCAAGGTAGGTGCTCCCTGACCTTCTCTCCCGGACAAATTATCATTATTTTTGTTTTGTTTTGTTGGGTTTTTTGTTTGTTTGTTTGTTTTTATTGAGGAATAATTGACAGATAACATTATGTTAGTTTCAGGTGTACAACATAACGATTCAATACTTGTATATATTGTGAAACGATCACGCAAATTATTAATCGCCCTTGTTTATTGAGCCTCTAGTGCATGTTTGATTCTGAAATGAGCACATCAAGTATACGCATCATATATTGATTGCTAACTGTTTGCCTGGGACTGTGCTAATTTTATATATTTTTATATAATCCTCTCAACTGCCCTGTCAAGTTGGGGTTTTTAATCTGCTGGGGAGACTGAGGCTCCCAGGGTTCAGTACCTTCCTGGAGGTCGTGCAGTATGTTTGCCCTCCAGTTACTCTGTGCTGACTCCCGTGTGTGCCTTTGTACCGGCGTCTCTGTGGCTCCTGACAGGAATTCCTACTCTGTGCCATCTTCTGCCTGCCACCCTGGCAGATCCTCAGGGCAGAAGCCACGTCTCACCTGCTACCCGGATTCTAGCACAGCGCCTGGCACGCGCTGGGGAAATGGCAGGTGTTTGTTGTGCTTTGAGTCGAGGGTAGAGCCAGAATCAAGGGCACAGGGGTGCCCTGAATGGATATTCCCTCTGAGCTCTGACAGCTCGATGTCTGCAGCTGTGTTCCTGGCTTGGCACCGCAAATAGACTGGAACGTTGGATGCTTTTTTCTCCCTTGGACAGTACTGGATGATGCACAAATTCTTCCTTACCTTTTGCACCGTAACTAGTTCTTTCCTTTTTCCCCAGTATTCCAGCCCTGAGTGGCCTCCTGTTACATCAGTCCCAAGGCAGCTTATCTCATGTTAGTTCCATTTTACACTGGTGTCCCCGGTGAGGCTGTGACTCTTGCTGAAATCCGAGCAGTGCCCTCCTTGCTGTCAGCCGCGTAGACTGGCTGTTTCCACTGGCCGCTGTCCTCATCCTTGTTGGGCAGGCCCATATCTGGTTCAGTTTTCAGGCTTCGGTCTTCCACTCGGGGAAGTATATCTCAGCTCCCTTTAACTGGATCTATCCTCACCTTGAAGGCTTTAGGCCTGTTCTTTAATCCAGCTATAGGAAAAGAAAAAGGACTTTTTTGTTGAAGCACAGAGGACTTGATCGCGTTAATCTGTGCTCATGTCAAGGGGCCAGCTCTGCAATCCCAGGCTCACAAAAGAAAAATGTGTTTTTCCCCGTCTTGATCCAGTACCCTGTAAGCCACATATACTGCCAGGCTGCGAGCAGCATGGTTAGATATTGAGAATCAATTTAGCAGTTTCCTGAGCTCGCATATTCTGTCTGCATGCAATAGACACAGTGATTTCTCACATCAGGCTCAGCAAGGCCGTTTCTGGACTCTTATAGGCGATCTGATGGAGAAGCTGTCTTCCGGGGCCCCCCACTTATAGGGAGAGCGTGTAACTCTGAGAAAAACACCTGGCCACCTTCATTTATAAACATGGCACAATATTGTTGGATGGCAGCCTGGGGACCAGCCTGTGGGGAGTGGAAATGCAGTCTCCTGGCAGCTGTAAATTAATGGTCCTTCTTTGCCTACATGCACGTTTAACATGGTCCCTTAGATGGCATTGGAATGAGCCCATCTTCATGGGCTTGTAGGACTATGACTGTTTGTACAGATATGTTCATCTTATTGTTGGGTATGCTCTAAAAGACTGTTTGCTTTTTTTTTTCGTTGTTGTTGTTGTTTTTTATTGAAGTAGAGTTGATTTACAATGTTGTGCCAGTCTCTGCTGTACAGGAAAGTGACTCAGTTGAACACACACATATATATATATTTACATTCCTTTCCATTATGGTTTATCACAGGATATTGAATATAGTTCCCTGTACTATACATTAGGACCTTGTCATTTATCCATTCTAAATGTAATAGTTTGCATCTACCACCGCGAAGTCCCAGTCCATCCCTCTCCCTCCCCCCTCCCCCTTGGCAACCACAAGTCTGTTCTCTATGTCTATGTGTCTGTTTCTGTTTTGTAGGTAGGTTCACTTGTGCCATATTTTAGATTCCACATATAAGTGATATCATATGGTATTTGTCTTTCTCTTTCTGACTTCCCTTAGTATGATAATCTCTAGTTGCATGTTTTGGGTTTTTTTAAGCAAGAAAATGTAAGAGAAGCTTAGAGATGACAGTCTCCTGGAGGGGGCCTGAGGGAGTAAAAAGGAAACACACTGGCACAAATCTCAACTAATAAGGGTTTTAGTCCTGGCTCCATGATTCGGGATGTGTCATGTCACAGTGCTCGTGTTTCCTGATCTGTAATATGAGGGAATGACTTGACCATTTCATTGCTTCTAGGAGACATGATTTCCCCCCCACATGTTAATATCTCTGAAATCAGGGTACATCTTACTATTGATGGCTGCTAGCCACATGGCAGGTGTGTCACGTGGCATAGCTGTCATTGCCTGAGCAGGCGTGAACGTGGTCCTGCTGTTCAGACTGTCATGACCTCAGTTGAATTGGGTGTGTCGTTGGTCATCCACCTGTTAAGTGGATTGGCACTCAAAATGTCTTCCAAAAGATCTCACTATAATTTATTACTGATACCAAATGTTACTGTGTACAGAGAGGGACATGCAAGCAGTAGTGGGGCATTGATTTGATATTAGAAAAACAAATATTTGTTGTTGGGGGAAAAACTGCAATTTCATACTTTCTTGTAAAACAGCAGGAATTATCAGTCTCATGCCACCAAAGGCAGGAGGAATTTCCAAATCCCTCAGAAGAGATGAAACCACTGCAAAGCTATGTGAGGCTCATGTGACCAATTTGTCTGCGTGCAGGCTTGTCATTAAGGCATTATGTCATAGTTGAATTGGCAGCATTTTTTTCTTTGTGGCTTATAAAATAATGGTGGCTCTTAGAATTGACGACTTGGCTTTCTAAGGTTTCTCCTGGTTTTAATGTGTAGTAGTTTTATTTGCATTTTTTGGTCAGTTAGAACAAACTAATAAAAATAGCATTCATCCCATGTGTTGGTGCTGCACCTCTGCGGCCCACAACACTTAACTCATGATATCAATTGCCTGGTTACTTTCCTGTTTGATCCTAACACCTAAAATCAAACTTGAGTAGGTACTTATTAAATGAATGGATGGATGGAAGGATGGATGGACAGATAAATGGATGGAGGGATGGATGGATGGATGGTTGGATGGTTGGATGGATGGATGGATAGATGGATGGTTAAATGGATGAATGGATGAATAAATGGATGGAGGGATGGATGGAGGGACAGATAAATGGATGAGTGGATGGATGGATAGGTGGGTGGGTGGATGGAGTGGATGGATGGGTGGATGGATGGATGAATGGATAGATGAATGGAGCTGCACCAGGAGATGCATTCTATCTTTGGTGAAGCAGCAGAATCCCTTCTAGGGAAGCTGCAAACATTTCTGTCAGATTTAGGGGGAATCTGGACTCAGTTTTTTAGGCTTTTTGTTGAAATTCTTTTATTCACTTATAGTCTTAGTTGATTCTCACAGCTATAGTTTTCTCTGGGTAGGTCTCTAAGCTACTCAGCCAGAGATTCGAACCCAAGGCAATTATCTTGGGACCAACTTGTGTAAATACACTAGTTTTTTAAGAGACTTTATTGAGATATAATTCACATACCATACAGTTCACCTATTTAAAGTCTACAATTAAATGCTTCTCTGTATAATCACAGATATGGACAACCACAGTCAATTTTAGAACACTTTCATCACCTCAGTAAGAAACCCCATAGCCTTTAACTATTGCCCTCCTGCCCACCTATTCCATCCCCTCACCCGCACATTAGAGGGTACCCTAATCACACACTGATCTACTTTCTGTCCCTATAGATTTCCATATTCTGGACATTTCATAAGAATGGAATTGTGTAATCTACGGTCTTTTGTGCCTTTCACTTAGCACAATGTTTTTAAGGTTCATCCACACTGTAGCATGTATCAGGACTGCATTCTTTTTTATGACCGAATAATATTCCATTGCCTGAATATACCACATTTTGTTTATCTGTTCATCAGTTGTCAGACATTTGGGTTGTTTCCATGTTTTTGCTATTATTAGTAATAGTACTAGACTTCCCTGGTGGCACAGTGGTTAAGAATCCGCCTGACAAAGCAGGTGACATGGGTTCGAGCCCTGGTCCAGGAATATCCCACATGCCACGGAGCAACTAGGCCCATGCTCCACAACTACTGAGCCTGCACTCTAGAGCCCGCCAGCCACAACTACTGAGCCCACGTGCCACAACTACTGAAGCCCATGTGCCTAGAGCCTATGCTTTGCAACAAGAGAAGCCACCGCAATGAGAAGCCCATACACCATAACAAAGAGTAGACCCCGCTCGCCGCAACTAGAGAAAGCCTGCATGCAGCAATGAAGACCCAATGCAACCAAAAGTTAAAAATAAATAAATAAATAAAATAATAATAAAAACATTTACATACAAGTTTTTGTACGGAGACGTATTTTCACTTCTCTTGGTTATATGTGTGTGTGTGTGTGTGTGTGTGTGTGTATATATATATATATATATATATATATATCTAGGAATAGGATTGTTGGATCTTATATTAACCCTACGTGTAATCATATGAGGAGCTACCAGACTGTTGTCCAAAGCAGCTGCATCATTTTTCATTCCCACCATCAGCATATGAGGGTTCTAGTTTCTCCACATCCTCACCCACAGTTGACTCAGTGATTTGTAAGGGCCTTTCTACTTCTAAGCTCCCAGGATTCTGGAGTGAAATCCGTTGACTGTTGAGCCAGTGGAGGCCCTTTTCTGGCTTTGCAGATCCCCTTCTCCCATCTCAGCAGAGTTTGCAGAGGGCTGTGGGGAATTTCTCGGTTAATTATCTACCAGTTAACCACTCAGCCTGTTCCCTGTGGCTGTAACTGGCTACAGACTGCTCCTGCTGTGTGCCCGTAAAGAGGTGATCTGCTGCTACCACACTCTAGTGAGGGAAATTAACTGCAGGGCTAATGGGAAATAGAGCCCAATGACTGTGATGGCCTAATAAGAGCAGCCATCTGGGACCTGCCGCCAGGTGGGTTCTCTCCTCTTTGCAAGGCATCTGGCTGTGTCCGGGAGTCCTTGCTGCAGCTGCCCCACTCTAGCCCCCAGGGAGAGCTCCTAGGTCACAGTGGCCCTCTCACCGGGAGCCCACAGTCCTTCCATCCATCTTCTGTGGAATCCTACTTTGTGCGGGGCCCTGGAAGTATATTGATGGGAGAGACAAAATGATCACGTCCACGAGAACACACACTCTAGTGGGTTCCAATGGGAGTGATCTGGAGGTCAGATTTCCTGGCTGCCTATTTCCCTAATTATGTGACCTCAACGTGTCCCAGAGAGAAAATACTTGGGGGAAACCAACCCCAGGAAAACTCCTGTACCTGAGCCTTCAACATGGCCGTGGCCAGCAGCCCTCACCTCTGGTGTGGCTGTCGTTGCCGAGATCTCAGTAGTTGGGCTCCATGTTCTACAAGGTAACAGCCGTAGCCAGCAGATGTCTGTGGTCTGCAGAGCTTGGCTTTCCCACCCCCTCTCTCCAGAAGAAGTCCCTGTATCACGTAGGACTTTCATCCCTTCCATCCAGTCCCTTTCCTCTTCATCCCTCAGCTTCTGCCCCATCACAGCACAAGCTGGTGGGAACAGTCAGTGATTTATTGGCTCGTGCCACAAAGCAGTGGGACTCTGAGCTGCTACTGGTCCTGGGGAGACACCCAGGGCTGGAGTCAGGACACCTGGGTTGCAGTCCTTCCTGTCGCTAAGGCACAGGCACATTGCTCCAGGGTCCCCATGTGTAAGAGGGAAGTGGTGACGCACACTTGTCTCTGTCATGCACAGGGTTATTGAGAGGCGACTGGCAGGATGGTGCTGGGCTGCGCAGACCCAAGGGCAGGAGGCCCAGAGCCCCCTCCCAAGCCTGGACAGATAATTTCAGATCTGATTCAATGGTTCATATCTGATGGTAGCTTACTCTCTTATCCTGTGAAAGGCACAAAGCCTTGACCTGGAACAGTTCAGGGCCCACTTCAGAAGTGACCATGGGGAACAGCATCTCACGGGGGATGTTGGGCAAGGATGGGCACGTTGAGTGGGTGGAGTTCTGGGCTCCTGGCTTTTGTTTAATCAGAGTAACCGTATCTTGGAGCCCCTCTGTTTGGGTTCAAGTCCTGACTCAGTCAGCCTCTTACCAGATGACCTTGGGCAATTCCTGTCTGCCGCGGTTTCCTAATTTGTACAGTGGGGACAAAAAGGTGCCTACATTATAGGATTGTCTTGAGGATTAAAGTAATATGTGACAAGCATTTAACACAGGGTTTGGCACATAGTAAATGCTCAATAAATGCTGGCTGTTATCTTTTCTATATCGGGGCAGCTGGGCAGCCGTGTATAATTTAATTTTTTTTTAATTAATTAATTTATTTATTTTTGTGGTACGCGGGCCTCTCACTGTTGTGGCGTCTCCCGTTGTGGAGCACAGGCTCCGGGCGCGCAGGCCCAGCGGCCATGGCTCACGGGCCCAGCCGTTCCGCGGCATGTGGGATCCTCCCGGACCGGGGCACGAACCGGTGTCCCCTGCATCGGCAGGCGGACGCTCAACCACTGTGCCACCAGGGAAGCCCCTCAGCCGTGTATAATTTAATTTGAAAGATAAGTATGGTATTAGAGGAAAGTAGTTTGGAAACCAGCGATCTGTGGGGAATACAGTATTGATGGTTTGCCTCCTTGCTTCAGTAAAGGTCAAAGGCAGCTGGCCCTGAGCAGCCCTCTTGGGCGTCCTCCAAACAAAGTCAGGGGCAGCATGGGTGTGCTGGCTCCGGACCTGGAGGCCACTCCAGGAACCAGGGGTCTGGTCTTCCATTCTCTGTGGTTTTTACACTCCTGGGCTCTTGCTGTTCAGTTCTGCCTGTGGTTCCTGGAGGAATGCAGGGAGAGTGATAAGAGCCTGGGCACCGGATCGAGTTCGAGGTTCCTGTGGTTGCTGTCCAGTGGGCCTCAAGCATTGTGTGTGATGCATGCAGGCTACTCAGCCCAACAGGGGTCCACCCCCAGCTACTGTACCAGCTGATTCCACTGCTAACGCGCCACCCGTCTCTCCTGCCAGCAGCCAGCAGCTGCCTGTGTGTTAATACCAAAGGGACAGAGCAGCAGTTACCTGCTGTCCATTTTCTCATTTCTGGAAATCCAGCATCAAATACTCAATGATGAACTGAAAGTCTACAGTGGGTTCAGGTCTGGCTCCCAGGGCACAGGGGGATGAGCAGACACGTCCTCGGCCTCTAAGAGCCTGTAGTTCAGCTGAGGAAGGAGGCAGCCCCTCAGACCACTTCAGGGATGAGCTGGAGTGTGGTGGAGGCATCATAGGGAGCAGTGGGACAGCCCTGTCCTTTTGCCTGGACCTCCCTCAAGACACCCAGGAGGCGCACCCCTTTCCCTGGACAGAGTTTGGGGGTACACTGCCTTCTGTCATTGCAATCCCTGCAGGGTGACACAATCTCCCTATAATAGCTCTGTGGCCTGTCTTCAACCAGGTTAGGGTAGTGTCCTGCTGGTCCGGAAACCTCCCTCTTTGCAGTGACCTTGCATATTTCTATTTTGGACTGTCATGTACTGATTTCACATTGTAACTCCCAGGGGACAGTCCTTGTTCTTGATTTCCAAGTTCTTAGGGACTCTCTTCATTTTTGTGGTCATAGACCACCTACAGTTTCTTTCTTGTAGTGGGGGGGTCTCAAACGCGGATGTCTGTGAGGGCCAGGCAGGTAACATGTGAGTGAGTGCAGCCGCGTGAGAGTGATGGCTGTAGGCCGTGGGGAGACATTAGGGAGCATTGGGGTCTGTGGAGAACTGGTGATCACGTGCCCTGTCTGAAGGGCTCAGCCCTGCTTAGCTCTAGCTGTCGCTTGTAATGTTGGGAGGCAGGCCAATATTGCTGAATCTCACAGTCTTTCAAGAAAATCAGAAATGTGGATTTTTACGTGATATCTTTTGGTTTATAAAATTGGCTTGAATATTTAAAAAATACAGGACAGACCAAACGAAATACACTGTGGTCCTGACATGGCCCCTAATGAGCATTTGCAGTCTCTGCTTTGTGTTTATGCTCCTGTGCGGGAAGAGTTGGTCATCCAAGGTGGCAGGGGACAGAGGCTGAAGGGCCCAGTGAGCAGCTCCTGTGGGTGTTCTGAGGGACAAGGTCACGGTGAGCTGGGGTAGGCAGGGTGGCGTCCAGAGGTGGGCTTGATCGAGGGGTCCTAGAGAATGGGAGGGGAGAGGGAAGGGATGCAGTTCTCAGAGCCTGCTCTGTCTTCCCAGCCGTGAGACAGGCCCGCAGGGTCACAGCTCCCCAAGGGACAGGCTTCCGAGACCCCCGCCAGTGTCTCTGAAACCACTTGGTACTGTCACCGCTCCAGCTGGGTTGGCTCAGGAAGCTGTTGCCAGGAGGGAGCAAGATGACTGGGGACCCTGGTTACCCCGAGGGAGACACTGGAGGGAGAGTGTCACCTGAGAAGGAAGGCCTGGGTGCTGGGCCACCGGGCTTGGAGGAGCTCTGTGGCCTTCACCTGAGGTGCTCTCCCAGGTGCATCGCCGGGTTCAGAGCAGGACACCCCTGGGCTCTGTTTCCGGCGTTCTCCGAGTGAGTTTCCACTCTGTCCATCAACTCAGAAGCTTTTCAAGGCCGGTGGCGGGGCCCACACGCTCCACTTCTCACGCGTTTTCACTTAATCCTCCCAACATTTTATGAGATGGTACTTTTATCATCAGACTACTTTAAAGATGAGGAAATGGCCTGCCCAAGGTTACAGAGCTTGGTTTAGCCAGCATTGGTACCCAGAATCATCACATTTCCCTATCTTAGGAGTAGGAGGCCGGGAGGAAGCGGCCTGACCCCAGCCAAGGATGGGGCTGGCCAGCCAGTGACCCTGAGGCCTGTGACTTCCTTGCCCCCTCGAGCCTGTGGGGCACGACATACAGCAGGTGCTCAGTACCTGTTGAGGTAAATTACCTTAAGGAAGAAGCTCTAGAATGTGGTGGGAAGAAGTTGGAGTCTTGGTTCTGGGACCAGGTGACCCTGGAGGCTGGTGGAGCGGGGGATGGGACAGGTCCACCCCCAGCACCCTTGGCTGTAATGTTCTAAGAGCTGGGAGGGGACTGGCGGGGAGCCTGGGCCCTGCAGCAGTGGGCAGGGGAGCTGGGAGGCCCACTCCCGGGGAAGGAGTATGCTGGACTGGGTGGGAGGGGTCTGGGGAGCCGGAGGCCCGTCTGCTGTCAGGGCTTGGGACGGTGAGAGGTATCGGATGAAGTGGGGCCCCGAAAGACCATGAAGTCTTGTCAAGACAAGATAAAAACCCATAAAAAATTCAAGAGCAGGATAAGAGTTGGGTGACAGCGCAAGGGGGGGCGTGAAGGTGTCAGGAAGCAGTCTGTGCTCAGCCAGGGGAGCGGCTGGGGAGTCTGGCCCTGGAGCCCAGTGGAGGCTCCTGGTGACCCCGGGGGCTGGAGGGGAGGGCAGATATGGACGGCAGGAAGGTCCAGGGATAATGCAAGGGCTGGACCTCAAGAGCCCACCCTCGATGCCCTTCTGCCCATTGGTCCGGGCTCGTCTGCTGGCGCGGAGGCCTCTGCAGGGTCGGGGGAGTGACTGTTTCAGGATGTTTTCTCCAGAGGAAGTCCCAGTCGGGAGACTGGAATCTGATGGAGTGTGTCCTGTGCATGGACTGCTATGGGTCCCTCTCCCCGTACCCCCCTTCTCAGGTGCCTCTCCAGGTGCTACCGCGGTGGGCATGCTGAGGAGAGAAGGGTTCACAGCGTCTTTCCTGTCTTCTTGGGTCCCAGTGGCCTGAGCCCTCACTGGGAAAACCAGTCCAGCTCCTCAGTTACTCCTAGAGGCTGCTCTGCGGAGAGAGCGGCAAGGCCCGGGCCCATTGGTCTCTCCATGGAAACTCTGAAAGGTCCACAGGGCTTGGCCCAGGGCCCTGCATGGAGTGAGGGTTCAATAGGGTGTGAAAATGATGCAATGATTTGGGGGTTGTCTGTTATTTAGGAATAACTGTCTGATGTTAATGACTGTAACGCAGAACTGCACTTGGGGTCCAAAGACGTTGGCAGTCGCTGGGGGAGGGGAGAGGTGACTCAGCTGAGCAGGGGGTCTCTGGGGATGGCAGACTCTCAGGGGCTTGGGGACCTGCATTACAGGTGGGCTGTATCCATAGGCATCCGAGTGGCTCCCAGCAGGCCCGCCCCTCTCTGGGCTCCAGTGTCCTCATCTGCTCAGTAAAGGGGCTGGATTCTCTAAGATCCACTGAGGTCATGAGGCTTAGATCTCAGAAGCCCCTCCAGCTTGTTGAGAGCGTTTGGGTATGTCTGGACCCACAGCTTGGCCCTGTGGGACTCTAAGCAGGTGCTGTTATGTGTTCCTGGTGCCGAGAGCCCAGGGTGGAGGTGGGTGATCCCAGGGTCCACAAATAAATATTAATTCAGCCTGTTGAGGTCCTGCCTGGCCCTAAGTGGGCCGTGAGAGAAACTGCCCCTCTCCCAGGGAGCTGGCCAGCAGGCCAGGGGATCAGGATGGAGAATCCAGCCATATTCCAGCCAGGGTGGAAGAGCTGAATAATGGATAGAAGGGATGTGACAGGTTTTCTAGCTCTTGGCTTTTCCAAGCCAGGTCCCCTGACCAGCAGCAACATCACCAGCTGAGAGCTTGTTAGAAATGCAGCCTCTCAGGCCCCACCCGGGATCCACTGAATCCGAATCTGCATTTTAACAAGATTGCGTGTGATCGCTGCACACAGGAAGGTTTGGGAAGCACTGCTCTGGCCCACTTTTCGTAAACTCTTTTGACCACGCCTCACAGAAAGAAATACATTTCCATGGTGTATTCAGATGAGACAAAAGTTCCATGAAACAATAGTTCCCCTTACAATGTGTGTTACTCACTGGAATTTTCAACTTAGTTGTATAATTTTAATGCTGAGATCATGAGTTTGCCTTACACTAAGTTTATTTTGCAGCCGCTAAACCGCCGAGACCTGCAGTTTGAAAAGCACCGCCCTAGCTAACCCCCATCTGATGTTTTTTTTTTTTTGCGGTACGTGGGCCTCTCACTGCTGTGGCCTCTCCCGTTGCGGAGCACAGGCTCCGGACGCGCAGGCTCAGCGGCCATGGCTCACGGGCCCAGCCACTCCGCGGCATGTGGGATCTTCCCGGACCGGAGCATGAACCCGCGTCCCTTGCATCAGCAGGCGGACTCTCAACCACTGCGCCACCAGGGAAGCCCCCGTCTGATGTTTGAGTAACAAGGGTTACGCCGGTGTCAGACATGTAGAGGACACCTGGTGTCCTGACTCCTGAAACGGTAAATGATGCTGATTTGTGAGGTCGCCTCCAGCTCGGAGTGTTTCTAAACTTTTCTACTTCTGGTGGTTGGGGGCCTGAGGCTCCTGTACACAGAGGCCTCCCTGAATCCTCCTGCTTTCTTTGGCGAACACCAGCGTGGCCCAAAGTCCCCAGGCCAGCACTGACACGAGTGGCCGAGCCTGAGGGCTGCAGGCTTGGGGGAAAGGCATTCTGCCTGAGTCCTGTTGATGCAGGAGGTGAGGCATGGGCCAAACTCAGAGGGGAAGGTTGGCTGCAGGACCTTGTGAAGGGGGTTCCCGTGGCTTCCTCAGGGAGGGCTGTCGGTGTCCTCCTCCCCGGCAGCTGGCCTCTCTCCTCCCACACTCAAGCGGGAGGCCTGGCCCAGCCCTGTCCTGCCCTGGGGGCTGCCTGACACAAAGGAGAGAGCCCTCCTGCAGGCTCTGGGTGTAGGTGGCAGTTGCCAGCACTGTGTTGGGAAGGGAAGGGGAGAAGGGCGGGCCTTGTGTGTGACCAGGAGCGACTGCTGGAGGGGGTCCGGGCTGGGGGAGCGAGGCCGTGCTGGTGGAGATGTGGTGGGTGGATGCGATTCAGCACCAGGGGAGCGCCGCTGACTGGCGGAGCCCTGCCGCCCACCTACAGCTCAGATGTGCCTGTATCCATCTGCGGAGTTGCTGTCCTGCTGGGCTGGATGGACAGACCCATGAGTTCCCAGGCCACTGAGCTCAGGAGCCCAGAGCGAGCCCCCTATTGCACTGCACAGCTCCCCGCAGCCGGCCTGTGGGCCAGGTGGCCGGGCCTCTTACGGAAAGCCGAAAAATGAGCCCTGGGCTTCCTCTCTGAGGTCCCAGCTGAGCTGTGTGCTGAGGGCCTGAGGGGAAAGGGTCCGAGGAAGGGTGAGGGGCGTGGGGCTGCCCTTTCAGGGCCCGGAATGATGGATTCTCCAGGAAGGAGCTAGCAGGCAGCGAAACAGAGGAGTCTCATCTGGTTGGCAGGTCATGGAATGGGTCCTGCGGATTGGGGGAGGAGGTGCCGCCTCTAACGCCTGGCTGTTCTTAAAGGGATTGGCTACATTTGCAGCTGCTAATGCCTTTTGTCACTGGGCGGGTGGGAAAGGATGCTCAGAGGGCTGGGACAGTTCCAGCTTCTTGTCTCTGGGCCCTACCTTTTCCTCCAGACCTCTGGCCCCCGGTGTAGCGCTGTGAGCCCCACGAAGGATGCAAGGCGGGCAGGCCCAGAGGATGGGGGGAGCGAGATTCCTGACCTCAGGCAGAGCCCGCCGTGTCAGCTGAAGCACCTTTGCCGAGTGCTGGTTTCCCAAGGAAGCCGCACCGCTCTGCAGCCTCAGCCCCTCCGTGCCCCTCCTTCAGCTGTGCCCACCCAGGCCCCGCCCTCCCTCCTGCAGGCTCTGGGCTGCCTGCCCTTTACAGCAAAGTGCGGCCTCAGCGCTTCTCCCACTCCTGCTGTCTGCCCTTTTGTTCCTCGGCATCCGTCACCTGGCAGGGAATGGGGGCAGGGCGGGGCGAGGAGGGGGGCCGGGAAGGCTGCAGGGCGCGTTCCTGGGATCTGGACTCAGCTCTGCATGCTGCATCCTGGATGGCTGCAGCCAGGGGAGGTGTCTCTTCTCCTCTTCCACCTTCTCCTCTCTTTCTTCCTCCTCTGGACCCGTCCCCCTTATCACTTTCACTGATCATTAAAACATAAGCTCCTCTTGCTGGCTCTCAGCTTAGCCAGCAGCCCAGCTGTTTGGGAGTTTCCCATCCTGATCTTCCTGTGAATGAGAAACGGAGCCAGGAGGAGACCCCAAAGCACAGGCAGGAAGGGAGCAGAACAAGTCCTGGAGGAAAGCATCCCTTTATCTCCCTGTGTCTCCATCAGCCTGAAAGTTTACTCTGTGCCTCCTCACTCTTTTTGCCTTAAGAATGCGGTGGAACTTCTAAGCTTATACCCCAAAGAATTGCAAACAGGGACTCAGACAGATACTTGTACACCCATGTTCACAGCAGCATTAATACAATAGCCAAAGGTGGGAACGACCCGAATGTCCACTGATGGATGAATGGATAAACAAGATGTAGTTCATACATACAGTGTATTATTGTAACACAGTGTATTATTCAGCCATAAAACGGTGTGAAATTGTGACACGCTCTACAACATGCATGAATCTTGAAAACATTATGAGTGAAATCAGCCAATCACAAAAGTGTAGATATTGTATGATGCCACCAAAATGAGGTACGTTGAAGAGCCGAATTCAGAAGAGATAGAAAGCAGAGTGGTTGCCAGGGGCTGAGATGGGGGATGGGGGGTTGTTTGGTGGGCGCAGGGCTTCTGTTTGGAATGATGAAAACGTTCTGGAAATAGATAGTGGTGATGTTCACACAACATTGTGAATGGACTTAATGCTACTGAGTTGTACACTTGAAAATGGTCACAGTGGTGCGTTTTGTGCTATATGTATTTCACCCCTATAGAAACGGGGGATTGAGTGCCTGACCGACCGCCAAGGAGACGGATAACGTAGCTGCACTCCCTCTCTTGCCCTCCTCCCTCTTCTCTGCTAAAGAGATAAAACTTGGGTCTTTTCTACTGAAGGAGGGACCTGAACCCCGGTTGGGGCTCATTCTAGGATGTAGAAATGAGCCCAAGTGACATGTTAGCCCGGGTCCCCCTCAGAAAGCAGAGTTCCCAGAAGTACCCCAAGAACAGGAGTCCCTGAGGAGAGTAACACGGAAGGAGGGAGAGCTGGCAAAGGGGCACTATGGATCTGGTCGCCACTGTGGGCAGCCGGGCCCGATCCACGGGGACCCGCTGAAGGACCGTAAGGGAATGTTTGTCCCCGTCCAGGGCTGCCCCAGGGGCTGTTAGCTCCTCCCACTTCTAGGATGCAGGTTCCAGGTGCCAGGTGGGCTCCTGCAGGCACTGCTGGTGTGTGTCAGAGGAGGCTGGGCCGAAGGCGCTTGGGGCAGCTGAGGGGAGGTGCTGTCAGGCTACATGTTGAATCTGACTGGGCAGCAGTGACTGGAGTAGGAGGGGGCCTCCAAGGCAAGTGACCAGTGTGGGGCATGCTCCTTCTCTCTCTGGGCACCAAAATTCTCCAGGGTGGCAGTGTGCCTCAATGCCGGTCTCTTTCCTCAGGGAGCCAGCGAGGGGTGATTTCTGCCCCTGGGCTCCCTGACAGGACGGTGGTGTGGCCCCGTGACACACGCGCAAGAGCCTGGGAGCGCCCAGCAGAGCAGGGCAGAGACTGCTGCTGCGGGCCGCGCCTCCTGGAAATGCTCCTGTCTAGTTCCTACGGAAGCCAGCCCTCTGCCTGTACCTGTGATGTGTGCCAGAAGCCTGTGATAAGATCTTAAGTCTTCGAGGAATAATAGGTGCGGCCTTAGGTACTGGCTTTTTTCTGCAGGCGGCTCCTTTTCAGCCCTCTCCGGACACCAGCCTTATCATCCCATCCCCCTGAGGCCGTCCGTCCGCCGCGCGCGCGTGTGTACACACACACACACACACACACACACACACACACAGCACTTGAGGGATTCCCTGGGCTTTCAAAGGGCATTGAGGAAGGGCGAAGTGGGAGATGTCCTGAGGGCCTGAGCTGGCTGCCAGGAGGTGGGATGAAGAGGCAATGGGGAGTCACTGGACCTGGAGCTCTGCTGTGAGAACTTGGGCAAGTTACTTAACCTCTCTGAACCTCAGTTTTCTCTTCTAAGGAGTATAATTATATCGATTACGTAGAGTTGTGGTGAGGGGTAAGTGGACGAAGGAGGAGAGTGCCTGGCCCATGATGCAGGCTCAGTACACATTAGCCTTTCCTGCTATTAGGGGTTGCCGTAGCCATGCCCCTAGGCTGAGGCTGGGTGCATCCTTTGCCCACTGGCCGCTATTAGAGCTAATTGCCCGTTGGGCTAATTGCCTGTTGGCTCTAAGGTTCTAGCACTCCATGAGTAATAGGACCCCGAGATTTGGCAGGTGGAGGGAAGGGGAAAGTGACTCTGGGTGAGGGACACGGTGTGAGCAAAAGCACAGAGGCAGTAAAAGCATCCTGTGTTGTGGTTTGTTGCCATGTAACAAATAACTACAAATGGAGTGGCTTTAAACGATGCCCGTTTATCGTCTCACAGTTCTGAAAGTCTGCTCGGTATAGCAGGAGGCTGAAATCGAGGTGTCGGCTGGGCTGAGTTCTGGTCTGGAGGCTCTGGGGGACGAAACCTGACCCCGAGCTCATTGGTCGTTGGAGAACTTACTTCCTGCAGTTGTAGGACGGAAGCACCTTTCCCTTGTGGGTCGTTGACCAGGCATTGCTCTCAGCCTCTAGAGGCCGCCCGGGACCCTTGCCCGCACCCCTCCTGCTTCAGGCCAGCAACGCTGTCTCTACCTCCAGCCCCGGATTTAGGGGGCTCGTGTGATTGGATCAGGCCCCCCTGAATACTCTTCCTCTCTTCAAGTCTGCTGATTTGGAGTTTAATTATATTTGCAAAATCCCTTCCCAGGAGTTCCTAGATTAATGTTTGATTGAGTAGCTGGGGGAAAGGTGTACACTCAGGACCCTCTTAGGAGGTCTACCTGCCACACACGGCTTGTACCTGGGACAAGGAGCAGAGTGGCCAGGGGGCTGGAGGGAAGCACAGGCAGCCATTGGAGCAGGTGGATGTTGGTGGTGGGAGGGATGTAAGGCCACTGTAGGCCTTGAATGGCAGGTGCAGGAAGGGGCGTTGGACATCCCCACCCCCACCCCCTCCTGTGGCCCTGCACCACTAGGCATGCTTATTTCAATCTGAGCGAACTACCTGCACACTCACTGCCACCCAGGCCTCCGCACCTGGGTTCCCTCACCCAACCCTGAAACCTCAGACTCCTCCCTCTGGGGCAGGTGGACAAATCCATGAGCCCTAAGGCCACCGAGCTCAGGAGCCCAGCGCACACCCGCTACAGCTGGCCTGGGGTCCAAGGGAGGCTGGGTCTCATGCAGCAGCCGAAAGCCAAAACCTGAGTCGGGAGACCAGCTGGAGAATGTGTGTCTCCCCAGGGAGTTCTTCCTCCCCATGGTCCGCACAGACTCCCGGGAGCCTGGCGAGGGTGGGAGGGAGTCAGCATTCAGTCTCAGCAGCATTTCCGGAACCCAGCAGGACATTCCTTGTGCTGTTTTGGTTTCATTACCGTTAAACACGCAACAAGCCCTTAATTATCGGTGAATAACTGTGTCCTAAAAAAGCTCTCAGTAATCCAAGGTTTTGAAACGCAAGTGTTCCTTTGAAAATACTGGGATGTTGCCTTTATTATCCACAGTACTGTTCTAGGTGCCAGCAGCCCTTTGTGGTCTCAGAGCCCCGTGCATACGTTACTTGGGTCTTTGTGTATCTAATGGTGCTGGTTGGGTAGAAGACAGTTCTGCTAGTTCTGGTGGTGAAGCCATGTGCAGCCTCTGCTTCCTCTGCTGAACAGGCTTCCCTGTGGAGAGCACTGATTTCCAGACAATGGAAGGGACACCAGACAAGCTTGGAAGCCCTTTCCCATCAGGCCTAGAGCCTGTCCAGAGGAAGGGGGAGGGTCCCTGGTGGGAAGGGACCTAGTGGTGAGAATGGTTCTAGCCTTCCCAACTTCCAGGTGGATCGGGAGGGAGCTTTGGGAGCAAGCGTGGACAGTGGAGGTGTCCCTGCAGGCCTGGGCCCCTGCAGCGGCTGGGTTGACCCGGTCTAGTTGGGGAGGGACAGCAGTTCTATTGGTGGACTTTAACAGCTATCCCTGGAATGATGGTCACCTTATGCCAGGCCCCCCAGGGAGAGGGCCTGAGGGCTGAAGAGGGAGTCATTCTCCTACAGAGGACCATGGCTGGGCCACACCCTCCCAGGCCACCCACCTTGCCTTTCACGTCGTAGCATTAAAAGCCAGTCACGTCCTTACAGACTGAGTGTAGCGTCCTTACAGACTGAGTGTAGCGCGTGTCCCAGTAGATGCAGCATTAGCAGGGCTGCAAGATCACATTAGGGCCTACAGTCTTCACCTCATTTAGGGACAGCCTGGCGTCCAAAGAGAAAATGTCTCTTTAGAAGGAGGTATTTCTTAGAGGCCCAGGCCCCGTAGAGGGTTTGTGTCTGTGGACCCCTGTACATCTCAATGCTGGGGTCAGAGACCTAGAAGCCTGTGGTCTGTTTTATTCTGCTTTGTGGTGGATTTTGTTAACTCCAAGTTGGGAAGTAGGGTTGAACTTGTAGACTGGGTCCATATTCCGCTTTTTCCTGGGTGGTAAGGTCCGGGTATGGACTAACGCTCAACATCACATGAGTTACTGTGTTGGCCAATTAGGCAAATTACCTGCCTTCTCTGGGACCGAGTCTCCTTCCCCACGCAGGAGGGATCACAGCATCCTCTTCACACTAAAGGCGAGCTGGCACCCCACTGACTTCTCAGGATGTTGGGAGACCAAGACAGCAGGCTGGATGAGGGACTGCTTCTGGGCAGGGGAGGATTTCTCAAGTGGGGTCTTCATCTCTGCCTCCAACTGTGTCTCACAGAGCCCATCTGTTCTCTGTATCCGCAGCCCAGGCCCCTGAGCGGGAGGGATGGAGAACTCCTCAGCAGCGTCGGCCTCCTCCGAGGCCGGGAGCAGCCGCTCCCAGGAGATCGAGGAGCTTGAGCGGTTCATCGACAGCTACGTGCTTGAGTACCAGGTGCAGGGGCTGCTGGCCGACAAGACGGAGGGGGACGGCGAGAGTGAGAAGACGCAGTCCCACATCTCCCAGGTGAGCGCTGCCCGGGAGGGGGCAGGGCCTGGGCAGGTACGGGGCCTCGGAAGCTCAAAGTGGGGTAATAAGGGTAAGGGACCCTAATTCCAGGCAGCATCTGATCGCCTGGCCCTAGGTTGCCAAGGTGTGGATGGCCGCACCCAGCAGAGCGTGGGATCCGGGCAGGAAGCCCCTGGCTGTGTGCTCCCAGCCCCTCTGAACCACCTCTACCCGGTCCTACCCCACTGGGTGGCTGCGGCCCAGCCAGACTCACAGTTCATGGAACACATGGGTTTACTGAGCCCCTGCTGTGTGCCAGGCGCCGCTCCCTGTCCTTCACAAGCTCATGTTCTAAAAGAGATGTGGCGACTGTCGCTTATCCAAAGGGCACATAAGCAAAAGTCTATCACTTGTGAATATTTCCTCTGATGGCGAATACAGGCAGTTGTTGGCGCCAAAGAATCGAGTCTCTCAGACAGTCCCCCAGGGCCCTGTGTGCCAGACCTCGTGACACACGTGAAGCCTTCAGACCAGACTCTCAGGTTGGCCTCCCTGCTCCTGGTCAGTCTGTGGCAGCCCTGATCCTGGGTAGAAGGTGAACTCGGCTGAAAGACTGTGGGTCGAGATTTGGGAGTTTTGAGTCGTCTTGAGTAGAATGTGAACCATTAAGGGAAGTGACCATGTCACATGCATCTTTGCTGAACATGTTAAATTCTCAGTAGATGTTTGTTCAAGAGTTGGTTCCAACTACTAGCTGCCTGTGTGACCTCAGGCAAACCCCTCAACTTCTCTGAGGCTTGGCTTTCTTATCTGGTGAGTGGGGATGATCCCGCTGCCTCAGGAATGTTGGAAGGTCAAAGGTGATAAGAGGTTCCGAAACTACAGAGGGGCAGAGTGTTGTCTGCACCCAGAGGCTCGGGGGGTGGGGGGGTCTCTTCTGCTCAGGGTCTGGGCCCCAGTGTCCACCTCTTGTACTTGTCCCCCTCAAGCCTGGGGCTCCTCTGTCAAGTAGAGAAGTTGACATGGGTGCCCTGCTTTGGAGAAAAGCCAAGTGCAACTGGCTGGCTCGCTCTCTGGGTGGGCAGAAGATCCAGACCCTCCCGCTTTTTAGAAAGCCAGAATGAACCTGTGGCTTTCCTGGAACTCAGGACCAGGAGTGGACCTGGGAAATTGTGAAGCCTTGCTGGTCCACACCTTATCCCCATTGGAGGGTGGGGAAGGCAAGATCTGCCCTGAGAGAGAAATCGATGCTTTCCTTGGCGTCCTTGAAGTTCTACAATCACAGGTAGTGTGAGCCTGTAGTCCGTTCAGTATTCATTCTACAAGTGTGTATTGAGCACCTGCTCTGTGTCTAGCACGGTCCTAGGACTGGGTACCTGGGAGTGAGTGAAAGAGATGAACAGCTCAGCCCTCGTGGAACTTATCCCAGTGATGGATGGCAACTGCTGTGGGGAAAAATAAATCAGGAAAATGGAGTGGGGAGTGATGAAGGTCAGGAGGGGTTTGCAATTTTAAATGGGATGTCAAGGAAGATGTCACCGAAGGAGGTGGAGAGGTGAACTTGCAGATGTCTGGGGAAGGGGCAGTCCAGGCAGAGGGGACAGCACGTGCAAAGGCCAGAGCTGGCAGAGTTATTCCAGGGGCAGCAAGGAGGCCGGTGTGGCTGGAGCAGAGGGAAAAAGAGGGAGAGCAGAGGAGATGCTTCAACGAGGCAGAGGGGTCGGTAGACCAGATGTACAAGGGCTGAGTCCTGGGGTCTGCCTACATTTAGAAAGCAGGGATGTGAGGGGGACCAGCAAAAGAGACCAAGAGGGGTTGGCAGTGAGGCAGGAGGAAATCCAGGTGAGAGTTGGGTGCTGGAAGCCCTGGGGAGGATGTGTTTCGAGGCGGGGGGGGGGGGGGGGCGGCTGACTGCTGCTGCAGGGCATTTGGGAGGAGGAGTGAGAATCACCCAAAGGAGCCACTGGGGCCGTTGGTGACCCTGATGGGAGGGGTGACGGTCCAGTGGTGGGGGTGAAGGTCAAGGAGATGGGTTTGAGATGGGAGGATAATACAGTGCAGGTCCTCCCTGTATTACAGGAGTTTTGCCGTAAAGGGGAGAGGCGTGTGGTTCTGGGGGAAGCGAGGTCACAACGGGAGCATTAACAATGAGCTGTGCGTTGATGGGAGCGGTCCAAGGCAGAGGGGCCGCTTCCTGGCGCAATGGCCTTGAATAGGTGAGAGGGCTTGGCCTTGGCTTGGGCCCTGTGGATGGGTGCGTGGGCCTAGCCTGATGTGTGCTGCCTGCCTCCCCCACTGAGTGGACTCTGGTGGCCTCCAGCAGGGCATCCCTCAAAATTTCCTTCAGGTGAAATGGGCTCTTGCAGGACAAGGGTCCCAGGAAGCTGTGCAGCTTCACCCCAGAGGAATGCTTTGTGAGTGATAGGATTTCTGTTCCCAGAGCAGCCATCGGGGAGAATTTTTGAAGGAGGGGCCCTCCCAGCGCCTCTGAGCCCCCTGTGGGGAGAGCTGAGCTTTCAGGATATAGAGCAGATGGGGCAGTGCCCTCAGTCTGGGCCCTGCACTCCCGGCTTCTGCTCCTGGGATTGGTTGGACCTAACCACGCTTGGATGTCCACATCTGGGTGGGCTGTTAAACAGATGTTGGCTTGAGGCAGAGTGTGGAAAACATTTGTACCATCTAGATGCATTCCTTAAACTTTCTGCATTCCCTGAGGTTCCCTGGGAGAATGCGAACACCTGGCAGGGTCCCAGGACCCGCCTGTGTGCAGGTGGCCGAGGGGGACATGTTTCAGTCCTGCTCCCACCAACTACCCTCCCCAACCCAAATACAGCTGGGGTCCAGACTCCAGGGGAGGGGGCAGCTGTGGCAACTCTAAGTAAGGCCAGGGTTAGATGTGTTATTATAACACACTTCTTTAAAAAAATACAATCTCTATTGACACAGCTTTACAGGAAATCTTTCTGCTAAAGCACTTTTGCTTGTTTTTATTTAATCTGATGAGTATTTTAAATGGAAGCCAAAGACAAAAACAAAAATAAAAAACCTCAGAGAATGTCCTGGGCTGCCTGTCTGTGGTGGTGTTTTGATGTTTCTGGGAGAGAAAATTGTTAAGAATCTTGGAAACCTTGAGAAAACTTGAGGGAGTGGAGAAGAATGTTGCTTTTCAGTGGGTGAGGTCATTTTTTAGGATCTGAGGGATGACAGTTGACACTCAGGAAGAAAATACCTCATGATGCTTGTGAAGTTGTGTTCTCCCCCACCCCTCCCCCATCAATAACTAGAAAGAAAAATGGATGGATGGATGGACGGATGGATGGATGGACGGATGGATGGGAGAGAGAGAGAGAAGAAACAGAGAGAGACAGAAAAGTGTCCTTTTTTTCCTACAAGAGTAACCAAGAGAATGTATGTTCTAAGTTTCCCAACATGTTTGGGTACCAATTTCAAATTACACCCTCACCCACACCCACACATTTCAAAAGTGCCTGTCCTCCAGTGGATTCCAAGTCCCCAGAAGCACATCATGAGAGCTGTCCTCACTCTGTCCTTGGGAGGAGGGGGATTATAGCCCTATTCTGCAGGAGAAAAGACTGAGACACAGAGATGGAAAATGGCCAAACCCCACTGCTTGGTGGTGGCTGAGCTGAGCCCTGGTGCCCACCCCTTCCCCACCTGCTTTTGGTTCCATGCTCGGTACAGGCTGTGACTAACAGGCTGTTGGGAAGTTAGTCTATTTTTCCCCCTGTGGAATGAGAGTTAGGATTCCAGATCTCATTGGCCATTAACCTTTTGTGGAAGAGACTGGGATGTTATATGTGGGGTAGTTTGGCACTTCTGATGTTAGTGGTTGGTTTGTGGATCATCAATGCAGTGTTCACAACTCTGGCTGCATGTTGGAATTGCTCTGGAGCTCGGACAGATCCCGCCCTAGAGTTGAGTGGAAGGGGGAGGGGCCTGGGCATTGGCATCTCATCCACCCCCACGTGACTCTGATGTCCTGCTCAGGTTGACGACCACAGCCACAGGTGGACTTGTCTGACTGCCTTCCTACCCCTCCATGTCCAGCTGCCTTCCCTTGGAAGGATAGAACGTAGGGCCATTGTAAAGAGTGGATACATTTAATGAAAGCGTGTTTTACACTGAATGCTTGTTTGCAAGTCAAATGAAGAGCCAGTGAGGGTGAAGAGAACTTCCTGTAGTTCTTTTTGATGCTCTCAGGCACTTGGAAGTCCTGGGTTTTGTCTCACGCACAGAGACCTTACAAGAGAGATGCGACCGTGCATATGTGTAGGATGGATTCAGATTGGCATGATGTCGCCTTCTCACAATGTTTTTCCTTCTCTTTCTTTTTACATTTTTCTTTACATTCTGCCTTGCTTGTTCACTGTTCCCTTGTTAGACCTGCGCGGTCTCCTAGGAGTTTCGACTCGCCCAGGAAACAACAAGAGTCGGAAGTCGATGCAAAACGCAAGAGGTTTATTGAAGGCTGGTGCACCGGGGTTCCTTGGTCCTCACGCAGGAGGTCGAAGAAGGAACCCTTTTGGGCGCGAATATGTCAGTTTTATAGGTTCCCACTTCCCCGTATGTAAATTATAGATTTGGTTGTGTTCTCCTGCTGATTGGTCCCGGCTTAGGCTCGGACCAGAGAGGGAACTTGTCCCCAGCTGCCTGATTGGTCTTTGACAGACACCTTTTTTACATTTTGTTATCTCCCCTCCTTCTCGGAAGGGGGCCGGACATCCTGGAAATTCACCCATTGTCTAAGAAGCCCCTATTGTCTGGAGAGTTCTTAATCATTAGCTGGAACAATGTCCCTCGAGTCCCACATTCCCCTCTTTTTCTTGTGACTATTGATTCCAATCATGGAATCTCAACCTTCTGTTCGTAAACTTTGATACTGTTGTCTTAACATTAGAACTTGTACAGTACTGATACGTTCTCTAATAAATGCTATCAAGCGGTTTAGAACACATGGTCCAAAAGTTAAAATCAACAATAAAACAATAAGAGGTCCCAACAGAGTAGAGATTAAGGTGGTAAACCAGGGGGACTTATCAAACCATGATTGAAACCATCCTTTTTCGTTCTCTCTCTCCCTTTGCCTTTTATCTAAGCGTTCCCTTAGTTTATCCATGGTTTTGGTAATGGTTCCTGAATGATCAATATAAAAGCAACATTCTTCTTTTAGAGCGGCGCATAATCCCCCTTCCTTAAGAAACAGCAAATCTAGGCTGCAACACCATTTCTGAAAGTGAGGTGAGTGATTCCTTTAGTTGAGTTATGGAACTTTCTAATGCTCGAAGGTCGATGTCTACAGCCTGTCTTAAACTTGCATAATACTGGGGTTGTTGTATGAGGGCTGTGGTTCCTGTTCCTATCCCGGCAGATATTCCTAGTCCTAGAAGGACAGCCAATGTGAGGGTTACAGGTTCTCTTTTGTTTTTTGTTTTTCCTACATATTCATCTAAAAAGGATGAGTCTGAATGGTAGATAAGTCTAGGGACTAATTGCACTAACACACAAAAGTCAGCTGAAGTATTAAGAACCTCTAAAGAGACACAAGGGGTGAGCCCCGTGTTACATGTCCACCATCCATCTTGAGGAGGTACAAGATATCCTGAGCCTGAAGGGAGGCTAAAATCATGACAAAGGTGTCTACGGGACTGGGGAGGTGTTCCTATACAAGTACCATTTCCAAAAACCGAGGACAGGGTTAATTTACTGTTCCCTTCTTGCTTCCATCGACATTGGTCTGAGGAGGTAGAATTAGTATAGTTGGAGCTATATCCTATAGCATCATAATAAGGGGGAGGGGCAGCATAGCAAAGCCAACATGATTTTGTAGCCTCTGGGTCTGTAGCATTGAGAACCGTAAAGGCTGCCTGCACCAAAGAAAGCATCCTATCCTGAGGAGTCCCAGGCTTAACTGTGGGTTCTTTGGATCCAGAGGTTTCATTAGCCTCATTCTTTGTTGATGTAGTTGAAGGGGCCGGGGGAAGCAAAGGGGGGCCAAGTATGGGATTTGGGCCTATTGATATAGGAGCAGGAGTCTCAATCTTTAGCTTAAGGGTCATTAATATTCCTAAATCATATCCCCTCATGTAAAATCTAACGCCCCAAGAATGACCATTTATCCATTTTTTATCTCTTTTTCCGGGATTACTAAAGGAAATTTTAAGGGGATGACACCATCCTGAACATTTACTCCGGTGTCCGGTATCCTCATTATGAGAATAATTAGCCGTTACAGTAATAAAATCCCAAGTTGAGGTGGGTTTCCAATTAGTATCCCCGGTAGTTTCACATCCCCAGCTTTTGCAATAAAAGTTTTCAGTTCCACCACATTTATAATTCAGAGATCAAGGGCGGTGGAACCCGGGGCATACGTAGAAAGTGAGGATACCAAGCATCATTCTTTTGCCTGCATTTTTGCAACCCGGCCCAAACCAATCAGTTTCCGAAACTTTGGAAGGGGCAGTGTTCATATCATGAGAATCTTCTGTATCCCAATAAGGTGCTCCTATAGCCAATTTACAAACATCAGGAAAAAGATCTGGCCACCAGGTCCAGGGGGGTGCAGTATGACTAATGGACCAGGTTACATCTCCAGTCTGAGAAATTACCTGCCAAGTTAAACGTTGGGGGAGGTGAGGGCTAAAATCACTTACAGTCAGTAAAGGCAGTAAAACCAAAATTATAAGTCTTAGCTTCGTAGAAGCTTGAGTTTGAGCGGGTTGTCGGTTCTTTGGGCCCGCCATCCTGATGATGCCGTCGCTGGTGCAGCCTTCACATGTGAAGCATGGATCCAGGCAGCGATGCCGTCCACTTTTATGGCCGTTGGGGTGGTGAGGAGGACGGTGTATGGTCCTTTCCATCGAGGTTCCAACGTCTGGGTTCGATGCCGACGGACGTATACGGAGTCTCCGACTTGGAAAGGATGAGTTTCTCCCGGTGTTCCCGGTTGGTAGGCCTTGGCGAGTTGGGACCATATTTCTTTCTGGACCAATTGGAGTCCCAGTAGCCTAGCATATAAGTCAGTGTTATTTTGACAATCAGGTTTTATTTCTTTTCCTAAAGTGAGGAGGGGAGGCGGGGCACCATATAATATTTCAAAAGGAGTAAGATGGTATCGGGAAGGTGTATTTCTAACCCGGAATAGGGCCAAAGGAAGGAGCACCGTCCAATCGGTACCGCCAGTCTCCAAGGACAATTTAGTTAGGGTCTCTTTTAGAGTCCTATTCATTCTTTCTACCTGACCTAAACTTTGGGGTCTATAGGCACAATGTAATTTCCAATCAGTCCCCAAATATCTGGCCACATCCTGACTTACCTGGGCGACGAAGGCTGGACCATTATCAGACCCTATTACCTTTGATGCTCCAAATCGAGGAAAAATTTCTTCTAAAATCTTCTTGGCTACTACAGCAGCTGTTTCTTTCTTTGTTGGGAAAGCCTCTATCCATCCTGAAAAAGTGTCTACAAAAACTAAAAGGTATTTATTACCGTACCTTCCAGGACGCACTTCGGTAAAGTCCACTTCCCAGTAAGTTCCTGGGCGGTCCCCCCTGAGTCTCTTTCCAGTTTCAAGTTTCCCTTTGTGAGCATTTACCTGTTGACATGGGACGCATTCCTGCACAATTTGTTCAGCTAATTTTGTCATTCCAGGGGTTTCGTACCCGGCTTTTTGTAACAAGGCTACCATCTTTTTAGTCCCCAAATGTGTCCATCTGTGCATCTGTTGTAACATGGATTCTGCTTGCTGAGGGGACAAAGTTCCTTTTGTTGTGGCCGGGATGATTTCTTCATCGCGGCCTGGTTTTTCAGGAACTTTATCTGACAGTCCTAAAATGACTTCTCCCGATGCTATTTCTTGGGCCACTTGGTCAGTCATATTATTTCCCCTAATTATTGGGGTATTTCCTTTTTGATGTCCAGGGCAGTGGATGATACTGACTTTAGTAGGAAGCATGAGTGCAGTCAACAAAGCCACGATTTCGTCTTTGTTTTTAATTTCTTTGCCACCTGAAGTTAGTAGCCCTCTCTGTTGGTAAATGGCACCGTGGATATGAGCGGTAGCAAACGCATATCTACTGTCTGTGTAGGTGTTTACTTTTTTATTCTCTGCCATCTCTAATGCCCTCGTCAGGGCAATTAATTCAGCTCGTTGGGCTGAGGTCCCTTGTGGTAGCGCCGCTGCCCATATGACTTGTTTTCCGTCTACTATGGCTGCCCCAGTTCGACGCTTACCTTCCTCCAGGAAACTGCCCCCATCCGTGAACCAGGTGAAATCAGCATCAGGGAGGGGCAGGTCCATCAGATCTGGCCTACTGCCGTGTGCTGCGGCTAGTACTTCCTGACAATCATGTATGATGGTGGAGCCTTCCAAGTCAGGATCAGGTAGCAAGGTGGCTGGATTGAGTCCTGTGGCTGGAGCAAACTTGATGCGATCTGAGTTTAGCAACAGGGTTTGGTAATGAGTCATCCTGGCATTAGTTAGCCACCTATCCGGTGGTTGACGGACTACATTTTCCAGGGCATGAGGAGCTGTTATCGTTAGATTTTGTCCTAAAGTTAGTTTGTCAGCATCTTTGACTAGAACGGCCACTGCAGCGATTATCTTTAAACAGGTGGGCCATCCTGATGCCACAGGGTCCAATTTTTTTGACAAATAAGCAACTGGGCGATTCCAGGGACCCAATTTCTGAGTCAATACTCCTTTTGCAATGCCCTTATTTTCGGCCACATATAAATGAAAAGGTTTGGTTACATCTGGCAGTCCTAGGGCTGGAGCTGAAAGTAAAGCTCGTTTGATTTGGTCAAAAGCCCGTTGTTCCTTATCGCCCCAAACGAAAGGAGTGCTGTTTTTGGTTAGGGGGTACAATGGGGCTGCCAGCTCAGCAAACCCTGGAATCCATAGTCTACAGAATCCGGCCGTCCCCAAAAATTCTCTAACCTGCCTGGCGTTTTGGGGAGCCGGAATTTGGGCCACCGTATCCTTTCTGCTCTCCGTGAGCCATCTTTGCCCCCCTTTTAATAGATACCCCAGGTAACTGACCTGTTGTTGGCATATTTGTGCTTTCTTGGCTGAGGCTCTATATCCCAGGGTTCCAAGTTCCGTTAACAGTTTTTCAGTACCCTTGATACAATCTTCTTGGGTCTCAGCAGCTAATAAAATATCATCAACGTACTGGAGTAATGTTACCTGGGGATTTGATTCTCTATATAATGCCAAATCCTGATGGAGGGCTTCATCAAAGATGGTCGGGGAGTTCTTAAATCCCTGAGGTAGCCGTGTCCATGTCAGCTGACCAGACATTCCCGATGTTGGATCTTTCCATTCGAAGGCAAAGTAGGGTTGGCTCAGGGGAGAGAGTCTTAAACAGAAAAAAGCATCTTTAAGGTCCAAAACAGTATACCACATATGTTGAGGTGGAAGAGTGCTCAGGAGGTTGTAAGGGTTTGGAACTGTGGGGTGGAAGTCTGCCACCCGTTTGTTTACCTCTCGTAGATCCTGCACTGGCCGATAATCATTTGTTCCTGGTTTCTTTACCGGCAGGAGAGGGGTGTTCCATGCTGATTGACATCTTATTAAGATGCCCAAGTCTAGTAGCCTCTGTATATGGGGACGGATACCGTCTTTGGCTTCTCTACTCATGGGGTATTGACGGACCGTTATTGGGGTGGCAGTTGCCTTGAGTTCCACTAGCACCGGGGGCCGATTTTTGGCCATCCCCATTCCGGCAGTTTCTGCCCAGGCTTGAGGGAACCGAGTTACCCAATCAGTAACATTAACTCGTGAGGATGAAGGCTGCTCATATAATTTATATTCATCTTCTAATTTCATAGTCAATATTTGAAGTAACCTTCCCTTATTATCAGTTATGGTGGGACCTTCTGGCTGAAAGTGGATTTGAGCCCCTACTTTGGAGAGTAAATCTCTTCCCAGCAAAGGATAGGGGCATTCCGGAATAATCAAAAATGAATGGGTTACTCGTCCAATCCCAAGATCTACTGTCCTTCGTGTGGTCCATGAATATTGTTTATTCCCAGTGGCTCCTTGTACCCATGACCTTTTAGCTGAGATAGGACCTTTTGAGTGGAGAAGGACGGAGTGCTGGGCTCCGGTATCTACCAAAAATTGAACAGGTTCCCCCTCCACTTTAAGAGTTACCCGGGGCTCGGGGAGAGGGTTCGAGCCCTGACTTTCCTAGTCTTCTTTCAATGTTAAGATTTTGTTTTTGGTTGGCCTTCCTCCATTCTTTTTCTTAGGGCATTCTCTCGCCCAATGTCCTTTTTCTTTACAGTAGGCACATTGGTCCTTGTCTAATGGCCGCCTTCTGTCTGCCATTCGCCCTTCCTGCCTATTTCTATCCCCTATATTTCTTCCTCCAACCACAGTGGCCAGTATCTTACTTAAATTCCTCTCCTGTCTCTTATCCCGTCTTATTTCATGGGCTTCCTGCTCTTTCTGCTTTCTTTCTTCCTTCTCTTCCTCTGTTTCTCTTTTGTTATATACTTTATCTGCCTCTTTTACTAACTCCTGAAGCGAAAATCCCTGCAAGCCATCTAGCCTCTGTAATTTCTTCTTAATATCAGGGGCCGCTTGATCTATGAAAGCCATTGCTATAGTAGCCCTGTCCCTCCGAAGTTGGATCATAAGGGGTAAAGCGTCTAAAGGCTTCCATTAAACGTTCCAGGAACACAGTTGGCGATTCCTGGGGCCCCTGAGTTACTTCCCTTACCTTAGCCAAATTAGTGGGCCGTCTGGCCGCTCCATGGAGACCCGCCACCAGAGCCTGGCGATACATTTTCAGGCTCTCCCTACCTTCCGGGGCATTGAAATCCCAGTTTGGCCTGACGAGTGGGAAACCAGTATCAATCTCGTTAGGCAGCTGGGTAGGTTGCCCATTGGCGCCTAATACATTTTTTCTGACTTCTAAAAGAACCCGTTGCCTCTCCTCAGTTGTTAGGAGAGTCTGGAGCAGCTGCTGACAATCATCCCATGTGGGCTGGTGGGAGAAAACAAGAGATTCTATTAAAGCGGTAAGGGCCTGTGGATTTTCGGAAAAAGTTGGGTTATGCATTTTCCAATTATAAAGATCTGCAGAGGAAAAGGGCCAATATTGGAGAGGTCTATTCCCTTGGCCATCGGGGGGGCCATATTCTCTAAGAGGTAGGGCAGTGGAGTCCGGGGAGATAGCCCTCCAGCTCCTAGTGCCCACTGAGGGACCCCTTTCTTCTTCCATCATGGATGGTTCCCTTGGTGCCGAGGGCAGTGGAGCTGGGGGTCCTCTAGGTGGTAGGGGATTCGGGGCCGGAGGATAAGGGGGTGGGGAATCCAAAAGCAGCAAATCGGACTGCGGGTCAGGATAAATCGCCTTCGGTAGATCCGGGGCGTCGGGTAGCTTCTCCGTGTTGGGGTTTTTCTTTAAGGCTAATATCTCCGATGCTGCTGATGTATGCGCGGACGTACCTGTTGAGGAAACAAAGGGCCGGACCCACAGAGGTGGGGAGAGAATTAAATCTTCCCAGACCAAGACATATGGTACTTGGTCTGGATGTCCGTGGGGATCTATATTAAATATCTTAGACTTCAGCAGCTTAATCTTGTCTAATAAAAAGGATCCTTCGGGGGGCCATCCTATCTGAAATGTTGGCCATTCAGAGGCACACAAAGTCTGCCACTTTCCTTTCTTTACCTCTACCGAAAAATTATGGGCTCTGGCCCGAACTTCGGTCCAATAGCTTAGGGTAAGGGAAAGAGGAGTCGTCATAGTTTGTCCCATTGTCGTCCGTCAGAGAAGAAGAATAGACCACAATACAGAAACAGTTAAAACTCCACGAAACACATATACGTATGGGCCACCGCGAGCTCGCTTCAAAACCGAAACTTCTTCAGATGGCAGTTATCACCAAGGGAACTGCCGAAACCGAGTGAAGGGGAGACAGAGTTTGCCTCTCCTTCCAGATGAGCCACTAGGGCGTCCCCTAGGGCTCATGGACGCCGGCTATTAGCACGTCTGCCTAGCCAGAGGTCCGATACAGATTCCATAATAAGCCGATTCTTACGGCTTTCCTCCGATAATGGCCCACAAAGAACAAGGGACAAACAGACAATCAAGCTCGAGCTTACCTGGTACCTCCAACTCCCGATGTTCTTGTGGTCCGGGGCGAGTGGAATCCCGGACGAGCCCCCAAATGTTAGACCTGCGCGGTCTCCTAGGAGTTTAGACTCGCCCAGGAAACAACAAGCGTCGGAAGTCGATGCAAAACGCAAGAGGTTTATTGAAGGCCGGTGCACCGGGGTTCCTTGGTCCTCACGCAGGAGGTCGAAGAAGGAACCCTTTTGGGCGCGAATATGTCAGTTTTATAGGTTCCCACTTCCCCGTATGTAAATTATAGATTTGGTTGTGTTCTCCTGCTGATTGGTCCCGGCTTAGGCTCGGACCAGAGAGGGAACTTGTCCCCAGCTGCCTGATTGGTCTTTGACAGACACCTTTTTTACATTTTGTTATCTCCCCTCCTTCTCGGAAGGGGGCCGGACATCCTGGAAATTCACCCATTGTCTAAGAAGCCCCTATTGTCTGGAGAGTTCTTAATCATTAGCTGGAACAATGTCCCTCGAGTCCCACACCCTCATCTCTCTTTTATCCCATTCCCTCACTTCCTCCTGTCCTTTGAATCCTTTTTCCCTGTCATCTTTGCTCATAGGAGGAAGCTATCAATGGTGGACCGCCTATGAAAGGCTTAACAGAAGTGAGTTTAAGGGGACCTGTGGGGTGTGAATGTGGGGACTCATTCTTCTCCTTATTTAAAAAAAATTATTTTTAATGACACAAGTACTGTATGCATAAATTCTCATGGTACATAAGAATTCAAATGTTGATTAGTTACGTCCTCATTCCACTGTCTCACCCTACCTCCCACTGGAATGATGAGTTAACCTCCTCACCTTTTCAGTGCTTTTACGTGTGTGTTTGTGTGTGTGTGTGTGTGTGTATGTAAAATACGACTTACAGAAATACATTATTTCACAATCATATATCGTGGCTGGTGAATATGTTGTTCAGTAACTCACCTTTTCCCCGTAGCTGTATGCCCTGGGGACTCCTCCAGGCTTGTACAGCTGCTGTGTTCTGTTTAATGGCTGCACAATTGCCCATAGTATGGACGTCCCATTGTTCAACCATTTAGCTATTGCCGGGCATTTGGATTATTTCCAGATTTTCCCCTGGGAATACAAGCTATTTCAGTGAATACTTCTGAACATGCCTCATCCTGCACATATAAAACTGTTTCCTTAGGTGGACGCTGAGAAGTAGAATCAGTTTTAATAGCTGTTGCCAAATTGCTCTCCAAACACCTGTTGCATTATTCACAGGACCGCCAGTGTATTGGGACAAATGGTCTTTTGTCACTTTAATTTGCATTTCCTCAATTTTTAGTGAGCTTGAGCACTTTTTAATCTGATTACCAGCCATTTTTTAAATAGGTTAAATTTTTATTTTACTTTTAAAGCAACAATTGGAAAAACAGAGACAATCAGAGAACAGAGAAAGAAGCCCACCGTAATTTTGTTTTTTAAAGGAAGAATTTTTCTTTTTTTAATGTTTTTAGCTCTTTATTTATTTTTTAAATTTTATTTATTTATTTTATTTATTTTTGGCTGCGTTGGGTCTTCGTTGCTGTGCACGGGCCTTCTCTCTAGTTGCGGCGAGCGGGGGCTACTCTTCGTTGTGGAGCGTGGGCTTCTCACTGCGGTGGCTTCTCTCCTTGCGGAGCACAGGCTCTAGGTGTACAGGCTCAGTAGTTGTGGCGCGCGGGCTCTAGAGCACAGGCTCAGCAGTTGTGATGTATGGGCTTAGTTGCTCCACGGCATGTGGGATCTTCCCAGATCAGGGCTCAAACCCATGGCCCCTGCATTGGGAGGCGGATTCTTAACCGCTGCGCCACCAGGGAAGTCCCCACCATAATTTTATGATAAAAACTAGTGTAATTTTTGTGTATTATTTTTTCTTAATACACCTTTCAAGAGTTGAACTTCTAGCATACATGTCACTTTTGGCTTGCTCGTTTATTTAGCATGGTTTCCTACACATTATTTGGTGGTTTTTGCATAAAGTATAATTGTTTAAACCTGCCAGTTACTGTTGGCTAAATAGTGAAATATAATTATAGCTAAGAATGGTTAATTCAGGCCCCATTCTAGGCTCTGGGATAAAGTCATGAATAGAATGGACCGTAATCCCTGTCCTCCTAGCTCTTACTTTCAGTTGGAGAAAGACAGGTGATAGACAAAGAAGAAAATAGATGTTAGAAGGTGATACACATGAAGGAGGCAAGAAGGGGCGGGGTGCTGGGCTGTCTGAAAGGTTTACTTAAGACTTTTGAGCAAAGATTTGAAGAAGGTGAGAGTTGAGGTCGCTTAGGAACCAGCCTTCCCAGCAGAGGGGATGTTGAGGGCACAGCTCTGCTGTGGGAGTGTACCCCACTTTGATGAACAGCTTTGGGGCCAGTCTGGTGGGGAGCAAAGAGCCAGGTCTGTGGGGCCTCATTGGTGAGACGCCGGGAGGTTTTGAGCAGAGGAGGGACATGGTATCACTGGTTAAATTGGACCACTCTGGGTGCTGTGTGGAGAATAGGCTATAGCAAGGGGCGGGGTGGAAAGGAAGCAGGGGGACCAGGAAGTCCTTGGTTGGTCAGGGTCAGAGGTGATGGTGAATTGGAGCTGTGTGGCACCGTGGAGGTGGTGAGAAGTGGTCAGATTCTCATACTTTAAGGCACAGATAACATGATTTTCTAATGAATGACCTTGACAATAGCCTGAGCCTATGGAAGGACAGACTTTCCAGAAATGAGATGGAAGACCCTGGAAGAGCAGCATTGGGGGAGCAAAGGTCAAGAGTTCGGGTTTTGGATGTGAAAGGTTTAAGGTAGTATTGGATGTCTTAGCAGAGAGGTTGATCAAGCAGTTAGATGCACAAAGTGGCATTCAGAAGAGGGGAATGACCTGGAGAGTCACACCTGTAAATAGTAGCATGTGGGTGGCATTTTAAGCCCAAGGAGTGAGGGAGCTTAGACAAGAGGGTCAAAGATTGAGCTCTAAGAAGCTGGGGCCGGGGCTTCCCTGGTGGCGCAGTGGTTGAGAGTCCGCCTGCCGATGCAGGGGACGCGGGTTCGTGCCCCGGTCTGGGAGGATCCCACATGCCGTGGAGCGGCTAGGCCCATGAGCCATGGCCGCTGAGCCTGTGCGTCTGGAGCCTGTGCTCCGCAACGGGAGAGGCCACAACAGTGAGAGGCCCGCGTACCGCAAAAAAAAAAAAAAAAAAGGAAGTTGGGACCATGAGGAGGAGCTACCAAAGGACACGGAGGGGTGTCCGTGTAACTCATTTACTCTACGTCACAATGCTGTGAAGAAGATGCTGTTACTGTTGCCAGCATACATAGGAGGAAACAGAGGCACAGAGAGGTTGAATGTGCTGCCTAAGGTCACACAGGGCATATGTGGTCGGTGTGAGGTTTGAACCAAATGATCTTGCTCCAGGTGCCATACGCTTAACCTCTGCTCTGGCAGCTTTTGTCATTATCACAGCTTGGGGGAGGTAGTCTGAGGGAGGAAGAGACTTTCCCAAGGGACAGCGTAAGAGGCAGAGCAGGAATATGAACTCACGTTCGCTGCGTCGAGAGCTCAGGCTCCTGATCACCGCGTTAAGCTGCCTCCACAGCAGGGAAGGTGTGTGGGTTTCTTGTTAGTTAGTTAGTTTGTCTTAAGATCGGAGCAAGAAGCCTTTCTCCCTCTCTCAAATCTCAGCCTTTGGGCAGCATCCCCTCCCCGTCACACACAAGGTTTTCCTGGAGTATCACTGTGGAGGAGAGCGTGAGCTGCCAGCCCGTCTCTGCTCCCACCTCCTCTGTTCCCCCTCTCCTGGTCAGTAAGCCCTTGTGCCAGCCCAGAGGAAGCAGTCGAACAAGCTCCTGACTTTGAGAAGCTCCCATCTGGAGGCTGTCCCCATCTCCTCTCAGGCCCTTCGCCGGGAAAAGAGGACGTTGGGTGAGAGCAGTGGTTCCCACTAGACCTTCGAATCGCCCCCCTGGGGGGTCCTGGCACCCTCTTGATTAATAAGCCGTGGATAAGATGGCTTTTTAAATAATTTTTCACTTTGAAATAATTTCAGATGTACATAAAAATTATAATAATAGGACAAAGGATTCCTGCATATCCTTCACCCAGATTCTCCAGTGTTAATATCTTACCACATTTATATTTTTTCTCTCATCTCTCAATAGATAGATAGATAGATCAATTGATCAATAGATTCTGTACAGAGAGAGATTTCCCCTTTATCTCTAAACACTTCACTGTGCGTTTCCTAAGAACAAGGACATTCTCTCTCTTTTTTTTAAATGGTATTTTATTTATTTATTTATTATTTATTTTTAACATCTTTATTGGAATAGAATTGCTTTACAATGGTGTGTTCGTTTCTGCTTTATAACAAAGTGAATCCGTTATGGACAGATGAATGGATAAAGAAGATGTGGCACATATATACAACGGAATATTACTCCCCCATAAAAAGAACATTCTCTTATAATTACAGTATAGGAAATAAACATTGATACAGTACAATTATTTAATCTATAGACCTTTTATTTCACCAGTTTTCTCAATAATATCCTTTAGAGCAAAAGTTAAAAAAAAATTCTAGGTTCCTCAAAAAATTAAACATAGAATTACTGTATGATCCAGCAATTCTACTGCCGGGTATACACCCAAAGGAACTGAAAGCAAGGGCGTGACCTGATACCTGTACAGCATGTTCATAGCAACATTATTCACAATAGCCAAAAGGTGGAAGCAACCCCAATGTCCATCAGTGGACGATTGGATGGACAAAATGTGGTCCATACATAGAGGAATATTACTGAGGCTTAAAATAAAGGAAATCCTGGCACGTGCTACAACATGGATGAACCTTGAGGACTTTATGCCAAGAGAAATAGACCAGACACAAAAGGACAAGTACTGTATGATCTCACTTCTATGAGGCATGTAGAAGAGTCAAATTCATAGAGAATGAAAGCAGAATGGTTGGTATCAGGGACTTGGAGGAGGGGGGATGGGGAGTTAGTGTTTGAGGGGGACAGTTTCAGTCTGGGATGAAAAAGTGCTGCGGACGGATGGAGCTGGAGTACTGGATGGTGGCGGTGGTTGTACAGCAGTGTGAATGTACTTCATGACACTGAACAGTACACTTAAAAATATTTAAAATGGTAATTTTGTATAGTTTACTACAATAAAAAATTTCTGGTTCAACATCTAACGCAAGACTATACGTCACATTGAGTTTCCAACATTTTGACTGGCTCTTTGAATTAATACCTATTTATCCCCTTTACTCATTCTGCTACTTTTTGGCTGTGTGACCCTGGCTCAGTTACTTAACCATGCTATGCCTCAAATTCCATATTTGCAAAGTGGGGGTAATACATGGGCCTTGGGATCTATGTGGAGTAAATGTTAATGTAAGTAGCAGGCTTAGAATAGTGCCTGGATTAAATGAAATCTTTATATTTTCTGGGGATGAGTCCTTTGTTACACATGTTGCAAGTGGCTTCTTACTTGTCTTTAATTGTGTTTGTGATTTCTTTTGTCACACAAAATTTTAGACTTTGATGGAGTTTAAAACTTGTATCTTGGATTTTAACCAACTTGGAATGTGTTGTGCATGGTACTGGGAGGCAGATTCTAGGGTCATTTTTTCCTTGCTGGCTCGCTAGTTGTCTCAGTCCCTGTGTTTATTGATGGTCTCTCCTTTCCCCTGATGTGAAACACTGTCCTTATCACATACTAAGTTCCCATTTGCACATCTGTTTGTTTATGGGTTTGGTTTTATCAGTTGATCTCTTCCTCTCCTCTTGTGCTGATTCAGCCTGACGGTGTGGCTCTGGCCTTGATACACTTTGATGTCTGGAGTGACGAGCCCCGGGGACTTCAGACACCACCGGAGGGGGACGTTTATCCTTAGCACGTTCAGCCGCCCCCAGCCTGGGGCTTTTCCCTTTTCGCTCATCCTCCCTCAGCTTTCAGTGACTTCCTCTGTCCTCCATCAAGTCTGCTCCAAAAATACTGTCCATCCTGGGGTGCAAATGACTGATAATAAGATTTTAGTTCTTTTAGCATGAAGTATTTAAAGTGTACCGATAGAAGCAGAGAATAATAGAATAAGCATCTGTTTTGAGTACAGACTAAACATCTGTACTCCCGTTTATTAAACCTTAACCCTGTGCCATCTTTGTTTCATCTTTTTAAATTAAGAAATAAATCATAGCAGTTATGGTGAAGACCCAAAACCACTCTTGTGACTTCCATGTTCGTTGTTCCCATACATACAGATTTCCCACTTTTCCTGCCTCTTTGTGTTCAACGACCTTTTCAGGAGAGGTCCCCCCAGAGAACTTGCTCCCAGCTGTAAACCCTTCACCTCAAAGGAGAAATGCCCTGGCTGAACCAGGCATAGGGGCAGGGCCGAGGAGAGTGTTCCCCAAGGGGGCACTTCTCTTGTTCTGGAATCATCTCATACAGATAAGGACGGTTCCCGGAAGGTCTGTGTCTGGAGACTTTTCTAGGCGGTGGCTCAGAAAAGGCAAAGGGGAGGGAGGTGGTGGTGGCTGCAGCCTAAGAAGAAAGAAGAGCGTGGGCAGCAGAATCCCAGCAGCGGGGAGGAGCTTTGAACGGGGAAGGGAGCGCTCCCGGGGGCTTGTAGGGTCAGGCAGCAGCAGAGAGCGGATGTGGCTGGGGGGTTGGATGCCACACGGGCCCAGTGGTACAACTTCCTGGGAGAACTGCGATGACTCACATTTAATTCCTCCCTGGGGGTCAGGAAAGCAGGACCCAGCTGGACCACACTCCCTCCCCCAAAAGCTTTCCCTGGGGGCCATGGCTGGGTCTGTGGGGTGGGTTTCTGTGGACTTTACTATCTTGCTAGCTTTCCTAAACACATCAGCCCTCTGCTCACTGCTTAACTGTATGATGCTCTCAGAGCCACTTCTTCATTTCTGTCTCTGCCTGCTCTCCCAGTGGAAACCTGGATGTTGGACTCTAGCTTCCCAACCAGTGGGTTCCCCACACCCACACTCCGGGCCAGTTCAGCCTGTTCTAGCACAGCTCTGATGACGCCCTCCCCTAACAGAAGCCTTCGGACTCTTTCCACCCAGGAAGAGTCTCTGACCGCTTAGCGGGAGAGTCCTGCTTGCTGCCCTCTGCCCCTGAGCTGGCCAGTGTTCCCCTGCCATGTCCACACTCGGGCTCACTCTTCTCCAGGGATCCGGGCTCCACTGCTTTCCTTCCCTAGGGAATCCCTCCGAGAGCACACTGTCCCTTCTCAGCCTCGCCCTCCCCCTCCCCGCGTTACTGTTACTGCACATCTCACCTCCCCTCCCCGTGAAGGGAGTGCTGGTAGCAGGTCCCACACCAAAGGCGCTCAGGAAGGTTGGCCAGCGTAAAGTTAAGGATGACCTTTGACAAAGCAGAGCAGTCTCATCGGAGCTTGGAATCGCTCTGGGAAAGCCTAGCCAGGGGGCTGAGGTGGCACGTGGCTGTCACAAAGCCTCGGCTGCCCCTCTGTGCCCGCCTGTCAGGAGCAGCCAGCGTGGCACCCCATCCCCGCCCTGCCAGGGACCACGCGGGGACCACGCTGACCCCAGGAGGAGGTGTGCCCACCCTCGAGTCACCTCTGTGCGAGACGTCAAGTCAGCGGTATGCAGCTGGGGTTGAAGTGTTTGGGATGCCCCACTGGAGGAAGCCTTCTCTGCAAGGCTGTCCTGAGACGGGACGAGAAGTGCAGGATCTAGTTCTCTCCGGGCCGGTAGTCACTGCGTGCCTTGACCATCCTCCCCACTGTCAGCCAGCCTCCAACCAGGAAAGGAGAAGCCACTCAAGTATAGAAAGCAGTAAAGCAGAGGGATTGTTTTCATAGTAGTTCAAATAGTTTACAGATATATATATATAAACACATATATACATATGTGGATTACTTTTTTTTTTTTTGGCTGTGCCACGCGGTGTATAAAATCTTAGTTCCCTGACCAGGGATCCAACCTGCACCCCCTTCAGTGGAAGCACAGAGTCTTAACCACTGGACCACCAGGGAAGTCCCTGGATTGCTTTTTATTTTGAAGTTACTTTTGACTCATAGCAGAGGTGCAAAAATAGTACAGGGTGTTCCCATGTACCTGTCCCCTAATATGAATATCTTACATAACCGTAGTACAATGATCAGAACTAAGAAATTAACATTGGTACAATGAGACTTTATTTGAATATCACCAGTTTATCTACTAATGTCCTTTTTCTGTTCCAAGATTCAAATTTGCATCTAATTGTCATGCTTTCTTATTCTCCTCCAACCTGTGACACTCCCGTGGTCTTTTCTTATCCCTACAACCTTGACACTTTTGAAGAGTATTGGTCATTTATTTTCTGGAAAGTTCATCAGTTTGGGTTGCCCGATATTCTCTCACGATCATATTGAGATCGTGCATTTTTGGCAAGAACACCTCAGGAGTGACATGGCCCTTCTCAGGGCATTACGCTGGGAAGTCCACGGTGGTAATATGTTTTATTACAGGTAATATTATCCTTGATCACTTGGTTTAAGGTGGTATCTGATAGATTTCTCATTTTTCCCTTTTCTTCTCCTATAATTTAATAAATACCTTTGCAGAGATGCTTTGAGACTACAAATATCCAGACAGAGGGAATTTAACCCAGGGAGTTGGTTACCCAGATAATAAAAGAGCTGAGAAACTAAACAGCCACAAGGAGCCATTAGCACCTCTAGGCCTGAGGCACAAAGGGAGGAGATGGTATTGCCAAAGCCCAGCGTTAGGGGTCGTGCACAGAGGGCCCATCTGGTGAGGCTGGAGCCTTGAAGGAGACCCAGTCATTGCTGGTAATGCTGCCTGAAGCATAGAGAGATGGGGAGAAACACCGCGGCTTCTCTCTCTTCCTGTCTCCCGTTGGCCCAGCCCAGCTGGAACCCAGCTGAGTCTGCAGGGTTCAGCCCCTCTGCAGTACAGAGCCGGGATGGGCAAGAAGTGGCTCTGAGGGCACACTCTCTTGGGACTGGTACCTTGCCTTTGCCAATTCCTTCGAACTGAACTGTGCTGTCCAATAGGGCAGCCACTAGCCACATGTAGCTCTTGAGCCCTTGAAATTGACCTGCTTTAAGCAGATTTCAAAACCTTAGTATGGAGAGAAGTATGTAAAATATCTCATTGATCATTTTTATATCAATTACCTATTGAGATAAACATATATTGAGATAAATAAAATGCATTATTAAGTTTAATTTTTCTTTTTTCTTCTTTAAATCTGGGTACTAGATCATTTAAAATTATGTCTGCGGTTCCTATTCGTTGGCCAGCACTGCTGTAGAGTACACTTGTACCAGCCTGTATCATCGGCGTTGTAATAAAATGTCTTTCCTATACAAAGGTCATGCCCTTGACCCACAGTCGGGGGAGGGTGTGTCTAGCCAAGGTTTCACAAATCCAGGACGGTGATGGCTTTGAGCCATCCACACTCACGCACAGTTTTGACCAAGTGTGTCAAACAGAGAGAGACTGGGCTCCTCTGCTTTTTATGAATCATACAGGTGTAGGTCCAGATCAATGTTCACCGTGAGCTGGAGAGCCACGTAACATTTAACACAATAATAAAAGCACCACCATATATATAGATAACACATTACCGTGGAAGAGCTGTACTCTTACTACTACTTTATATATAGATTTTGTGTAGCTTACAAAGTCCCTTCATTTCAACCTTGCAGAGTCACCCAGCCTTGCTGTCCCCATTTTATAGATGACAAATGAAGCCTGGGAGATTACATGGATTTCAGTGGCTCTCAAACTTCTGGTGCATCCCTTGGAAAGCTTGTCAAAATGGAGAAGACAGTTGCTGCCCTCAGCGAGTGATTCAGTGGGTGGAGATTAGGACCCAGAGACCCCCTACGTGGCAGGGTTTGAGGACCGTTACACTGGTAGTTGTCGTATCACACTTCGGGGCACATGAGGCCCCTGAGGTCGGTGGTGGGACTGGGCTTCTGATGGCCAGTCTGGGACTCTTCCCGATGCCATGCTCTCCTGTCAGTCCACAGGTCCACCGTACTTTGGGGCTGGGTGTACGGTGTGATCCACACATACATGCCTCTCCTCTAGCTCCAGCCTTGACACTGTAGGGGGCTAGTGGGCTGAAGAGTGGTTAGGTGGTCAGACATGGTGCTGGTTTCTCAAAACTCATATTTACCCTCTGTGTTGTCCGGTTGGCTTTGGAAGGTAGCTGCTCTTCATCACTTCGGGGGGCTTAGGTGGTAGGAAATGAGTTTGCCTTCCCCACACATACGCCAAAGGGCCACCTCCATGTGGCACTGGGAGATGCCAAGTGGGACCTGCTGGTACAGAAAGATTTGGCTTCGAAAACGGCTGAGCAGGATTTCCTACTGGCTCTACTGCAGCAGGGCGGGACCGTGCCTGGGGGACCAGGGCAGAGTGAAGATGAGCCTGTGTGTCCAGCCATCACTGACCACTCCTTTCTTCCCTGCAGTGGACGGCGGACTGCAGTGATCAGCTGGACTGCAGCTACTCCTTCTCCCGAGGGCGAGCCCCCCTGCAGCAGGTAGGGAGCCAGCTCCGTGCTCCATCTGGGGGTCATCGAGGTCTTGTCTGTCTGGGTTCCTGGGCTGTTCACCGTGGTGCTCCTGAGAGGTGGTGATGTGGGAGTGCGGGAAATGGGACAGGGGAGGGTGCAGTCTGCCCCCTGCAAAGTTCTCCCTGAATATGCAGCCCACAGTGAAGCCCTCCCTGCCCAGAACACATAGATTCATAAGATTTATTTTTAGTAGCAGCATTATTTATAATAACAAACATCTGTAAACAACTACTGATCCGTTGAGAGGAGAATAGACAAATGATACGTGATATATCCTTACAAGGTACTGTAATACAGCAATAAAGTGAGTGATCTGTGATACATCCTTGCGGTGGAATATCATACAGCAGTAAAATGAGTGAACTGGAGGTTCGCGCATCAGCGATGATGATGGGTCCCAGGGTTTTGGTGGGGTGGGGGCGCACTCTGGAGATCGCTTCTGCTCCAGGTCTGCAGAGGACTGGAAGGGGCAGGCTGTGGGTGTGAGGGAAGCCAACCAGCTTCCTGGGACCAGGCTGGAGTCCGCTGCTTCTCCCCCTGCTGCTTCCCTGTGAGGTCCTGAGGGGGCGCCTGTGCGGGTCGTGTGGCCCGGAGGGAAGGAGGCAGCTGCTCCTCGAGAGCCGTCCCTGGTGACCCCCAGGTCCCGTACATCCTCTGGTTGTCGAGCTGTTCTTGCTGATACCTCATCCCACCTGTGGGAGATGGTGGGATCAGAGACCGAAAACTCCGTCTATCCCCAACCCGCAGTCCAGCCTCCCCCTGCACCTGTCCAGAGAGATGAGGGAGGCTTTATGGGCTTCCGCAGTAACTTGCTCCCAGTTCCAAAGCACCTGTGTTGACACATCGCCTGGCCCCACTTGCTTGTGTCTGACTTCGGTCCATGGTGCTGATGAAACCAACTCTTCTCTATTCTTTCGTGAGGGAAGGTGGGCCGTGGCCTCAGTTCCAGATCTTTCTTAGGCTGTAGGGCTTTGCTATACCATGGGGGGGTGGTGTCGGGGCAGCTGCCCTGGACAGTTCTGTCACATGACGAGATGCTTGTGTGTGTGTTTCGTTGATTCTTAAGTAGGTGGCCATGATAAAGCCAGGGTGGGGTGCTCTGCCACAAACCTGGTGACAGTTCTCTGTGTCCTCAGCTTCCTCATACAAAAACCAGGAGACTCGGCGGCCTCTGAGGATCCTTCTAGCTTCTCCATGCCATTTACAGACAGGGAAGTTGGGGTCCATGGAGGTGTCATGAGCTGACCAAGCTGGGACTTGAACCCAGGTCTTTGCCTGTCCCGTCCCCTCATCGGCCCTTTACCTTGTCTTCCTGTAGTAGGTAGCCTTCTGTGGAGGTCTTTTGTCCTCACCACTAGACTGCTGGTGCTTGGTCATGGACTCCGTTTATACGCCCTAAACCCCTCCAGCTCTTGGCTGAAGGCCTGACACATCAGGGGCACTGTCACCAGTGTCTGCCAATCATCTGGGGTTTCCTACATGAAGATTCTCTTAACATTTCAGCAGCAAAGGTGGACTTGGATTTGGGGACTCAAAAATCAGAGAGAGAGCTTCAGGGAAGGGTTGAAAGTCTTGGATGGGGACATAAGAGGCTGGTAAATGAGAGACTGAAAAAACAGCTCTCTGTTAATTTAGTCAGTAGATGTCTGGTTCTGGAATCGTTCAGAGTCTTCCTTTTTGTTCTCACTCCTTTATCTTCTTTTCTGGGTCCCCTCTCCCCACCCTTTCTCTCTGGTCCCATTTTCCCATCACTCTGGACAGGTTTCCAGGGGGATGAGATTGACGTATCCTCCCACTTGCTTCTCATCTGCCTGCCTCACTCTGAGCTGTCCTTTCACAGCTGGTTTCACCCCCTGGAGGAGGGTGGGTGGGGTGTTGGCCAGGGCCGGGGGCTTGTGGGAAGGGGTACCCTGGCACCATGAAGACCAGCTGACCCCGACTCCCGTCTTAGAAGCAGCTGAACAGTTGGCTTGGGGTAAGCAGGGGCTGAATGAAATGCAAAACGAAATGCAACTGAACTTAAAGAAGAAATTGTAAAAGGCTCCTGTTAGGTCCTTTCTTGGCAGGTGGAACTGAGCATAAGTCCATTATAGGGGACGAGCCCCAGGAAGGGTGAGGCGGGCTCTCAGGATGTAAACCCGCTTTACTTCCCTGATGTGCCCGGAACACGAGGGCTTCATAGTAGGGGTTTCCTACAGGCCATGGGGCCATTGGCACTCCCACCTCCCCCGTGTAGTCTGTCTGATCGTCTCAGAGGGAGGAAGGGGGAGACATCTGCTTCCAAGAAGCGGAAGAGTAGCCGGGGCACCGAGGGACAGCCACGGCCTCAGCCCCACGGCCTCAGCCCCACGTGCCACGTGCCTTGTGTGTTCTGGATTCAGAGCCCGTGGTGTCCCCACACGGCGAGCCAGCTGGGGGAAGCGGGAAGGCTGCTCCGCCTGAGTCCTGGTGAGGTCACACCCTGTGCCGTGAGAAGCTGCTTAGAGCCGGGGAAAGCTCAGCGGGCCCAAGAGTTCAGGGTGTTTGCGGAGGGAGTTTTCATAGATTCCTCTGCTGGGGAGTGTTTGTAGTGGCCTGGAGCATGGCCCCTGAAGGGCAAGAAGATAATGTGTAAAAGAATGCCCAGTGCAGGGCAGGAGACACAATGTGCACAGCGTGGCCAGACCTCAGGTGGCCCAGAGCTAAGGCACTCGGGCAGGCAGAGCAGAGGTGGTGGCATCGGGCTGGCCCTCCTGGAAGGCCCCGGACGCTGTACCCCGCGCTGCACGGAGAGACAGGATTGAAATGAGGTCTCCTGAGGTCATCACCTTGGTTCGGTGATGAAAGGCCTGACTAGACATAACTCAGTTAATTAGTACGAACAATAGAGTGATGTAAGCAAGACGGAAGTCTCTTTCTCTCTCGCCACCCTCCTGGGAGGGTGTTCAGGGCTGGCATGGCAGCTCAACCGTGTTGGGACAGCCTCCTTGTTTCTCATGCTCTGCCCTCTCTGGGGTGTTGCCCTTGTCCCATGGCCCGTGCTGGCTCACGTCCGCATCCACATTCCTGCCAGTGGGAGCACCCACCCTGGGCTTCGTCTCCAGGAGCCTCTGGTGTCCCCTCAAGAAGCAGCCATCTTCTTTTAAAAGTTAAAAATTTTTTAAATTTTTTGTCCACGCGGTATGTGGGATCTTAGCTCCCCGACTAGGGATGGAACCCACGCCCCCTGCAGTGGAAGAGCAGAGTCTTAACCACTGGACCACCAAGGAAGTCCGTGAAGCAGTCGTCTCCTGATGCCCTCCGGTGGAGGGATCAAAGCTGGTCAGCATCCCTTGAGTGACATAAGGAAAGCCCCACAATTTACCAGAGACAGCTGCCCCTGCCCACCCTGCCCTGGAGCGGCCCCCTGATGGAGGGGGAACCAGGGAGCTGCCGGCTGAAGAGTGCCTTAGCTGGGGGCATATCTGACGGGATGCTGCTGCCCATACAGCCTTCAAGGGCCCCTTCAGCCTGGTCCACCAGATGTAGGAACACTGGACCAGCTCATATGAGCACCCACCGGCTTCCTCACTGTACCCTCTCCACCAGGCAGACACCCTCACCTGCACACCAATCCACGGTGTGATCAGGATATTCCATATGTACATCTGCCTGTCCCCTCAGCCTGCTGGTGGGCCTTGAGCTGGGCGCCACCAGGGCTCCCTTTACATCCCTGACCACCACCACCCCAGCCTAGGGCCTTGCACACAGTAGGTGCTCAATTATGATACCTGAGATGGCTCAGACCCGGTCTACGCAGTCATTCCCTAGCGGGTCCTGTTCCTCTGGCCACACCAACTTTGCTGAGCTTTTGGAAGTCATTGGGAGGATGGGGCAGCTCTACTATCCCACATTCACCCCTGGGAAGAATTTCAGGAGGAAACTGAGGCTAGATTGAGAGTGGGGTGACTGCTCCAGCACTTTCCCTGACTGCCCCACTTCGGGCACGTGGACCCAGGACAGTGGGGCCCACAGGAGGATGCTGAGGTGCTGCATTCTGCCCAGGAAGCTGTGTGGTGAGTCACAGACCATGCACTGAGTGAGGAGCTGGGTGCAGGCAGCATTTGAGGATTAGTCATGCACTGGGATTATTTTTGTTGTTTTAATTAATGAATAAAAAAAAAACCCCTTGCCTTCTCTGAACCCTTTCAGAGGCACAACATAGAGGTAAGCCAGGGTAGGTAGAGTCCCATGAAATGGAAGGAGGGGGCTCAGAGAGTCCAGAACAAAAAAATGGGTTCCACATAGTCCTGAAGAGGCCCGTTAACTGCCTGTAGTCGGGACTCGGCTGTACTGGGGACTGTTTGGCCTCCTGGCAGCATCTTTCCAAGAGAGTTCGTCCGCCACCTAGTCATTTACTCAGGAGGTCGGATTACAGTTTCCACCTTATTGTAACAGGGGAGGTGCCCGGAGATGATTTAGAGGAAGGCACCTGCAATGAGAGAGTGCAGCCCAGTGCATTTAGACGACATCCCCAGGTGCCGGCCCAGGACTTAGCATTCAGGGAAGGAAGCTGAAGGCGTGTGCAAGGTTGTGTGGAGTCAGGTGCAAACAGGTCTTCTCCATCGGCACAGAAATGCCAAGGAAAGGAAATTGACATGCCAGACAGCAGCAGTGCCTCTGATTAGACCTTGAGAAGGACTTCCTGACCGAAGGACTTGTTGGACCACGGTGTTGGCTGTCGAGCAAGTGATGGGATCTTTGCTGGGAACCTGATGAGCACACGTCTTACCAGACAGGTTCATGCAAAGCCCTGGGAAAGGTAGGGATGTGTCAGAAATGGTGTCCTGAGTCCCGGCTGACAGGCTGTGATCCCATACTCCCTGGAGTGAGGAGAGAAGGGCACTCCCCTCTTCCACCTGTGATGCCCGGTAGCAAATCGAAGCATCAGGAGAGAGTGAAAAGAACCTTGTTCCAGGGGTCAGAAGAACCAGATGTTGACCCAGGTGTGGCGTGCACTCCAATGCCTCTTCCACAAAATGAGACTCCTCTGAGCCTCTCTGGAAACATCTTTCACTGTTTATATTCTGTGTCTCCATGAAGTGGGTCCAAATGGCTGCTAAAATCAGCAGGTCTGGATTTTCCTGATTTCTCTACTGTTCCCCCCACATACCCTGATGCCTGTGTCAACCTGCAGGTTAGGTATATCCTACATGTCAGCATTGACCATGACCCAAGAGATGACAGGTGGTAGGCAGAGGTGAGCCTCAAATGCACTGCTTACCTCTGGCCCAAAAGGGTAGAAGGAATTTTCTGCCAGTCATCTTGCTGCCCTTGAGGAATTATAGTATCTGGTTCAGAGCCAGTCTAAAAACTCAGTACAAATGATATCTGAGTCAAAGTGGCCAGATTTTTAATCAGCTTCTCTGAATAATTAAGAAATATCGTGTGTATGTTCATGGCACTGCTCTCTGTTCACTCAGCGTTTATTGACCACCTGCTGTGAGCTTGGCTCACATCTGAGCTGGAGCCTTTGAGCTCACTACCTGTTTGTAGAGCAGAGGCTAGTGAACATGAAACAGACTAAAGACACACACGGTAAGACCCCCAAAGAGATGCCCTGAGCACAGACACTGCAGTCATCCCAAGGAATGGCCCTGGTGCTCTCTGCGGGTAGGGAGATGGCTTGCAGGACATGAGACTCGATCTGTGCCTTCAGGAACGGGTAGGATGTCTGACCAGATGGAAGGGAAGAGAGAAAAAGTTGAAGAGAGAAGAAGCGGTGTTAGCAGAGACTTGAAGTTGGCCATGATGTTGGGATGTTAGACAGGAGGAGCGGGCACAGCTGGAGTTGTTGGTTAGTGCTGGGTTTTACCAGAGTGGTGGGGGATGGGGTGTCTGTACACCCCGCTGAGTTGCTGGAGCTGCTGTCCAACCCCATGCATTTGTGTACCTTGCATGGCTTGTATTTTCTCTGTCGTTCCTTACAGGTAAATTCTGTCCCCCTGTATCAGTCAGGATAGCCTAGGAAATGCTGCAGTAACAAACAGCTCTGAATCTTAGTAACTTTAAGCCATCCATTTAGGACCCAGCTTGGTGGAGCAGTTGCCATGTCAGAGGGAAAAGAGCACTGGAGGCAATTCAATGCTCCAACCTAAATGTAACACACAGCACTTCCACTCTTAGCTTGTTGCCCAGAACTAGTCACATGACCCCACCCAACCATAAACACACTAAATAGGAGAATCCTACTATACGCCTGGACCAGGGAAGCCAGAACTGTTTGGTGACTGGCTAGAATGATTGTCACATGCTCCACTTCTAGTGGAAACTCAACAGGGGCTGTGGCTGACTTCCTCCCCCCCTTATCTCCTTTACCACATTAAATCCAGAGCTAGGCAGGTCTCCAGTGAACCCTAAAGATGTGGGCTCTCAGGATGAGAAGAAGCTCAGAGGTCACCTGATCCAACTCCCTGCAGTGCAGGATCCCCTGCTTCATGAGGCCATTGGGCTGCTGGACGTTTCCAGAAATGGAGAACTCACTGCTTCACAAGGCATCTCAGAGCATGTGACGCAGCTCCACTGATAACAATGTCGGTCTTTGATTCAGCCCAGACCACCTCTTCATAACTCCAGCTGATGGATTTAGTTTGATTCCTTTTGTCCATGGCTATTTAGCCCCTCCCCCACAGTCTGCCATGGCAAGTCTGCTTTCTAGGCTAAGCATCCTCATTCCTGCAGCTATTTCCTTTTGTTGTGGTTCATTTCTTCCTTTGATTATTTATTTGTTCTTTCATCCATTGATCCAACCAGCACGTCATCGTTGAGGGCCCGTGTGCCAGCCACCATGCTAGGAACCAGGAATCGGGATGGTGAAGGCAATGGGTGCAGTCTCTGTGTATGTGGAGGGTAGAGTGGGCGGGGCGGGGGGCGCGGGAGATGGGCACTTAAACCACAGTGCTGAGAAGTGTGGGACATGACACACTGCTTCCCACGTCCTGTCCCATCCTGGGTTACTTTTCTGGGAGCACCATAAACGTAGACTATATTTCCTCTTAATAAGCCTCCCCAAACTGAACATGGCATGATCTGTGTACTTCTGCTGCTCCCAGCATGTGAGACTCTCTTTTCCAGAAGATACCATCTGTCCCCGTCCTCGGAGTGACTTCTGGCTCCAGCTCACCTGGAGGAACCAGGATACAACGCTTACCAAACAATATTGATGATCGACTTCTGTAGGGAGAGCAGTCGGCAGCTGTTCATTGAGCCCACGCTGTAAACGGTATGAGCCATGTGGCCTGGTCTCTGCCCTCAGAGTACCCAGAGTCTGCTTAGAGAAAGAAGACTTTCTCGAGTGGACAGGCAACATTCTAGAGCCGCGTGTGAATACCGAGAGGAGGGGAGCTGGCTGCAGCTGGCGTCTGTAGAGGAGGTCAGATCCCCGGGCATGGATGGGGAGGAGCCATGCTGTCATGGTAACGGCATCTGTCTGGAGGACTGGAGTGAGGAGACGTGAGTCCTGGCTTCTGTACCTCTGACTCACTCTTCCATCACTGGTGAGATACGTCATCTAGCTGCAGCCTCAGTTTCTCCTCTGAAAAATGAGGGGGTGAACTAGACTTAAGGTCATCAAAATGTTTTGTTAAAAATACAGATTTCTATTTCTGGGAAGATGGAATAGATGTTCTTTTCTGTATTCCTCCTGCTAAGTACAACTGAAACCCTGAACATTCTGTATAAAACAAATATAAGAAGATTCTGAAACAGAGAGAGAAGGCAGACCAGCTAGAGACCTTGGAACCTGAGTATTGACACAGGAGTGACCTCCGTGGGTTTTCTTTTTGCCTCCTATATCCCAGACTTGAAGCTGAAGATGTGGGTAACCAGGAAATGCCAGTGGACACAGATTTTTTTTTTTTGAAAGTTCCAATAAAAGCTTATTCTCTCTAAGCTTAGATCCAGGAAAAGAACAGAAGCTTAGGTCTAGCAAGATAGAAAACTTTTAGACAATAGCTGCTCTACTCCAGCCAAACAGCCCAGAAAAAAACTATAGCACCATCCCCACCGTCACAAGCAAATAAGCAGTGGGAACCTGGACTTCCACACTCTCCGGGCTGTAATGCGGCCCCCTAACTCCTTCAGCAGTGTGGTGTCAGAGAAGGTCAAGTAGGAAGTTGTGACTTTCATCTCTCCTGGCTGGTAAGAAGCTCCCTGCCCCCATGGTATTGTTGGAGGCCATGTGGGGAACCTGGACTCCCACCCCCACTCAGCAGGATAGAGGTGCCCCTCCCCTCCCTGCTGGCATGAGTCAGAGGAGGTTCTACTAGAGAGCTGGGACTTGCACTGTTGCCCGGTGGTCGTGAGGCCCCCATAGCAGGGTCAGTGGGGACCATGTGGAGTCCTGGAACTCTTACCTCCACTGAGCCACGACAAATGCTCCACTGACAGTACTGAGGTCGTGCCCACCCCCCCTTTCCCCTGACAGAGTGGTACCACAAAAAGCCAGTTAAAACAGAAGATTTAAATGAGATTCACAGTCTCATTACATAACATGAAAGTGTCCTGATTACAATCAAAAATCATTTGTCATACCAAGAATTGGGAAGATTCCAAAGTGAATGAATGAAGACAATAAATGTCAACACTGAGATGTGAAATTGGACTTCATCAAAATGAAAAACTCTTGCTCTGGGAAAAACCCTGTTTAGAGCATGAAAAGACAAGTTACAAAGAGGGAGAAGATTTTGCAAAACATATATCTGACAAAGGACAAGCATCTAGAATACGTAAAGAACTCTCAAAACTCAGCATTGAAAACATTGCAATTAGAAAATGTACAAAATACACGAAGAGACATTTTTCACTAAAGAGGATATACAGATGGCAACTAAGCACACACGAAGATGTTCATTGTTAGCTGTTAGGGAAATGCAAACTAAAGCCTCAGCAAGGTATCTCTATACACCTGTCAGAATGGCTAAAATGAAAAAAGAAACAGAAAACAGTGACAACACCGAATGTCGGTGAAGACGCAGAGAAATTGGATGACTCACACGTGGCTGGTGGGGATGTTAAGTGGTGCAGCCATTCTGGAAAGCAGTTTCTTATAAAACTAAACCTACAAGTACCATATGATCCAGCAAGTGCAATCCCGGGTGTTTATCCCAGGGAAATGAAAGCTTATGTTCACACAAAATCCTGGACTTGAACGTCTATAGCAGCTTTATTCGTCATAGCCAAAAGCTGGGAATAAACCAGATGCCCTTCAACAGGTGAATGGTTAAGTAAGTTCTGGCACTCAGCAATAAAAAGGAATCAACTCTTGACACATGCAGTAACCTGGATGAATCTCCAGGGAATTATGCGGAGTGAAAAAAGGCTAATCCCCCAAAGGTACATACTCTGATTCCACTTCTATACCATTCTTGAAATGACAGGATTATAGAAATGGAGAGCAGGTTAGCAGTTCTTCAGGATTAGGGGAGGGGGTGGGTACAGAAACGCAGCAGGAAGGATCCTTGTGCCGATGGAGATGTTCAGCGTTCTAGAGGGTATTGCTCTCAGTACCCTGGATGTGATCTGACCTATATGCTTTTATAAGGTTTTCCTTGGCGCGGAAACAGGGTAAAGGACACATGGGATCTCTATTCTTTTTTACAACTAGATGTGAATCCACAATTATCTAAAATAAAAGTTAAATGTTTTAAAGTACAGAACCTTTTGTTTCATCACAGTCTTTCAAGGAAATCTCAGGTAGAAAACCAAAAGGGCAGAACTGTCTGGTGAGGCAGGGGAAGGCACCCACCCGCTTTCTCTTCCACTCTATCCACCTCATCACTCTGGGAGCATCTCTGCAGGACTCCTAGGTCAGCCCTGGGCCAGATGATCTCTCAGCCCCTTCCCTCCCTGGCCTTGTGTGGTTCTGAGTCTGGCGCTGGCAGGTAGGGAGATATCTCCAGCAACTGGAGAGTTCCAAGAAGGCCTCCTAGCGAGGAGCCTTGGAGGATGAGATCCTTTCTCTGCACAGAGGCATGGGCAAGGTATGGGGCTAGGGACAGCTGAATGGGCCCCCATTACTTTAGCAGATGCTGGACAGGCAGCCAACCAGAAGTGGGCTCTGCTGTGGCCCAGTCTACGGTAGGTACTAATAATATTGCCATTTAAATCCTAAGGCATGATTAATTAGCCGAGAGACTGGAGAAATATACTTGGCCACAGGGAGTCATTATCTCCCACTCCTCCTTGGGCTTTGGGTCTTAATTCAAAGACAGTGAGGGTAGAGAGAGAAGGGACAGATTGGACAGACAGACAGGAAAGCTCCAGAGTGAAAGGAACGGCCTTTTCTGCTCCTGAGCTCAGCTCTGGTAGCACTCAGGAGGCTCTGTCTTCCGGTCTCTGCTCTGTTGTTCTCCTGCCTCAGGCCTTTCTATTGTAGGAAGATTAAAATATTGGGGGTCCATCACCATCTTTCCTACCAGCACGTGGGGGTGCTGTCCTTGGTGCTGAACATGCTGAACACACACACACGCGCGCGCGCGCGCGCGCCCAGGACAGGACTGCTTCTCCCTTGGGCCCTGCCCTGCCCCACCCTTGATCTGTGCTTGGGTCCTCACTTCCTGTCTCTTCAAGCAAACCCAGGTCACCCTCAAAGTCTGGTGGTTTGGGTCTGAGAGGAGTTTTGGACCTGGCCTTACAGGAAGCCCCTGTTTTGGCCCAGGAGATGCCTTTGGAGTTCTTTGGTCTCCAAACATCCTGTACAATGCACCACACTCTCCTGGTGTCTCAGGCTCTACTTCCCGCCTCCACCCCAACTCGGTAATCACCATGCTTGTCCAATATGATACTGAAGAGGGATACTGAAGAGGTCTGTGGAGCTGCAGCAACCCTCATGGGGCCCCAGGAAGCAGCTTACAGGCCTAGACTCCTGCTTTCCCCACTCTCAGTCCATCCGTGTTGTTACTTGCGGGAAGTTTTTCCTGGAGTCCAGAGCCACAGTCTCCCCTGGAGCCCGCAGCGTGGGTGGCATGCATCGTATCACATGGTGCTTCACTGCGTGTTGTCTTCAGTTGTTTTTTTCCTTTTCTGTGACTCTCCAGCTAGGTGGTAAGACCTGTGGGGCAGGGACGATCACCTCGGGCCTCTTGTGGCCACACAGTGCCTAGCACTGTGTTAACCCACTAATGTGGGTGATATGTTGGGGCTGGGGGCAGGGGACTTGGGAGGGCATCCTTGGAGAGGAAGGAGAGAGGTCTTGTCCATTGTTTAAAGGGATAGCCCTCCCTATCGGCTCCCCGGGAGCCCTGAGTCTGTGGGGTTTGCTTGCTCTTGGCCCTCGTCATGGACAGAATCTATGGAAGAACATTTTGCACCAAGAAGGGGAAATGGACTGGGATTATGAGCCTTCCCAGGAGCAGGGGCTGTACCGCCCTCATGTCTCTGGTGCCCAGGCTGGGCCCTGTAGAGCTGACGACCAGCAGCTGGCCCCTGGTTCTGCAGTCCGGGAGTTCAGGCCCTGGTCCCTGCAGCCTCCTGGTGCTGCAGCCGCAGTCTCGGGCTGGCCAGCTCTGGTGCGGCTGACCCAGCAGCAGACATGCTGGGGAAACTCAGACTGACATGCCCGGACATCCTCTAGTTGGAACTTTGCCTGTGACCCTCCCATTAATGGGGGGAGTCCTCCTGCTGCCCCCTGCCTTGTTTAGCCAGACTCTGCCTTATTTCTAAACCTTTGCAGCCTGGGGTTGTCAACACACACATACCTGTGCACACACACGTACACAAGCAGAAATGACTCTGCAGTTGTATATTAATAAAGAAAAAACAACGGTATAGAAGAGGGTCATTTTTTCCCATTGCACCTGACTTGGCATGTTTTTCTACTGTACAGTGACTCACTCCCATCTTGTTTCATTCACTCATGCACGGAGCCCCCCGACCCTGCACATTCTATCTTGCACCCCTACATTCCTTCTTTTCCTCACTGCAAGTGATTTACTCCCTGCACCAGCGCTGCCTTCCCAAGAGAAGAACTCGGAAAACCCAAATGTTCGTAGGGATGTGGGTATGCTCCTGCATTATGGGAAACTCGACAGTGGGGTCAGAAGTTATTTGAGTAATATATCTGCAGAGTGCAGTGGTTAAGAGCACAGACTCTGGTCCACACTCATATGCGTTCCTGGGAACTAGCTGTGTGAATGCGGGCAAGTTCTCTGAGCCTCAGTTTCCTCATCAGTGAAATGGGGATGGTGATAGCAACAGCTGCTTCCGAGGGTTGTAACAGATGTAAAGTGCTCGGGTGGTGCCTGGTGTACAGTGAGTGCTGCGTCAGTGTTTGCTGTTATCGTTCTCTGGAATCTGTCGTCCCTGACCTGGGGTAGCTGTGCACCCACGTGGCCCTTTCAGAGGCAGCTTCAGTCTCCCTGCCCGTGGGCAGGCCGTTTCCATTTCTTTTTCCACATGGTTTAAAGTGCTTATTATCCCTTTGTGATCTGTTCTGAGAGCAGCACGATTCACCCTGTCAAGGGGCCCCCTAATTGTGAGTAAAAGAAGCTGTTGTGAAGGATTCAGCAGCGTTTAAGTGCTAAAAAACGATCCACTGAAAACGGTGATTTTTTTTGGATAAGGCTCCTCAGAACCTTGGCATTGCAACAACCTGGCGGGGTGTTGGCAGGGGCTGGGTGACCTCAGGGCCAGGGAAGGGGTGGGACTCAGAGGAAAGCCGTGTTCACCAGGGCCAACTGTGGAATTGCAACCTGGAGAATGTTCTCGAAGAAGCCAGCGAGGCTTTGTGGAGAGCTCTCGGTACCTGGCCACTGAGTCCTTGCACACACACAAAAAAAGAATGAATGATGCTGCATCCCAAGACAAGGAAGGTGGTGGGGGTGAGGAGGCAGGGGGACACGACAGAAAAGTGAAGCCAGGGCTACTGCAATTGAGGGGATGGCAGACTAATGGGGGAAGAGAGTTAACAGATAGTTGAAGATGTCTGTTTCCCAGTGGGGGAACCATAGTCCTGCAGGATGCTGTGTGGAGTGAAAAGGAAGAGTGGGGTGGGTTTCTGGCCAGAGGAGTTTGGGAAAAGCTGCATAGTGTGCTGCCACCTACTTGAAGAGTCAGCATCCATCTAAGACCAATAAAGGCACTGAGAAGTTCTGCAATAAAGTATTTATTTAACAACTCTTTTAACTCTGTGTGTCCCAAATATTTGACCGAGGAGCCTTTTTAAACTTTTTGTCCCCCACAAAACTTTTTAATATCCACTGTTTCCAAAAGCGTGTTGCATGCACCGCTCCACCTGCCCTAAACCTAAACCATTTTCAGTCCCTTCCCTGGATGATTCCGACGCACACTGACACCTGTGAGCCAGCGGGTTAGTGTTTCTAGAACACCACTTGGAGCACACAGTAGATCAGGAAGGGAATCAACCCCTGGGGTATGTGCCGGATGTGCCGTGGGCTTGGGGGGCACCAGCTGATGAGGAAACAGCAGAGCCACAGGGAGGAAGGCTCTCGAGCTGATCCCATCAGAGAGAAAGACTCGGAGTGGGTGGAAAGGAGATTTGTTTTCTCCGAGTCCAGGAAGAGCACAGCGGCCCAAAGAGGAATGTAATCTTGTACGTTCAGCAGCTTGGTATGGCCCCAGAGCCCCTTCACAGACGGTGTCTGAGCCGCATACCAACACACAGCTTTGCCAGTGTGCCAGGGAGGATGCCGAGGCCCCCGTAGCAGTGCGCAGAACAGCCACGCTCCCGCCGCCATCGTCTCTGCCCTGCGTGTGTGTTAGGGGTTGCAAGGTTTGAGGGTTGGCGTCCAGAGCTCAAGAAGCGGGGAGCATCCAGGCACTTTATGGCTTCAGGGGCTTTGGCTGACGTGTGTCAACGTGGCAGGTGGCCCCAGGGTCGCCTGGGTGCCGTCAGCCCAGGGCCGGCGGGCGCTGGGGAAGAACGTGAGAAGCTGTTAGGTTCCTGGCTGTCAGTTCAGTGGCAGCAGTCACCCTGCCGGTGAGTCCTGGCCCCTCTGGGCATCGCCTGGGTCACCACCTCGGCTTCAACAAGGGACAGAAAGGAAGGCTCTGCAGGTGAGGGTCTTCCCTCTCTGGGCTGAAACTTGAAGGACACAGATTTTGTTTCCAAGAGCTAGGCCCCTTCTCCAGCCCCTGTTGGTAAAAGGTTACATGCAGTGATTATATGCCGGTCACATCCCATTGCCACAAACTCTAAGGAGGTGTCCAGATTCTTGTTACGTGCTGCAGTCATCTTGTCAGATGGAGCAACGATAAGTAAGTCATCTCTGTGACCAGGATTTTCACTGTGGACTTCTGCAGACGCTTTCCCCCTCCCCGTTACAGCACTGGCCTTGGTGGGGCTCACCCTCCTACTGTATTCAGCAAGAGAGGACACAGGCTTGCCAACAGCCCTCAGCCACATCCTGTTCAGCGGCCCGAGGGTCCTGATTCTTGCCCAGTGCTGTCGCCTCCTCCAGGGAGGCTGTGCACATTATTCTTTCCCCAGGACTGTGCAGAGTGTGGGCTGCAGCCCCTCGGTCTGTGAGGGGCTCATCCTAGCACTTCTGTTCCTAAGCTCCGAGAATCAGAGCCACGGCGTGTGGGGGAGGGAGTGGAGGCAGGAGGTAGGTGCTCATGAGGAGTAATGAGACCTACCCTGTGGAGATGGAGGGGTGAGAGCAGAGGCTTCCGCCGGCTGAGGGATGCTGTCACCGGAACCAGAGGTTGAGCTGATGGGAGGGTGATGGGGGGAGGGTTGAGTAGCCAGGTGCTTGCTGGGAACTGCAGTGGTTTTGGAGTTTTCCAGCATGTAAAATAGGGTTCAGGTTATCTCCATCGGCTCAGGAACAAGTTCTCTGGGCTCCTGCGAGGATGGGTGAGAGTCGTAGGGCTTCAATCAGGAAAAATGTGTGGAGAGGGTCTATAAACTATGAAGTACTGAAAAAATGCTTCTCACCTCCGATCGGAGATGGTACCAGCTCCTCGAGGTTGATCTGCACATGCAGGGAGGTTGGGGGGGGCTCCCTTTACAGAGTATCTCCTGCTGCAAATGCCTGGGGCACCCCCTCCAGCAACTGCTGCTCTGTCACTCTTTCCCACTCATCAGCCAGTGGGGCCTTGTCCCTGGACCCCCAGAGTCCCTGAGGCTGGTGGGTCCCCTGCCAGGGATGCTGCTTCAGAAGAGGCTGGGGCCTGAGCTTGAGATGCCCAGGCACCTCCCTCAGCTGTGGTTCTCTCTGCACAGGGCCCTCTGCCCACAGCACAGGGCAGAGAGTAGATGGCCTCCCCCCGCCGCTATGAGGGGTGGTGGCCAAGACTCCAGCCCCCGGACCAGGAGGGAGACTTATGTGCACTCGCACTGCTCCTGAGCTGTTTTTAAGGTGAACTGTGCTCGTCCCTGTGAGGTGCTTGCAGTCCTGGGTTTAGCTGTGACCTTCCCGTCCTTTTTTCATGGTGGTTCTCTCTCTCCATCCTGCATTCCTCACTCTTCAGGGGCCTCAAATCCTAGGTTGGTGAATCCATCTTGACATCCTAATCTGGGAATCAGTCTTTCAGGCACAGAGGCAGCAGGGCCTCTATCTCTCAGGGTAGAGTCTCTTTAATCAGTTGACAGGCATCTGAGGTGGACCTAGTGTGTGCCCGGCTTGACCACTTTGGGGACACAAGAACAGAAAGCAGCTGTGGTCCAGGAGCTTAAAGTCTAATTGGGGTCATGGATGAACCTTGAGGACCTTATGCCAAGTGAAGTAAGCCAGTCACAAAAAGACAGATACTGTGTGATTCCACTTGTATGAAGGACTGAGAGTTGTCAAAATCCTAGAGACAGAAGATAGGATAGTGGTTGCCAGGGCTGGGGGGAGCAGAAATGGGGAGTTGGTATTCAATGGGTATACGCTTTCAGTGTTACAAGATGAAAGGAGTTATGGGAATGGATGGTGGTGATGCTTACAGAATATTGTAAGTATATTTAGTGCCACTGAACTGTGCGCTTAAAATGGTTAAGATGGTAAATTCTATGTTATGTGCATTTTACCACAATAAAAATTTTTTGAAAAAAAAAAAAACTTACTTGGGGAGATTAACATCCTTATGGGTCTAAGAGAGTGATGACTAAGCAATGGTCCACTCCACGTAAGCTGAATTTGTAAGTGCCAGAGTGAGTTGTGTATTTAAAGGGTCAGGGATTAGGGAGAGACTTCGTGTTACTATCCTGAAGGAGGAAGTGAACTTCACTCCAGGTGAGGTCTCAGACATGTGCTTTGGAAGCAAGGTTAGTTTGTTTGATTTTTTTTTTTTTTGACCTTTGCTTTAGAAGTCATTTTAAAATGCTGTACCTACTGGTAATCATCTTTGAGGCCTGGGAAGGATGTTGTGAACAAGCCACTTAACATCTCTGGAGGGTGGGGGCCTGTCTCCTAGATAGAAAGTGAGTCGCTCTAGCCACCTGCAATTTCAAAGTGGCATTTGAAGCAAGCAGGGCACCAGGAGTTCGGATGGGTAGGGTGATGAGACAACTCAAAGAAGGAAGGGAAGGAGGGGCTGATCCTAGAAGATTGGAAATTGTGCCATAATTGATTAGTGATGTCTGCCCCTGGTGAGAGAGGGTGCGGTGGCAGCACACATGCCAGTCAGAAGAAACCATCTACAGGATATAGCACTTCGCTTTCGGAGATCTCTTTATTTAAATATGAAGAATCTGAAGTCCAAATTGGTGAAGTAACTTCGCTGAGGTCACATGGCTCATTATGGCAACGTGTTTAAGGAAGACAGTGAAGGTCTCTTGAAGTGTTTGTCAACTCAGCAGACACTTCCTGGGCTCTGAACATAGAGCGCTGGGGCACCTGGAGAGGTCCCTGCCATCCCAGGTCCACGCCCTGGAGCAGGAGAGAGTGACGGTAAGATGGAGTGAGAACTGCCGCCAGTGGGCTCTGCGGCCACAGGTCACCCACGCGGATGCTAAGTTCAGGACAGAGGGAGGTGACTGCAGTTTGGGAGGTCAGAGGCGTTTTCTGGAGCCAAGCGCTGAAGGATGGGGCACGTCTGGAGGGAGCGGGAGAGGAGCAAGGCCGAGACGAGACGTCACGGTCAATAGTGAAAGGGATTATGGGGAAACGGGACTGGACAGGTGTGGGGAAGACCCAGGTGCACACAGGTGGCGCCACATGGAGAAGCTTCTGGCCCCGAGTGACTGTGGTTGATTCACAGGAGGATTGTGGGAGGTCTCAGGGCATCGTGAGAAAGTTCCCAGCCACTTAGAGCCTGAGTGACCCAAGGCTTCAGGCTGGTGGTGCCAGAGGGAAGGCCCAGTCACTGTATGGATGCAGCCCAGGCAGGTTACGCGACTCATCCGAGGTCACACTCTGGGTGCCCCTCTCTCCCATTAGCCCTTTGTTCCCTCAGCCTCCCCTGAATGCTCCCCTCCTCTCCCCACCCCCTCCTTATCTCCTGCCTGGTGTCTGTGAGGGTCTGAGCACTTGGGCCCCTTCTGCTGGGAGGCTGGGCCTCAACCTTTCTACTGGCCAGTTTGTGTTCCTTTGCCTTCAGACCGATTAGAAGCCGGAAACCACCCTCAAAGTGCTCTCTCTCTGGAAAGTAGGTTGGTTCCTACCTTGAGGGATTGGTGAGTCAGGATGCGCAGAGTAGGACGCAGTGAGTAAGAAGACCTTGCTGGCCGCCTCTGCCCGACCTGAAGAAAATGAGAACTAAAAACAAAACCAAACCCCCAAGGCATGGGGCTTCATCGCCAAGGCGCCGGGTGTCTCTGGTCGCTGGGGGAGGGAGAGGCAGGTTGCTGAGCCTCGTTCGGGGTTATTTCTAGCCGGGTTCTCAGTGCCTTGTATGTGGGCGGCGCTCAGTAAGTGCAGAATCTAAACACACACATACATCCTCATGCCTTTTCTCTTTTCACCAGTGTCCATGTGAGCTCTGCTTGGCAGGCTCTGGGGTGATGTTGGCCGTGGTCTCCAGCTGGGGGGGGCACAGGGAGGACAGCAGGTGGGACTCTTCCTGGGCTGTCTCTGGGGAGGTGGTGTGGGGAGATCAGAGACTAGCTGAGCCAGCCTGGGTCTGAGCTTGTCTGTTTGCAGGAGGTGGGGCCCCGGGGCCCTCTGGTGCTTCATGTGGCTGAAGGACATGAGAAGGTCACAGGGGGTTGTCTGCTGGCTGTGGGAAGTGGGGACGTGATGGACTGCCCTCACAAGGGCTTTGTGGAGGTGATGGTTGGTTGATCACCGTTACCAGTTTGCTGCTTGATTTAGGACGTTTGACCACGAACTAGGTGACTTAGAACAACAGAAATGATTGTCATCTTATAGTTCTGGAGGCCAAAAGATTGAAAGCAAGGTGTGTGCAGAGCCATGATCCCTGTGAAGGAGCTAGGAAAGGATCCGTCCAGGCCTCTCTCCCAGCTTCTGGAAGTTCCTTGCTTGTGGCAGCATAACTCCATTCTTCACCTGGCGTTCTCCCTCTGTGTGCATCTGTCACTGTGTCCAAATTTCCTCTTTTTATAAAGAGACCGGTTATAGTGGATTAGGGCCCACTCTCATCTTACCTGATTACATCTGCAATGAGCCTGTTATCAAATACATTCTGAGGGACTGGGGGTCAGGACGTCAGCGTATGAATAATGGTGGTGGCGGGGATCGGGGAGGGGTGGTGACGACACAGTTCAACCCGTGACCATCACTGAGGAGCACTTGTGAGGCCCCTAGTAGGCCCCTGACCAGGACTGAGAGTGGGTGATGTTGAAAACCACTCACTTGCCCACCTGGGGGCACCTTGACAAGCTGCCGGGCTCCCTGTGTAAACCCAGGAGGCCTTAAAGTTACCCAGAATGCCTTATTGTATCCTGCCAGGGCCCCTTTCCACATACTGGCCCTTTTCCCCAGATGACCACTTCCCTCCTTTTCCCTCCGCTCTCCTGATCACCATGAATCCCTACTCTGGGGGAGTCCTTCCCTACTTCTCAGGAAATTTGCCTGTGCTTTGGTCCTACTGTGGCACCTTGAATCAGTGCACATTTCACACTGTATTATAATTATTTATTACATGTGTGTCATCCCATACCATTCTTTGCAGGCATAACCTGTGACTTCTCCACTTTTGTGTCTTCAGTGTCTGCCCAGGGCCAGGCCTATGGAAAGGTCTCAAAGGAAGATTGCCCAGTGTATGAGCTAGTGGATCTGAGGAATGACAGGTCCAGGGACAGATCATCATAACAATAAAGACTGGGGATGCTACCAGGAATCTAACCAGAAGGTCGTAACACACACAGAAGAAGGTGTACATACCATGCACCTACAGTTCAACAGATTTCCACAAACTGAATACACCTATGTAACCAGCACCTAGATGAAGAGCAGACATTACCAGCCCCCAGCACCCTCCTGGGGCCCGCTTCTGGTTACTGTCTGAATTCTCCATAGATTAGTTTGCCTGTTCTTGAACTTTATATAAAATTGAATTATAGAGCCGGTACTCTTATATCTAGATTCTTTTGTTCCACTTTATGTTTGTGGGATTCATTTATGGCATTACATGTTTTAGTTTATTCTGACTGTTGTGTAATATTCCAGTATGTGAACACACCACGATTAATTTGGTCGAATGTTGGTAGGCATTTGGGTGGTTTCCAGTTTGGAGCTGTTCTGAGTAGTGCTCCTCTGTACTTCTGTGCTGTGTAATACTGGGGAACGTCTGTACACATTTTGGCTGTGTTTGTACTTGGGAGTGGAGTCCTGAGTTATAACGCACGCACACAGTCAGCTTCAGTGGAGGTGGAAGTATTGTTTTTAAAGACTGTGGTGATGACAAGCAGACTGTGGGGGTCATGATGTTACTGAACCAGACTTGGGTCCGCTTGCCCACACACAGTAAAGCCAATCTACTGACTCCAGGTTGTGGTGAAGGAAAGTGCAGCGTTTATTGCAGGGCACCAAGCAAGGAGTCCAGGCAGCTTAGTGCCTAAAAGGCCCAAAGTCCTCGAAGGCTTTCAGGGAAAGGTTTTTAAAGACAGGGTGAGGGAGGAGGGTTATGGGATATGTGATCAGCTCATGGGCATTCTTCTGATTAGTTGGTGGTGAGGTAATTAGGAGTCAGCATTACCAACCTCTGGTTCCAACCCATCTGGGGTCTATGTGCTTGTGGTCAGTATGCAGTTAACTTCTTCCACCTGGTGGGGGTTTCAGTATCTGCAGAACAGCTCAAAGAACCTGCCTCAAAATATTATCTATAGCCCTAGAGGAGGAACTAAATGTCCTTGCCTTTGTTTAATGGCTAAACTATTATTATTTTTGTCTTGCTTGTCTGTTTTCCTTTGTTTCTGCATTTTCTCACTTCTCTGGTTACATTTACTCTTTGGAACTTGGGGAAGGCCTAGGAGGCTGAAGTTTTCCTTCAGGTAGAGGACAGGGGCGGGGGTAGGGTCTGTTCTGGGAAGGCCCCATAGGGTCCTGCTCAGTTACAGTGAAGGATGGGTGGCATCAGGAGTGAAGATAGGGATCTGGAGAACTTGCTGCAGAGATCAGCCGAGGGCAAAGAAGCCAGAGCAGAGAAGCTGGGTCAAGTAGAGCATTTTCTGTCTATGGAATGGATCATATAGGAAACAACAGAGGAAGAAGACCGGAGCTAGCTGACTTAGAGAAATCCCATCGCTGGAGTTGTTGGTCAATGGGGGCTCCTTGGTGCTACCTGATTTGGGGCTGTGGGGCTTAACTCCAAGGGAAGTCAACCTCCCAACACAGACCTTCCAGTGTGCCTGGCTCTGCAGAGCCCCTGCCTGGAGAAGCTGCTGCCATCAGGCTGGCAGTGGTGGTGGCAGCTCCCTAGTATAGAGGTTTTGAGGAGAGAGCCACGGGGTGGAGCAGCAGAGCCCTGGCTGCCCTGTACCTGACCACACAGCTCTGTCAAGCACCAGCAAAGTGAGGGCCCAAGCCTGGGGGAGGCCAGGGGTCCCCCTGACTCGTACTGCGTACACCAGCCAGGACACTCACTCCAGTGGCTCACTCCAGCCTCCAAGCTGCCCAGGATGACCAACCGAGGGGGATGGCGGGGAAGGGGGCCCTCTGCAACCCTCTCTGGGATTGGGCCTTCCACCCATTTGTTCCATGTCCTGGCCAGGCAAATAATGCCACCCCTTTCATCCTCCATCTCTTCCAGAATGGCAGCAAAGACACCTCTCTGGACATGCTGGGCACAGATATCTGGGCTGCCAACACCTTTGATTCCTTCAGGTGAGCTCCTCTTCCTCTTGTTGTGGTGCGTGGCTCCGGCTGGGACCCCAGCTTACTGGTCCTTATGCCCTGAGGGGCCTTTGGGGATTGAGTTATTGTTGAGAGTTCATTGATCAAGAAGTGGAGAGAAAGACAGGAGGGTGAAATAGAAAGGATGAGGCCGGAGGAAGGAGGTCAGAGAGAGAAGGAAGGAAAATGGTGGTGGGGGGACAGCACGTGGCTGTGTTAGAGCTGAGGATGGACAGCTGTGGCTGCACACCCCACCCCTCCCACCAGAGGTTATGGAAGGCGGGGGCTGGGGGGTGCGGAGAGGGGTCCAGAGAAAAGGAAGAACTGTCAGTGCTTCAGGCTCTAGAAGGTTCCTGACGGGCCAAGTTGGAAGGGCGGGTATTGGCCAGGCTTTCTCAGGATGTGGGGATGGTGCCCCTGAAGGGTTTGCTGATGGGCTCTCCTGTCATGGTGTCCACTTCTTTGGAGAGTGATGACCTCAGACCATGGATGGTGGTGGCCCTTTAGCTCAGCTCTGCCCCGGCCCTGGAGCTGGCCAACTCTGGCTGTGCTCCAGGCTCACCCTGGCTCTGGCTCAGGCTTGCCCAGCATGGAAGTGCCGTGGGTCTCCCGAGACTAGTACTTGGGGGACCTGGCCTCCTGCTTCCCCGACTGACACACTCTCCCCAGGCTTTCCAGTGTTTCAGGCGGACCACTGTAGAGCGAGCATCAGGCCCACACTTGTGTTTTATAGGCATCTGTTGTCATACAGCAGGGTTGAAGAGAGGGGAAGGCTACCAGGCAAGCACTTGCCCTGTTGTCTGTGAGCGCAGAGCCGACATTTCAGGCTCCATTCTGAGTGAGGGTCCCTGCCTGACCCCTGCCTGTGGCCAGTAGGCACTCCTTCTTCCTGCCCACCTCTTTCTGAGATGCCCTGCCTGGGGTGTGCCGGGGTGTCTCTTCCCCATCAGTAACTGGGCTTGTCACATTTCTCACCCTCCCTCGCCCTCTAGTGGTGCCACCTGGGACCTGCAGCCTGAAAAGCTGGACTTCACCCAGTTCCACCGGAAGCTCCGACACACGCCCAAGCAGCCCCTGCCACACATCGACCGTGAAGGGTAAGGGGCAGTGGGGAACTCCCACATAGGGGCTGGTGAGGTGAGGGACAGCTGTGGCTATACCGGGGCAGAGGGGGGCCTTTCCTTGGGCAGGCTGATGTCCAGAGGCTCAGTGGCTCAGATCTGCAGGTTCACGGGCCTCTCTCCAGAATCCCTCCACCCTTCACTGCCCAGCCCCCTCCAGCCACACTGCCTGCTCCCCTTCCTGACCACTCACAGTGGCCCTGCTTGCCAACAGTCTAGAGCAGTGGGTCTCGCCTTGATAAGAAGAGGGATCACTGGGTCCACCCGCAGAGTCTCTGATTCAGGAGGTCTGGGGTGGGGCCTGAGAATTGGCATTTTTCACAAGTTCTCAGGAACTGCTGATGCTGCTGGTCCAGGGGTCCCACTTTAAGAACCACCGGGGGGCTTCCCTGGTGGCGCAGTGGTTGAGCGTCCGCCTGCCGTTGCAGGGGACACGGGTTCGTGCCCCGGTCCGGGAAGATCCCACATGCCACGGGGCGGCTGGGCCCGTGAGCCATGGCCGCTGAGCCTGCGCGTCCGGAGCCTGTGCTCCGCAACGGGAGAGGCCACAGCAGTGAGAGGCCCGCGTACCGCAAAAAAAAAAAAAAAAGCCACTGGGGTAGTGGTTGCTTTTACTCGGTCGTCTCACTCTTTCCTTAGTTCGTGCATCAGTGTTTACTTTCCCTTTTAGAGATGGTGTCAGGGCCTGGGCTGACCTCCGGACAGGAATGTGACTCCAGCCACACACAGGGGTGTGAGACAGATGATTTCTTTTCTTCCTTCCTTCCTTTCTTCCTCCCTCCCTCCCTCCCTTCCTTCCTTTTAAGATAATTTTTACTGAGGTAGAATTCACATAACGTAAAATGAACCATTTTAAGGTGCTCAACTCTGTGCCATTTCGTACATTTATAATGTTGCATAACCACCACATCTGTCTAGTTCCCAAACACTTTCAACGCCCCAGGATAAAACCCATACCCATGAAGCAGTTATTCCCATTTCCCCACACGCCTACCCCTGGCAACCACCAATTTGCTTTCTGTTTCTATGAATTTATCTATTCTGGAGATATCTACCTATACCTATCTACCTATCTCTATATAGATATATAGGTATAGATATCTGGAGGTATATATACATGTATGGAACTATATATATATATATGGAATCATATGTGGTCTTCGTGTTGGGCCTCTTTCACTCGGCATAATATTTTTGAGGCTTATCCACGCTGTAGCTTATATCAGGACTTCAACCCTTTTCACAATAACATTCCATTGTTTATCCATCTGTCTGCTGATGGACATTTGCGTTGTTCCCATCCTTTGGCTACCGTGAATAATGCTATTATGGACATTCATGTATAAGTATTTGTTTGAGTCTCTGTTTTCAATTCTTTCGGGGTCTTTGACTGGGAGTGGAGTTGTTGGGTCACATGGCTAATTTCTGACACCAGTTCTGATGTGTGTGTATTTTTTTCCCCAAATCCACAAGCAATTCTTCCACACTAGCTGGGTGTCCTGTAATTCAATTCAATTCTGACACTGTCTCCCTGGATACAGCACCGGATACCAGTAGAAGTCCAGGTTGCTACTTGTGCTTCTGATCAACTGGCTATAAATCAGAGGTTCCCACAACCTCTCCTGGAGTTTGATTATTTGCCTGAGCAGCTCACAGAGGTCAGGAAAATATTTTACTTACTTGATTACAGTTTATCATGTAAGGATGTAACTCAGGAACAGCCAGATGGAAGAGGTGCATAGGACACAGTATGGGGAAAGAGGTGCAGAACTTCCATGCTCTCTCTGGGTGCACCATTCGCCCTGAATCTCCACGTGTTCACCAGCCCAGAAGCTCGCCAAACCCCGTCCTTCTGGGTTTTTAGACACGCCTCACTACACAGGCAGAATTGATGAAATCATTGGTTACTGTTGATTGATTCAATCTCCAGCCCCTCTCCCCTCCCTGGAAATCTGAGGTTGGGGATAAAAGTTCATACCCTTCTACCACAGGGTTGGTTCCCCGGGCAACCAGCTCTGATCCTCAGGTGACCTAGGGACTTTCCAAATTTCACCTCATTAACATAACAAAAGACACCTTGATCACTCCCCGCTTAGGTAATTCCAAAGATTTTAGGAGCTCTTTGCCAAGACTGGAGGTGAATCAGATACATCTTATTATAAATCACAACATCACACATGGCAATTCTATGTGTTGACTTTATGAGGAGCAGCTAAACTATTTTCCACAGCAGCTGAATGTTTTACATTCCCAACAGCAATACACAGGGGATCCGATTTTTCCACATCCTCGCCAGCACTCGCTATTTTCCATTCTTTTCTTTTAATTATACTCATGGCTTTTATTTTTCCTTCCAGTCCTTCCCTGCCCACCCTTGTCTCCCTGTCACTTCAAGCTAAAATGTAGCTGATATTATGGGCTACATTCCTGCATCTCACCTGTCCCGCTGCTAACTCTGCCCACCCCACTCACACCCAGTGGTCACCCTCCTCTTGTCAGCAGTGGTTTTACTGCAGTGTAAGCGTGACAACCTGGGAGGGAGATGCTCGCATCCTTATTTCAGAGATGAGAGAAACGAAGCTCAGAGAGGCACAGTACCTGCCCAAGGGGCAGACCTGTGATTTGAGCCCTTCTGACGCCATCCAGCGCTCAGGCTCAAGGATACAAGAGTATCCTTGACTTGGCTTAATCCCCTTAAAATTTTATGTAAAACTATGTGCACGTGTATATTTTGGGGGGCAGGGGCCCATCACTCACATCAGACTTTCCCAGGGGACCCCATCTTCTCCCCATACCTCCTTTTTCCACTGTCCTGCCCCTGTGAGAGTTCTGTCCAAACTCTTGGGATGTTTTTCTCGAGTAGAGAGAGGAGTTGCCCTTGAACATGGAGGCATCCTGTTAGGAGGAGATAGTGCAAAGCAGAGTCGCAGCCACGGGGCTCCCTTGGCCCTGCCTCACGCCCGTCCACCCGCTCACCGTGCCCTCAACCCTCTCACTCAGCAGCTCTGGGGCCATTTTCCCCCTGAGCTGCTTGGCTGCGCAGGGCTGTGCCCTCCACACTTCTGAGTGTAGGAAAGCTGACCTTTGCTCAGCAGGTCAAGTTCAGGAGCTGCTTTTCTGCAGAAGCGATGCTCCCCATCTGCCCTGTGGTGGGAGCCAGTTGGAGCTTGCTGTGTGCCATGGGAAAGGGAGGAGCATTTTGCACTTCGGAAGCCCAGTCACCAGTCCTGCTGGGTCCCCCAATGGTGAGGAACACACACACACACACACACACACACACACACACACACACACTGTATACAATACGGTCCCAGAATAATGCCCAGAAGCATTATTTCTATTCACTCTACTGTTAAAAAGAGACATGAACCCATTCACGATTGAGACTATGCATGCACGTTCAGAGAGTACACGGTATAACATAAGGGCCAGGTGTGCAGTTACATAAAGTGAACGCGGGGAGCAGGGGTAGAGAAGTGAGCACCGTGGGGGGATGAACTGTCTGCGGAAGCCTTCTGGAGAGAGGTGGCATTTCCCTGGGAAGCGCCTATCTCTCCTTTGTCCCCTGGGGGCACATGGATGGCAAAACCAGTGGGGAAACTGAGGCCCAAAGGACAGAAGTGATGACAATGCCTCATGGACCGAAGGTGTCCGTTGGGGAGTGAGTGATGGTCAGGCTTTCCAAAGGCGTCTGCACCAGTTCACACAAATTAACGTCCTAACAGAACACAGTGTGGCAGTAGCGACAAATGACTATCCAGGGAAGGAAAGGCTCCCCTTGTGCTGAGGGCCTTTGCTCCTTCCGGAGCCAGAGGAACTGGCCACACTGCTCACCACCAGCCTCACTCACTCAGAGGAGCCGGCCAGATTTGCTGACAGTGCCCCGGGGTCTCCTATAGACGCCTGGCTCTCTGACCAGATCCCATCTCTCCTGGGATCCTGGGGAGTTTGGGTGCAGCGTCCTGTAGCCACTTTGTCGCTAAGCCAAGAAGTGTGTCACCCTTGGAGCCCGGCCTTTCTGGGGATGGACTCCACACGCCCAGCCACAGCAGCAGCTCTTGGAAGTAGGGTACCACTCGGTTGCCAAGGCTTCCCGCAGCCCGTGTTTCCACGGAGGGACAGAAATCAGTGGAGGTTGTTACCTTGGAAACCCTGTTGGCAGCAGTGACTCAGCTGGTCTGTAGCAACCTTCTGCCCTTGGAACCTGCCTGCCGTCCCTCCAGGGAGTTCTGAGCCCCCGACAGGGTGGGCCTAGGGGGACAGTAGCCCTCCTTGCCGACCCCAGGGGCTGATGAGGTGAGACTGAAAGGCTGTGCCATGATGTATTAGGCTGGTGCCCGAGGGTGGTTGGAGCCAGAGGTGTGTTACATGTTCACATGACCTGGGGGAGGGGTGTCAGCCCCAGAGTCCCCAGTTCCCTCCCCGCCACTGCCCCGGCACGCAGGGAACACAGATGTCTGTGAGCAGGTGGTGTCTTCACGGGCCAGCCTGTCTCTACCAGGCAGACTTGTTAGTTGAAAGGCAGCTGGATGTTTCCAGACCTCTCTCCACCTCCTCTGCAGCCCTGCACATCACCACCAGGCTGGAGGCTGAAGAGGCAAGAAGTCCCCTTACACCCCTCCCACCCCATCTCCACCGGCCAGAACCCAAGCTGTGCTCCCAACCCTGGCCTTCCAGCGCCATCTTGCCCCTTGGCCCCCTCCCCCCACCCCTCTGCAGCCGCAAGAACCCTGCCCTCCTTGCTGGCAACACCCTTGCGCTTAGCCCCAGGCCTTTGCCCTCTGCCTGGGACGCTCTGCAAGATTCTCTGCTGGACCATCGCACGTCCCACCTCCCCCCGCTCCGCCCCAGGTTATTCTAGATGCTGCTCCTCTGGGAGGAGCTGCTCCGCGTCCCACCTCCCCACCCCCCCTCCGCGTCCTCGCTTGCCACCGAGCACTACCACCGCGCTGTGACACGGAGGGCCCAGACCAAGCCGGAGCCCCCAGGGACACAAGCGTGTGTTGAACGGGGCATAGATCCTATCCCCCACCCCTTCCCCCAAGCTGTGCTGGGTTTTGTAGCCACCCCGTTTCTCTTCCTTGGAGTTTCAGGGTGCCTTCTGTGCACGGGACTTTCGTAGCACTTATCTCATGCTGCCCCCTACTGGTGCTCAGGTTCACTGCCCCGTAGATGGGCATAGGCTCCTCGGCTAAGAGCTGTGAGCTGTCTGAGGGCGGGGACCACGTGGGATTTATTTCCCACGACTCCAGGAAGACTTGACAGGTCCAAAAACACAAGAGAGGCTTGGCGGATATTTGATCAAATGAACTAATTACTCTGAAATTTGAGAGTTGCATTAACTCTGGAACTGGAACATGCTGCCACCAACCCATCAGGTAGCCCTCACCATACCTGATAATAATAATAACAATAATAATAACAATACATAATAGTAATAGTAACTGATACTTACCGTGCACTGTGCATACACCAATCCAGGTTCTAACCGCTTGCCTGTATTATATAAAACTCACCACAGCTTAGGGAGGTGGGAGCTGTTATTCCTTCAACAGATGAGGAATCTAGAGGCCCAGAAAAACTGAGGCTGTGTTGGCTCTAGAATCTATGCTATTAATCAGTCACTGCACTGCTGCTCTGCCCCAATAACAATAACAACAATGACAGTAAATATAACAGTCCTAGTAGCACTAATATATTTACCTTATTATTTGTTTTGTTATAATTTTACTGAATTATTGCCTGTATTTACCATGATAATCTATTTTCTACATATACTTTTATTATAGCGTTTACTGTATGCTGGGCACAGGTCTAAGCACTTCAATACATTAACTAATTTAATCCTCCAACCACCTCGTGATGTTAGGCGCTAGTAATTATCCCCATTTTACAAATGAGGAAACTGAGTTACAGAGAGGGAAAGTGACTTGAGCAGGGTCACCCAGTTAGTAAGTGATGCCACTGGGGTTCCAAGCCCTGCAGTTCCAGAGTCTGCACCCTCAAAAATGTGGAAGATGTGGGCCTTTGCCAGTGAATTGGGGTCAGCACCTGTGGTCTGAAGGTGTGCCCGCCCACAGAGGACATGAAGACAAAGCATTGGCATCTGAGTGGGCTTGCTGGACTGGCAAAGTCAGGCCCGGGAGGGAGGAATCCCTGTTGGGGGCCTGTGTGCCCTTGAGAAAGTTGCTCGATCTCTCTGTTCATTTGCTTTCCCCTTGGTGTAACCGGGCAAAATGATGGGTTTTTGCAGGACCTGTGATATGCTTTGGGGCGTTCATTGGCAAGGAGCTTAACTTCTTTGCCTGGAAAGGTCAAGGGGAACTCTGGTATCCTTCACCTCCCTAGGGGATGGATGCCTTGTTAGTGCCTCTGCCCCACCCCAGGTCCCACATTCCTGCCTGCACAGAGTCCTTTGTCCTCAAGGAAGGGCCTGTGTTGCAGGCCTGAGGGAGGAGAGCACTTCTCCAGGGCCATTTCCCCCAGGGGGGACAGGCTGATTCTTCGGCCTTGAGGGAGAGTAGGACCTGGTGTCTCCTGACCACCCCTGCTCTTCCTGCTTGCTGGGCCTGGACAGGATGCATGAATGAGCTGTCCTTTCAGTGTTGTTATGTTTTTTCTGGTCCAGGTGTGGAAAAGGGAAGCTGGAAGATGGGGATGGAATCAACCTGAATGACATCGAGAGGGTCCTCCCGGCCTGGCAGGTAGGTATAGGGGCAGAGTCTCCAACAGCACCCCTCCCCCTGCCCTCGGCCTGGTCAGGGCCTAAACTCTCCCACTGGCCCCTTGTTCCTGCAGGGTATAGCTGGATGTACTGCAGTGGTAGGTGGGCCGGGGTGGATACCTGCCTTGGTGCAAAGTGTCCCACTGTGATGTGTGTGTGGCAGCCTGTGCTCAGCTGTACCACAGGTGCTGGTGGCAGACCTGACGTGGATGAAATGGCCCATGCACTGGCAACTCAGCAAACTGGGAAGCTTTTGTCCCTTGACCTGAAACGTCTGAGGTGAGGCAACCTGCAGCGTGTTCCGGTGGGACTGGCAGGGCTGTCATGGTTTCAAATGTGGTCAGGGCTATTTTTAGGCCTTTGAAAAGTGGAGTTGTCCTGCCAGCCTCCAGGTGTCTGCTGTGCTTGCTGGTTTTGTCATTGATTGGACTCCTTTCCCTGAATCGGGCCGGGCTCCAGGACAAGAGGATTACTCAGCAAAGAGACAGCAAATCTAGGTCCCTAGATGCTTCTGGTGCTGGACTTTGGGCAGAAGCCATAGGAGTGTAGCTGCTTCCGGGAATGAGGCTAGGCCTCCTGCAGAGGAGGGGAGCAGCAAACCCTCCTCCATGACCGATCCTGCCCCGCGTGACCTGCCACGCACTGCACTCACCACATCACGCGCTCCTCTCTCTTCCCGGTCTGTCTGGCTATGTCAGCTGCATCCATTCTTCTCTTCCAGCTCCCTGCAGGACTTACCCACTTTTTGGCTGAGTGTTTATGCCTTGGGCCTATTCATGGGAGGCAATAGAATGAACAGTCAAGGCCTCAGCAATCTGATTGGGATGTGACTTGGGCTGGGTTTTCCTTGTGTTTCTTCCACTTGGAGTTTATTGAGCTTCTTGCATCTGTAGGTTTACAGTGTAGGTTTATATCAAATTTGGAAAAATTTCAGCCATTATCTTCCTCACCTCCCCCAGAACCCACACTCTGCAATTCCAATTATATGCACGCTGTGCTTCTTCATATTTTCCCATGGTTCACCAAAGCTCTGCTTTTTTTTTAGTCTTTTTTTCTGTGTTTCATTTTGGATAGTTTCTATTGCTGTGTCTTCAAGTTCACTCATCTTTTCTTGCAGTGTCTAATCTACTATTAATCCTGTCCTGTATATTTTTCATTTCAGATATTATATTGTTCATCTCTAGAAGTTCAGTTATGGATTTTTTTTTTTTTTTGGTTATCTTCCATTTCTCTCCTCTTCATGCTCATGCTTTCTCCTACCTTCTTGAGCATATGGAATATTTTATAGTAGCTGTTGTAATGTCCTTCTCTACCAATTCTGTCATCCATGTCATTTCACAGTCTGTTTCTGTTAACTGATTTTTCTCTTGGGTATGGGTTGTGTTTTTCCTTGCATGCTTGGTAATTTTATATTAGATGCAAGATATTAGGAATTTTAGGGTGTTGGATATTATTATTATTAATTAAAATATTTGGAACTTTATTCCAGGACACAGTTAAGGTACTTCAAGAGTTTGATCCTTTCAAGGCTTGCTTTTTAGGTGGGAAGCCTTTAGAGCAAAGTTTGCTCTGCTACTGGGTCAATAGCCTTCTGAAGTTGCCACTCAGTGCTTTATGTCCTAGGAGGTATTTCCACCACGTCAGCTGGGAATACAAACTATTTCCAGCCGTGTGTGCTCTTAGGGGATTACTCCATCAGTTTGTTGCAGGTAGCTTTTCACCAGCCCTGGAAGTTTCCTCACATACATGCACAAATTGGCCAAAGACTCAAGGGGCTGCCATTTCTGGATTTCTCTCTGTGTGCAGCTCTCTCCTCTCTGCTACTCTGCCTTCCAAATTCTAGTGGCCTTGGACTCCCTGAATTTTGAACTCTGTCCCCTTAACTCATTGAGACCACCTGGCTCTCTTTGGACTCCTCCCTGCCTTGCAGACTGGAAACTCACCAGGCACCAGGCTGGGGCACATGTAGGGCTCACCTCATTATAAGGGAAAGTGTGATGACTTGATGGTGGAGAAACCTGTCAGGCTCCAACCTGACCAGGTGATCAGGGTTAACATCATTAGTGTGGGGTGAGTGGACACCTGATGTGCTGCACGGAGAAAGCCCAGCATCATTTCTGGGGTTTTCCTGCCAAGAAAGCACAGCCTGCCTCTGGTCCTGAGGAACCAAATGGAAAGGCCATCTTCTAAAACTGCTTGGACTTGAAAGACTGAGGAATCTCCCAGATTGAAGGGGATTGAAGACGCAGACAACTAAATGCAATATATGTTCCTTTTTGAGATCCTGGACCATAAAGAAATAGAGACCTTGTTGGACAGTGGGAGAATGTGAATTGGGGTCTGTGGCAGTAGTGTTTCTTGGCTAGAAGTGTCCTGATTTAGGGGGCTATATGATGGTTAGCTAGGTGAGTGTCCTTGTTGTTGAGAAACACACACTGGAATATTTGCGGGATATGTGGGCTCATGTCTGCAGCGTGTCCTCAGATGGTTTAGAAAAAGATGAATGATAATGAGTGTGTAGGTCCACAGAGGGAGAGAGAAACCTGAGTGAGGGGGATGGGGGTGGGGGGAGGGGCTCTTTGCACTGTTCTTGCAACTTTCCTATGCTTGAGAGAAAAATAATCAATAAGGTCTAGGCCGTGATGTGTAGGTCAAAGGCACAGAGTGTCGGCTAATGAAATACCCTCTGGCCTGGATCTGTACTAAGTTCTCACAGCTAATATAAAGGTAAAGTACTCAGCAATCGCTACTCTATCGCTCCATCCCTAAATGCCTACAGCATTCGCGATTGATAGAAAAAGTACGTTTGAGAGACACTGACCTAGGTGAGGAGCCCCCTGCCCTAGGAGAGGTGTTGACCCCTCCGTGGCCTTTGAGCCAGAAGCCTGGGGCATCCTGGCCGGAAAAGTTACAGGTGTGACCACATCTCCTGTTGGGTGACTGCCTCCCAGCTCCTTGGGGAGCACAACAGAGGCCCTTTCACTCCCGCTGGAAGGGAGAGGGAGCCAGGCCCTTACCTGGGGGAGGCAGCGGAGTGCAGGGGTTAAGGGCTTGGTGTCTGGACACCATGGCATCCTGGCCGTGCCACTGAGTAGCCAAGGGGTCGGGCGAGTTCCTTACCTTGCTCTGCCTCCTTCCTCCTGTGTGAAATAGGATAATAACGGTATCTACGTCCTAGGATTGTCTGGAAGATTGAGCACATGCGTTCACGTGAAGCACTGAAAACACTGCCTGGCACGTAGGAGGAGCTCCCTCTGCTGGTGGACGGGCTCTGGGGCTCCCCACTTTCTTAGGAGGTGGGGGAGGGAGCTATTTCCTATACCTCATCTCCACCTTGTGCATTTGTCCTGAGCGGCAACCCAAGGAGTGCAGAAAGATTGCATCAGAGGTCACGAGAGTCAAAGGATAGGCGTCTGCCACAGACGTGCCAGTGACCTCCCTTCTGTGGGCCTTGGTTTACTCATCAGTAAAATGGCACAGTTGAACTAGATTAGAGGTTTGCAACCTGTAAAGCTCTGGGATTTTCCAGAGGCATCTCAGGGGTGCTCCTGGAGTGGGGAGTGGGGTGGCTGAAGAAGCAGGCTCGAGGGGACCCCCACGCAGGCTTGCCCAGAACAGCTCAGCCCGTGTCTCTAAACCAGTCTTCTACAAATGGTTTCATTTGAAGATATGGTTCCACTACTGAACAGATTTTGAAAATCATCTGACCAAGGTCCCGCTCAGGTTGCATATTCTAGGGTTTTCTCTCTCTCAGAAACGATCCATCAGCAAACATTCTTGGTCTCTAGGGACTGCGTGAGACATCAGCTCTTAGAGGTGCCGGGAGTGGAAACCTACACCTCTGGTCTCCATGCCCAGTCAGGATCCACACAGGGGACGGGCTTTGATACTCACACACACCAACACTTTGAACCAGCTTTGCCCTCAGAAAACTACCAACAGACAAGTCCCTGAGCAGATCTACAGCTTTCTGGGTCCTACCCTAGATCCACTGTATTAGTTATCTATTGCTGTGTAATAAGTTGCTCAAAATTTAGCAGCCTAAAACAATAAACATTTGTTATCACACCCCGTTTTTGAGGGTCAGGAATCTGGGAGCATCTTAGCCAGGTGGTTCTGGCTCAGGGTTTCTCACAAAGCTGTGATCAAGGTGTCATTTGGGGCTGCAGTCATCTGAAGGCTGGACCGGGGCTGGAGGACCCACTACCATGGTGGCTCCCTGCCATGGCAGAGGGCAGGGGACTCGATTCTGCCCTGGCTGCTGGCAGAAGGCTTCATTCACATGAGCCTCTCCATAAGCCGCTTGAGTGTCACATCATGGCAGCTGGCTTCCGCCAAAAGGAGGGAGGAAGGAAGAGAGACAGATAGACAGACATAGACATATCATGGGTGAGAGAGTGGAGAGCTTCCAACACAGAAGTCCCAATCTTTTTTAACCTAATCTGGGAAGTGACATCCTCTCACCATGCCACAAGCTATATACGTTGATTGCACAGACCAACCCTGGTACAATGTAGAAGGAACTGTACAAAGGTGTGAATACAGGGGGCCAGGTCATTGGGGGCCATCCTGGAGGCAGGTGACCACACCCACTGATTGTACCCAGGAATCTGTATTCGTTAAAGCACCACAGAATATCTGCAGTTTTATCCAAATTATCCACAAGAGTTGAAAAGTTGTAGTTGATCATGCTCAGGGCTTGACGTCTCTTTGGGGTGTTTGCATTTCATATGGTACCATTAGGACAAGGCCAACAGGCCTCCTGGTCCCAAAACATATATCTCTGGTGGTAGAATTTGAGGTCAGGTGAGAGAGCACGTCAGGGTGTTTGTTTTCTGAATTTTCCTAGTGTTCTAGACAGGGCTGGCTGGTTCCGTTGTTTGGCCTTGGGGCCTCAGGGTCAGCTAGCCTAGCTATTGGCATTTGGGGTGGGACGGATCTTAATTGTGTGGACCTGTCCAATACGTACAGGTATTTAACGTTCCCAGTTTCAACCACTGAGGAGAGTGGGGAGAGGACAGTCACGGTGACCACCAAAAACGCCTCCCATTTCCAAATACATCTGGGAGACAGCATGCTCCCAGCTGAAGACTGCTGAATGGGAGGGAAGCCCCACCCATAGCGTGGGGACCCCAGCCCATCCACAGCAGTCAAGGGCCTGAGCAGAGATGAGTGGGCTTCCTAGGGACTGTCTTAGACAGAAGTCAGGCTTTGAGGAGAAGAAAGAAACCTAGAGCCTCCCCTCCCCTCCTGGAGGCAGGAAGGAACAAAAATAGGAGGACGCAGGGAGAAGGTTGGCCTGAAGCTCGTTGCCCACCTGCTCTCCACTTCTTTCACCCAGAAGAAGAGAGGCGGATATTTGTCTTAACGTTCAGTCCATCCTTCTGCCTATGAGTTTCTATCATCGTTTCCCAGCAGAACTTTGACATGAACCTGATTATGCTCTTGTTGGTGTGATAACCGGGGCGTATGTCTTTTTTTTTTTTTTAAACAAGACAGAATTTTTCAATCATCTGCTGTGTTCAGATACTATAGGCCATGGCATGATATTAAACAAACCCCCAAATCTCAGAGGCCTCACACGCAGGATATTATTTGTCACTTACGGAGATTTCTGCGGAGGGTCTAGCTACCCTCCAGGGCAGCTCCTTTCCAAAGCAGGGGCTCAAAGGTCCAGTTGGATTCCATTCTGTGGCCCTACCATCTCAACCCACAGTACCCAGGTGGCCCTGGCAGGGACAAAGAGAGAGCTGGAGAGTCATGATCTGGGTCTCAAATGCTTTGACCCAGAAGTATCATTTGTACTTAGCCCATTGGACAGAACTAGTCCCATGACCCCATCCAAGGGCAAAGGGACTGGCGGAGAAAGAGGCAGTCGGGTCAGCAAGGGTGCTTCTGCCCCGATTTCCTCTTTCCTTCACTTGTCCGCCTAACTCTTCTTCATGGACAGGGGCTTTGCACCAGCCTTTTAGAGAGAGAGAGAGAACTGCATGAGATACAGTTGCCAGGAGGGGCACAGTCTAGAAGAGAAATGAGACATGTGCTCTGATGACAGTAGAGCAGAGTTGCAGCTATCAACGCCTGCGCGAACGCTGGTGCCTTGCCCAGGTCAGCGTCCCTGTAGAGGGAAGTCTGGTCCCCTCCCTGAATGCTCCATCTGCCTCTCCAGTGCCATGCAGTGTCTGCAGCCTGGGGCTTGAAAGAACGTCTGCGTCAGGAGCCGAGGGCCCCTGTGGGCCTCCAACTTAATGCCTGTTGTAGATCTCTGGGAGCGCTAGCGTGTCTCTCACTGGGAGTCACACATGGGGCATATGTCACAGTGAGTGGTCCTCGGTGGGAGTGCCTCAGTCAGAGGTCAGCTGCTGATGCCTGGATGCCTGTCCACGGCCCCCTCCAGCCAAAGCCAAGGACTCGATCCCTGGTGGTCCCACCTGGTTGTATTTGCACAGTGGGCAATAAATCCAGGAACCCCACTGCTGGGACTCAGGCCCCTGGAGCCACCCAAGAACCTGAGGCAGCAGGGCAGACAGTAGGTACCCACATCCGCCAGGCACAGTTCTCCACCCATAAGAGGCGTTTAGTTGGTCAGTAAAGGCTGATGCTGGTGATGTTGACTGTCCCCAAGGTCTGCCTCCCTGTAGTGATAGTTGAGGGGGAAGAGCGAGTGAGCTGGGCTGGGTGACAGCCAGAAGCCAGATTTCAGCATCCCCAAACTCAGCAGCCTCAGGTGAGCTGAAGCTAGCTTTGCTCCCCAAGAGCTCTGATTGGGAAGGGCAGCTGGAGTCCCTGAACGTGGTAACATGGATTCAGGAGGACATCCATCATGGTTTCAGGCGGTGAAGCCACAGGGCAGGGCAGAAGCTGACACCTATACAACTGGGCTTAGAATGGAATCCTGGGGGTCCCGCCTGCATTTTTGGCACCTCTGTTGTGAACCGTGGAAGGCCGTTGGCCAGCCTGCCGTATTGGCAGTGATGTGGACATTCCAGCCCCCATCATTTGTAATCCCGCTCCCAGGGTGGCCCCAGGGTCAGGTATGGCAGGTGCAGGGGGACGGATGGCTGCGCCGTGATCTGCTCCCACTAGAGGGCACCAGCGCGCCGCTCTGGAGACTCCGCAGTCACATTTGCAACGGGAGGTCCCTTGTCCCTAGCAGCCTAAGGTGTCCTTGCCTTGCTGGTGCTCAGCATGCGGATACGGTGCTTAACATTATCCCCAAAATGACGCAGGCCCTCCAGGCTCAGGCCTTATCCCCAGAACAAGGGAGAAGGTGAGGCAGTGAAGGAGGCAACCGCACAAGTGAAGGAAGTACCTGTTTGGTCCAGGTGTCCCCTGCCATGCACAGGCCTGACATTCCTCCAGGGACCGCCCCCCCCCACCTCCAATCCTCACACCCCTGGGAACACATGGCAGCTCCCAGGAGGGCACACCCATTAAGCCTCTATCAGCTGCACAGACAAGAGGGTGCTCACGCACGGAGTGAGGCGTGCTGGTGGCCTTCCCCGCACCAGACGGTTTCACCTGGGCCTGCAGGGGAGAGACCCGCCGGCGTGGGGCTTAGAGAATTACAGAGTGCTGGCTTCTGCCGTTGGAAGGACAGGGGCTGGCAGGCGGTGCTGAGGGGATTGATGGAGCCGCATAAACTTGACTGAGTTCAGTGCAAGACAAGGGAACCGAATCTGAATGGGTTCTGCTCTCCCCTTGCGCTCCCCTCTCCTCCCCTCTGGCCCAAGACCTCCAGCCTAGACACCACCCTGGGCTCCTTCCCCCTGAGGTGTGGTGACTTGAACAGTTTCTCCTCAGCGTCTCCTCAGGCCCCTGCAGAAATACTGCCTCTTTATTTCCACACACGGCCCTGGATGCTTCTGCGTTTTAAACAAAAGGCCAGTTGAAAGACATTGTTGTTGAGTTATCTCATGTCTTGCCTAAGGCTTTCTGAAAGGACACATTTTGATCATTTTTCTTTGAATTCTCTGTCAGAAATGTTTCGCCTGCCGTCTTTTGTCTGACAGTGGGAACTGCATAACCCAACTTATTTTGTTTTCCTGTTAGGAAATTTTGAAACTAAATTCTGTGTCTGTCTGCAGTTAATTATGAGCTCACCCTGACCTGGTCAGGCCCGTTGCTCTGATCCTCTGGTGACTGACCTAGTTTAGTGCAGTACATAGTGTGTAGGCCACTGATGGGAGGTCGGCATGGCGCGCACACGGAACAAAGAACATGGCTAAGTCGAGTGGGATTTCTGGCCTCCTGGATGTGCCCAAGTACTCTCTTCACATGGGACCCAGAGTGAGGACAGGAGACCAGCTAAAGGAGGGTGACAGTGAGGCCTGGGGTTAAGCACCCCATTTACCCGCTTGGCCCCGAATAAAGACAGGGTGAGAAACACCCCACCCCACCCGCCAGGAATCTGAGGGACATGTGAGCTTTCAGAATGAAAATCACTTGAGTGCTCGGAGGAATAAAAACGGTGGCAGATGCGGGAGCAGCCTGGTTCCTCCAGCAGGTGGCGCTGTTGCAGTGTGGACTCAGGGTTGGTGGGAAGGGGCTGCCCCACACACTGGATTGAAGCCCTCCAGATGGGAAGGAGTGACTTTATCATTCCCTAGAGCTATAACAGCCCTGTGGCCAAGTCTTCTGGAACTTCCAGGATATGCTAACTCACAGGCATGAGGATTATTAAAATCATGTAAAAACTAAGTCCCCCTTCACAACCCCAGGTCTGCCCCCTTCCACAAATCCTCCTTCATGTCCCGTCTTGGTCCCATGGGGGGTCCGGTCTGACTTCATTGACTGAGCCCACCAGGATTGGCTGGGCATCTTTCTGTGGACCAGGCATTGTCTTAGTCATGATGGACTGAGTTTAAACGCAGGGGCCGCTGCCTTTTCAGTGAACCAGGACATGCAATTCTCCTAACGTCCCTGTAATGAGCATCTAGCAATGAATGACTGCAACGCAGTGCAAACACTGGCTAAGTGCCTTCCAGGCTGCAGGAACTGTGACGGTGCTTTCTTTTTCTTATCTTACTTATCCTCACATCGTCCCTGTGGAGGGTGTGCTGTTACTGATCTCCTTTTACAGACGATGCTGTCTCTGGTCAGATGTCACCCCCACTCCGTATTCTCCATTCCCACCCACCCCCACTTAATTTTTCTCCATAGTGATCATCACACGCATGCTTTATTTTTGTGGTCTGCCTCCTCCACTGGAATGTTACGTTCCATGCGGGCTCATATAGGTGCTCATTAAATATTAGGTGAGTGACTAAATGAGCCCTGACTTGCTCCTATCCCAGAGGGACTCACCCCCAGCACCCCACAGTCCTTCGCAGGGGCTCACGTAAATCGCGTACCGTCTGAGCTACGTGTCCGCACGTATCATCTCTGAATTCTCGTAACTGCCCTGTAGAGTATAGGTACTACTATTATCGTCATCTTGCAGACAAAAAAACCGAGATCAAATACCTGCCCCAAATCACATGGTTTACAAATGGGGGAGTGGGATTGGAATTCAGGCAGCCTGGCGCTCCTTTGTAAGGAGTGACGGAGGAGGAAGAGGTGATGGAAAACCATTTTCTAATTCTAGGTGACTGTAGTCACGTACAGCAAGTTAGGGGTGAATGTCATTTCCTTAATAAGCAAGAACAAGAAAATGGACATCTTTCTTTTTTTTTTTTTCTCTACTGCTGTAGGCACTAAAAATGGAAAGAGAGGAGGAGGGGGTGGGGTGAGGGAGAGAGGAGCCCCTACTGACACCTTTGACAGAGGAAGAGATGTTTTTCCTTTTTTTTAATCGGAAAGGTTTCCAGGGGCCTCTCCCCAACCCCTGCCGACTCCAGATCCTGCCCTGGCTCTGAGCAGGGGTGCTCACCTAGGAGAGCCCCTCTGCTCTCTGGCCACCCTCCCACCCACCCGGTGCTTCCTCCCTCAGGATAAAAATAGGTGCCCATACAATAAAGGAGGAGACCAGGACTTCTTCGATCCATGGTTTCCTGTCTGAGACCACCAGGTAGCAAGGCATAGGCAGTGTGTGCTGTGAGGCCAGCCTATTTTTACTTTTGTTGTTTGGGAGTATTTTTACAAGAAATTATTATTTGGGGCATGAAGAGTTTTGTTGGGGACAGCTAGGAAAGTTCCTGGGAAGCGGGCGACTGGCTGAGTCTGGACCAGGTTCTCACGGTCTCGGGGTGCGGGCAGAATGCAGGGAGGGGGGACTGGAGGTGGCAAGTGCTTTCTGGCTCTAGGGCGTCCCGGAAACATCTGCCTCCCTTATAGGACAGCCTCAATTATCCGTAGCACAGTTAGGGTCTTAGACAGGGGTGGGCAAACTGTGGTCTGCAGACCAAGTCCAGCCCTCCAGCCTGTTTCTGCAAATAAAGTTTTATTGGCACATGGCCACGCCCATTCATTTGTTCACTGGCCGTGGTTGTGTTTGTGTTACGAAGCAGAGTCGAGTAGCTGCAATGTGGACCCTACCACCGTCGAAGCCTAAGTATATCCGATCTGGCCCTTTACAGGAAAAGATTGATAAACACTGATAAACAGAAAAAAAGCCCTGAGAGTTAAAACAGGTGACAAACAAGTTCATTCACTTGTCATCCGAGAGGCCTTCGGTTCTACACGCAGAACATCTTGGAGTTCATCCAAAATGATTCTCTTCCAGCTCCCATGTCTTCAGCTGTAACATGGGATCATATACGGGTTTGACTTTCATTGCAAGGCTTTGCTGAGGGTCACAATATAAACCAGGTCGTATAATGACCAAAAAACACTCCACAGGTGTGAAGTGGCCTTACTAAGTAGCTCAGTTACACCTGGAAGCAAGCGCAGAACTGGGGAGCTTGACAGACAAGACGGGAACCATCCACACGTCCCTCCTGTGATTTGGGGGCGGCAGTTGCGGGTGGAGGGATAGAGATTAGGTTGTGTTTCCCCAGCTCCTATGAAGACAGAGATCTCGAAGACTGTGTGCCCCGTAGACCTCGTGCGTCCTTACCGCTCCCTTGTCCAATCTCCCTGCTCTTTCACGGCCCTGTCAAGTTTCACCTGCTTGGTGAAATTGTCCTAGATGAATAGACCACCATCCCACCATCCCACCATCCCAGTCCTGAGGGCTTTCGTGGGCATTTGGAGGACTTCATTGTCGGCCAGTTTTGAGGTTCTCCTGTTGTTTCACAGAGAGAAAAGCAAAGGTATGGCATTAGGGCTGCAGAACTAAGCAAGCAGTGGTTCAGAAGAAATGGAGGGCACGGAGAATGGGGGAGTCCCGGAGTCCTGAAAGGACGTGTCCAACAGCAGAGAGAGCAGTCGGTGCGGGTGCTCGAGGCCTTGGAACCTGACCAAACAGGGACTCAACGTTCCTGAGCAGAGAAATGTATGATGGAAGGAGGATTTAGGAAGCCAAGGGCCAAATCCTAAGGCCTGACCAATCCTTGCGCTCTCTTCCTGGGACCTCTAAGGAATTCCTAAGATTGTACACATCTTCCCACAGTAGCCGAGGAAGGACGTTTCGTTGCTTCGTTAGGGACAGGCCAGGGTCCCTTAAAAAGAGGACCTTCCCCCAGTAGAGACGTCATCTGGTCCATGCCCTGCTTTGGGCCAGACCGTACCCAGAATCCTTTGCTGAGGGACAGAGGGCTTGATCAGTTGGATGGGGGAGGGTGGGGGAGTAGCAGGCCCAAGCAAGGCCAGACTGAAGATGGCCTCCCTCGTGACCTCTGCTGGGCCCAGGACATCTCACAGACAGCAAAAGCTGCTCTACCCACCCACCCCCAACCCCGGAATGACTTGGGCTTGGGAGGGGGAGGCCAGCAGAGGTACCAGGAGCCCAGGCTGAGAGCAGGCCCTATGCTGGCCTGCGGGGTGGCCCTGCCTACCATCGCTCAGAGGCAGGGCCACCCTCATGCACACACCCACCCCAGTGACCCAGTGGTCCTTCCAGGAGGGGCCCCAAAGCCCAGGGTGAGCGGGGTTACCCCACGTGCAGCCCCATCTTCTGTTCCTAGAGCAGTTTCCAGGGCTGGTGTAACACCCCAGCCGTCTCGGGAAGGTCCTGGTGACTTGGACCAGTCCCGGTTCAACAAGGTTGCACCCTGGTTCAGCACCTTCCTGCTCTGTCCTTGGGCGGTGGAAGGAGCAGCTGAGGGGGGGGAGGAGGAAGGTATCGCTGAGGGTGTGAAGCATCCATTATTCCTTTATTAGCCAGGGTGCCATTTCTGGTCTCGTTCTCCTTCCTGGCGGAGAAGCCCGGTTATTTTCGTTAACCCCAGCTCCTCTCGCTGGGAGCAGCCGCCGGCAGGGCAGAGGGGGCGGGGCGGACAGGGCTACGTGCTCTCCTGCAGGCGTTTGTGAATGGGCCCCGGCTCCCAGGCTGCCCCGACGGCAGGCGCCCCCCCCAGGACGCGCTGACTCTTGCTGGCCGGCCGGCGTCTTTTCTAGCACTGCAGTGGCCAGGCAGGAGGAAGCTTTCTTCTGGCCCAAGAACAATACCAGGGTCAGCCCGGGGACCTCCCTCCTACACCCTCTTCCTTCCATTGTGAGCCGCTGCACAGTCCCAGGCCGCTTGGCTCTGCAAGCCAGGGGGGAGGGGGAACGGGCCCAGGAGAGATTAGCAATGTGTGTGACACCTCCAGCTGTCTGTCTCCACTTCCCAGGCTGGCCAGGATTCTGGAGGCGGCAGATGGACAGATAGACCAAGCAAGTGTGAGTGACCATTGGGCCCCTGAGCTTGCAAGGGGCTGCCGACAGGGTGAGGCCACTGACTGGATGGTACCATGCCCTGTCCCCTGCCCCCATGGAATCACAGCATGTCAGGGCTGGAAAAGGCCTGCCCAGACCTTCTGCCCATCACCACATTACACAGACAAATAGACCCAGAAAGGTAAAGGTTTTACCAGACTTCCTATTGCCCTGCTTAAAACTCCTTCAATGATTCCCCAGGCCTATGGGGAAAAATCACAGACTTTCCTTTAACCCCAGTGCCTGCCGGCCTCTCAGGCTTCTCTCCTGTGACCTCCCGCCTTGTGCTCTAGCCTTATGACTAGTTAGCGGGTCCTGATCCAGCAGCACCAGTCCCCTGCCTTAAACGGCCTTCCGGCTACATTCGCCTACCTGCCACTTACCTGTTCTTCAAAGACTCCTTGAAGGTCACCTTCTCTATGCAGCCCTCTCTAACAACCCACTTCCTTTTTTGCTTTTTCTGGGCTCCTCGAGCACTTAATATATCCCTAGAGAAGGGCTGCCCTCCACATCACTGGGATGCCCACGTGTCTCTCCCACACTTACATGCCTCTCCCCGGCACGACACACTCCAAATCCTGGGGTCTGAAAACCCTTGGGTTCTCAAAGTGTGTTCCTCAGACCAGCAGCCTCAGTATCACCCAGAAACTTGATAGAAATGCAGATTCTTAGACTCCCCTTCCCTCCTATTGAACCAGCAACTCTGGGGTTAGGGCCCAGCGATCTGCGTTTGAAGAAGTCCTCCGGGTGATTCTGGTGCCTGCTCAAGTTTGAGAGCCAGGCCTGAGGACCTACTTGCAGGCAGTTGGCTCTTAATAAATTCGTTTTTTTTTCTTTTTTTCTAAAATTGAGATATATTTGACCTGTAGCATTGTGTAAGTTTAAGGTATATAGCATATTGACTTGATCCATTTCTATTGCACTATGCTGGCCATTGTAGTGTTAGCTAACACCTCTGCTGTGTCACAGAATTGGCATTTTTTTAGTGTTGGGAACAAGTAAGATATAGCCTCTTAGCAATTTTCATGTTTATACCAGTTGTGTTGTCTATCTTAATAGTTTCTTGATAATTTCTCTGGTAATTGACATCACCTATCCCCTTCTATTTGCTGACAAAATTTTGGTTGTTTATTTGTTCTTTACCATTATTTTGCTCAAATGATGGACAAAGAATCTTGCCCTCTTTGACAACCAAGGATGGGGATTTGCAGAGGGTTGAATGATTTAGGAACGACCCAGTCCCCCGGACTCTGGCACCTGATCCTGGCACTAGCCGTGCCAACAGCTCTGGGTGAGCCCCTGGGGATTAGAGTTCCTGGTTTTGGGGGGGTGGTGTCATTACCTCACCGTCAAAGGTAGAAACCTCAGCGGAGCCCCCAGTGATGCTGTGCCTTTGCAGGTGATCAGAGCCACTGGACGCGCAGGCTCAGCGACCATGGCTCACGGGCCCAGCCTCTCCACGGCATGTGGGATCTTCCCAGACCAGGGCACGAACCCGCGTCCCCTGCATCGGCAGGCGGCTTCCCAACCACTGCGCCACCAGGGAAGCCCCTTTGGTTTTGTGTGTGTGTGTGTGTGTGGAGGCAGCCTTTATTTAGAGATAGGGGGAAGCTCTGGGCTAGTTACACCTGTTCCTTCTCTTTGGATGACATTGCTGTGTGTGTAGCGGATTTGTCACCCACTGTGTGTTGGGCAGTAGCTGATGGTGAAGGGAGTTTGTCCCTGGGCTCAGAGCCTGTAGGCAGCCGGCAATGACCCTGAGGCATAGTTAGTGGCGAGAGGAAGCTGACCTGGGGATAAAACAACAAACACTAACTTCTGTCTACAAAGGGAATAATCAAAAGTTGATGTTAAATAGACTATAAATAATAACAGCAACGTAGTTGCAGGCTCAGCACAGACTGTGGAAAAGCTAAACATTGAGATCTGTCCAGAAAACAATTCTGGCCTTTCCCTCTGAGCTTCAGTGTTCTGACTTTGGGAGCAGAGGGCTGATGAGGACAGAGCCCTGGCCCAGGGACAGGCGATCATGTCCTACCTCTGAGCCTCGCGGTCCCACTTCCTGTGAAACAGGAGAGGAGGCTCTGCCATCCTTCTGGACCCAACCCTGTAACCCCCTGACCCACTCTTGGGGTGCCTCTAGAGGAAAGACCTTGTCTGATGATTAAAGCATTACATATGTTCTTGTGTTCCCCAAAGACCCTTACTTTTCCTCTTGGCCTGCACCCTACCCCCTGGAGGGTTCAGGGAGAAGTTCCACTTCCCCCGTCCCGTGGCGGGGCCATATGTAGCTTCCTCTACATCCCCAGGCTCCTCTCCCTCCCGGAGTTTATAAACCTTGAGTTTTTTCATTACTGATGGAGAATTTAATTTAGCGTTTTGCTTCTTATGGCTTGGAGTGTGTTTGGGTCCCAGACGACTGTCAGCCTGGTGGGGTCCAGGGAGAGGTAAGTGGAGCCCCATGCTCCTCCAGGACAGGTACAGGAGGCTGAGGGTTCTGGGCCCCAGTTGTCCCTCGAGGCCCAGGGCTGTCAGCCCACGTGTTGTATGCTGAGTGGCTTCTTTGGCGTGGACATAGCCTCCATCCAACGTGAGGTGCTACAGTGTCAGGCGGGGTGTAAGCCAGAGCCTCCAGGGCCTCAGCTGGCTCACCCTCTGCCTCCGGGGCTCGGCACCTTCATCTCCAGGGTGAGTGTGTCAGAGCCAGAGGTCTCGATAGCCGTTCCCACCTCGTACATCCTGTAGCTTGGATGTAGCAGCTCACTTAAACCTGCTGGTATAATGTGGCGCCATTGCTGCAGGTGGGATTCATAAAAGGTAGGCTGGGGCTTCCCTGGTGGCGCAGTGGTTGAGAGTCCGCCTGCCGATGCAGGGGACACGGGTTCGTGCCCCGGTCTGGGAGGATCCCACGTGCCGCAGAGGGGCTGGGCCCGTGAGCCATGGCCGCTGAGCCTGCACGTCTGGAGCCTGTGCTCCACAACAATAGAGGCCACAACAATGAGAGGCCCGCGTATCGCAAAAAAAAAAAAAAGAAAAAAAAAAGGTAGGCTGAAGAGACTTCATGCCTTCCTGGGGAGTTGGGCCCCCAAGAATTGATTCATCTACCCAGTGGTTCCAAAAGTAGTAAATGTCTGTAGTTCACACAAAGTAAATAATTAAATAACGCCTTTTAAAAAAATACTGAAAATTAAATAATAGTAAATAATAGTTTAAAAATACTAAATAATACTAAAAGTACTAAAAACTAAATAATTCTAAAAGACCTGTGGTAGCAGAAAATAGCCAAGTCCGTGCCTCATTCTTCTGTAATTACCAGTTCCATTTCTCAAAGCAACTACTTTTCTTTTTTTTTTCCACTGTTCTTCTGGTGTGCTACCATATTTCTAATTATATATAAAATATCTAATATTTCTATTGTCTGGTGTACTATTCTTATACTGCTCTTCTTAACTATATCGAATTTAGACATCATCTGCTGACTTCCTATTATGGTAGATGTGAGTTTTGCTCTCTTATACCCCTATCTTCTCAGTCTAGTTATGTCAAATTTTACTTACATTTTTAGTCAGATTATTACTTCATTATTAAATCTTATTTTACTTTTCTTTTTATTTTGAAAAACACTCAGAAAACAAAAAAGTTGCAAAAATAAAATACAAAGATTTCTGTATACCCTTCACCGGATTCCCCAAATGTTAACATTTTTCCATGCTTGCTTTATCAGTCTCTGCATAATTTTCTTTCTTTCTTTCTTTCTTTTTTTTTTTTTTTTTTGGTGGTTTGAAGAATAAATTGTGGACATGTGCCACTTTATTCCTAAAAATACCTCAGTGTGTTTTCCTAAAAACAGGGTCGTTCTCTTATATAACTACAATTTCATGATCAAAACCAGGAAATTAATATTGATGGAATACTATTATATAATCTTCAGACCTTATTTTGCCAGTTGTCCCACTAATATTCTTTATAGCTAAAGAAATTGTTTTGGGTATTTATTTTTCTGGTTTAGAACTCAATACAAGATCACAGTTCGCTTTTAATTGTAATGTCTCCTTAGCCTCCTTGACTTTCCTTTGTGTTTTATGACCTTGACATTTTTTGAAGAGTACAGGCCAATTAATTTGTAGAATGTCCATCAGTTTGTGTTTGTCTGATGTTTGCTCATGATTCAGTCATGCACTGTGTCCTCAGTGCCTCATACCAGGAGGCATAAGATGTCGCCTTGGTGATGCAACACTGAGCACCTGTTCACGTGGTAGTTTCTAGGCCTCACCACCACAGAGTTACTATGTTGCCCTTTGCAGTTAATAAGTATCTTGCAGAGAGATATTTGAGACCATGCGATTGTACTGTTTCTGATAATATTTTGACCCACCGGTTTTAGCATTTATTGATGATCCTTGCCGGAAATATCATCCGGATGGTTGGCAAATGGTAACTTTTCTAATTTCATCTGCATATTTTAGTGGATTTTCTACTGTAAGGAAGATCTTTCCTTTCTCCTCTATTTATTTATATGTCTTGTCTTATAGATTTTTATGTTACTCTTGGGATTATAATCCGCTACTATTATTACTTATTTTGATGCTCTAATTGTCTCAGGTTTGGCAAGTGGGAGCCCCTTCAGAATCATGCCTGGGTATTTCTGAAATGTCCTGATTATTCTTTGAGTACTTCCTTACTTGTGGGCACAAGAAGTTGCTCCAGGCTTATTATGGACTTTCTCTGCCCAACTCTGGAATCCGTCATTATCCTTGGAGCCTGGTACGTTTTAGTGGACGTTTTTTTAGAAACCCAGATCCAGGTGCTAGGTATGCTCATTGCTACTGAATCCCCTTGTATTTTTTTTTTAATTTTTTAAAATAATTAATTTATTTTTATTATTTATTTATTTATTTTTGGCTGCGTTGGGTCTTCATTGCTGCGTGTGGGCTTTCTCTAGTTGCGGCGAGTGGGGGCTACTCTTCATTGCAGTGTGCGGGCTTCTCATTGCGGTGGCTTCTCTTGTTGCGGAGCACAGGCTCTAGGTACGCGGGCTTCAGTAGTTGTGGCGTGTGGGCTCAGTAGTTGTGGCTCATGGGCTGTAGAGCACAGGCTCAGTAGTTGTGGCGCATGGGCTTAGTTGCTCTGCAGCATGTGGGATCTTCCTGGACCAGGGCTCGAACCCATGTCCCCTGCACTGGCAGGCGGATTCTTAACCACTAGACCACCAGAGAAGTCCCTGAATCCCCTTGTCTTTTGACCCATTTCTCTCTCATTTCCTGAGTGCCTGTGCCCCCAGGTCAGAGTTTCTCTTATTCAGCTTCTCCAGAAAATAAGATCTTTTGCCTGCAGGCAGGGATTGATAGATAGTTGCATGGCTGTGTGGGGTGCAGAAGGAGACTTGTGGGGGTCCTATATGCAGACTTTCATGCAGTTCTGCTGTTTCCTCCCAGCACCTGAACCTTGCCCTTTGTGATCCCTGATACCTCCAAGCCTTGAGCTCCCTGGAGGTCTGTAGGCTCCATCAGTGCATTTCTTATCAGTATCCCTCTCTGCTGGGTTGTCTGCTACTCCATTTGATTTCTGTCCTCCCAAAGTGTGTTGAAATCTCTTTGGTTCTCTGTGCTTTTGTAGGCTTATAACTTTTTTTATTGAGAGAGGAGGAGTGCATGTGGCAATCCACCCTGTCGAGTCAGAAGTCTAATATGGTTAGATTTAAATCATCAGGAAAAGAGGGAGAGCACTGTAGGAGACACTGAGCTTAACGTGCTTGTCAGGAGCAGAAGTGGGAGCAGATGTGGGAGCAGACATTTGTATCTGGGAGCAGAGGGATGAAGTGGTCTGTCCTCTGAGTCCAGGCCCTGGACATGTTGTTACGGGGGTTAGAATATAAAGGGGGCAGCAGGATGTTCCTGAATGCCAATAAATAGGTTCTTTTCTTTCCTGTTGTTCAAAGAACTCCAGGAGGGGACACACACACACACACACACACACACACACACACACACACTAGCTGTCTGAGGGGCCTGGGAAAATCTGCTTAGATTCAGACCTTATAGAGACGCTCACTCCCACACAAAAGCCAAGAGCCACCAGGGCAAATGCAGTCCAGGACCCAAAGATAAGCTCTATTGCCCAGCTCGTTAGGATCCCAGCCTCACCCTGCCTAGCTTTGCCGTTGACCCCTTCTGGTGGGAAAGACTTTTTCCCAGCAAGCATCCAGGGTCCTGGGAGCAGGGTTCTTGCCCAGTGCCACACCTGGGACAGGGCTGGGCACGCGGTCGGAGCTCAGTAAGTCACAAAAGCATAGAATGGTTGCTAAGATGCCAGAGCAGATGTGGGAACCAGCTGTGTGCAAAGGACAGGGCAATGCGGCCTCTCACAGTCACCCTGAAAGCCTACTGGTCATTGCTGGCCTCTCTCCTGTGGAGCTGCCTGGGCCTCTCCTCTTTGGCTAAGAAACGGGACCCCACCCACCCCTAATGGTACACTGGCTCTAGAAGGCCTCACATAAAGTACACGCTGTCCCTGCCTTTTGCCAATTTGCATTTCAACAATCCATGTATTCTGCAGTTCCTGAAAATCATTTGTGTAGAACTTTTGGCAGCTTTAAGCTCCTTACCTGGGAGTTCCTGCTCATTTCTGGAAATGTTGAAATAAGCAAGGATGCCCTTAAGGGCAGGCAGGGCAGGTTTTCTGGCATCATGCATTGCACCCAGTTGATAAAGGGCAGTGCCCCAAAGAGCCAGCCGGGGCTGGCAGAAGGCTAGTCCGTGTGCAGCTCTGTCAGCTGCTCCTAATCTGAGGAGCTCAGAGCCCTGAAGGGCAGGCACTCTGGGTACATCCTATTACCTGGAAATGTTCCATTTCCAGCCGATCACTGGCAGTGATTTGTCCTATTGACACGTTGTCACCTCAGGCTGCGATGTGCAGGATAAAACTGGGGCTGGAGGGGCAGAGAGGGTCAGATAAGGGCAAGGTCAGGAGGCGGGGAGCCCGAGATTGGGCACCTAGACCAGCTGGAGAGAACCCAGGTCCTCTGGCTACCTCGCCCTGGTGCTGGCAGGAGGAGCAGCCAGTGGTGGGCTGTGGGGCAAGAGTTGAAATCTCTCCCTGAACATCTGTCGTGGAGACCACGTGGTCAGCACTCTAAACCGTGAGGCAAGCATTCTAAACACATTGTGCTCAACGAGGAAGCTAAGCCCCACCGTGGGGCCGGGCCGCACCCAGGGGCACACAGATCTGGGGCTCAGGATCCGTAGGTCACAGCTCTTTCCATACACACTGCAGTTTCTTTTCTGATGAATTCTAACCACGGGTCCTTGCCTAAGGCTCACAGGACGTCTGTTTAATAATTTATTCTAGAATTTCACTAGGGATCAGCATCAATAGGCGTCTTTGAAAAGCCTTCATCACTGAAGTGTCTGCACATGAAACGTTCTGTCGAAAGGAAATTAGAAAAAAGAAGAAAGGAAAGGAAATCACAATCAGAGCTGCCTCTCCACCCTCGCCCCACCTCCCAAGCACGAACCAGAAAGGCAAGGCTGTGTGAGCTGCCGATGGCAGCCTTGACCCCAAGCCAGGCGCTCCCTGCGGCCCCCGCCTCAGCTCTGCTGGGTCCGAGGTGCAGAGAGACGGAGGGCCACTTAGAAGAATGCACTGAATGTCGGGGACCTTGGTCAACACCGTGGAGAAGGGTTTTCTGTCGTGTCCTCTGGACGCCCCACGCCAGCAGCCGCATTGCGTCCTCTTGCTGGTCTCTGTTCTGTGCTATCGGGCAGGCCTGTGAGGCCCTTTTTAGCCCTGAAAGATGGCTTTTCAGAAAGTGTACATGGACCAGCCCTGCCACTAGCCAGCACAGCCACTCTGTGCAAATTAGAGAGCGGTGTTCCTTCCTCTACACATGCCAAAGCCTCTGCCTGAAATTATCAAAAATGCCTCAAATCGATGAGACCGAGAAGATCATCCCGGAGGTGTGCGGAGCTCATGTAAAGCACAGCTGTTCCTCGTTTTAAGCAAATTTCAGACCCAGAAGCTTGAGTTGAATACGCAAGCCATTCATTCATTCCATAGAAAGCCAGACTTTGAGTTTAGAACATTTCCAGCTAAAGGGAACCTTCCTTGGAGAGAAATATCTTAACAGTGGAGAAGGTGAAGTGACCCTTTCTATTTCCTCAGGAGGAAGGAGTCGTGGCCATCGAATGTTCTAGAATGTTATAGTATTAGTCCTGAAAGGAGCCTTCTGGTCATCTAGCCCAGCTCCTTTCATTTTGCCGCTGGGAAAATTGAGGCCCAGACAGACGTCCCTGCTCTGAGCACAGGGCTGTGCTCCGCCACAGTAAAGAGGAGATGAGGGCTTCCCTGGGGGCGCAGTGATTGAGCGTCAGCCTGCCGATGCAGGTTCTGCCGATGCAGGGGTTCGTGCCCCGGTCCGGGAAGATCCCACATGCCGCGGAGCGGCTGGGCCCGTGAGCCATGGCCGCTGAGCCTGCGCGTCTGGAGCCTGTGCTCCACAACGGGAGAGGCCACAACAGTGAGAGGCCCGCGTACCGCAACAAAAAAAAAAAAAAAAAGAGGAGATGAGCTGAATTCTAGAAGCTGTTGTGAGTCAAGGGTCCCCGTACCTGGGAGATAGAGTCCTGCAGACCAGGAGGGACTGGCTGCAGAGGTGATTTTGCAGAGAAGGAAAGCTGCTGCCAGGTCCCCCAAATTCTTCTGAGCCCTGAGCAGGGCCCTAGTGGAACACCTTGTTCACCTGCTCTGGCCAGAGGTCAGCCACTCAGCACAAAGATTCTGCTCATGGAAATGTTAGTAGAATTTGATCATGTCAATAGTATGTGATTCCTTTTAAGGAATTCATTGCAAAGCCCCTCAGCAAAGTTGGCCATAAGAAGCAGACATTCTGACAGCAGAATCGTCATAGTCCTGGCCCGTTCACCCCACCCGGCCTGGCCAGGGCACGGTGACTGGTCAGGGACTGCTCACACGAGGGGCGGTTGTCCGTCTCCCACCTGTCCCGATGCGTGCGCACGCACACACACACACACGGTATTCTCAACATGCTAAAAATGTTGGGAACAATTCTTTCCAGTACTTGACCTTTAGGGCAGCTCAGTGGCCTCTGGGTCATTATTTTGCTTCAAAGTGCACCCTTCAGGTCAAAACAGAAACATTTGCTTGGCAAGAAAAAAGAAGATGTTCCTTTCTGTGGCCTTTCCTGGCGGCAAGAAAAGGGACATTGTTCCAGCAGGCTGGTGTGTGGTGTGGTCAAGGAAGTGCATCACACCCCCTCAGAGAGGTCTTTTCAGGACACCCCAAAGGGCGGCAACACCGGTGGCTGTCTGTGTGGCTTATGCTGGCCGGTCAGGTTGGGCAGGATGTCCATGCACTGGAGGAGGAAACCTGACCGGTGGAAGATAGAGGGTCAGGCAAACCGATCCAGTGGACAGGGGGCCAGGGAGGAACATTGCTGGGTCACTGGGGAAACTGGGCAGGGGCACCTCTCTGTGTTGCAAGAAGAGATGACTCAAAGACGTCGGAGCAGAGAATCAAAAGTTAGTCACTAAGAAGTACATCGTCTTCCTTCAGTCCTAGCATTGGTGGTGTGGAACTGCAGCTCCCTCTCTGGAGAGCTGAAAAGACCTTATTTCCAGGTCTCTGAAATGAGGTGCTGCATCCCCCCTCTCAGTCCTTGCTGCATGTTAGAATCAGTTGGGGAGCTCTTAAAATATACCCATGCCTGGACCCACCACAGACAAATCAGAATCTCTGGGTGGTGGGTCCTGGGCGTCAGTCATTTTTACAGCTCCCTGGCTAAATCCCACATGCCACCAGCTAGAGGGTCTGTGCCCTTAGGTATTGAGGATTGATCCCATTTCCCCATCCTGTAAGGTGTTTGCATCATAGAAAAGCAAGGGGTGAGCCAGGACTGGATCCAAACTTATAAAACCTCTGTCTTCTTGATATTAATCGCTCAGGCTTGCATAATACTCGTTCATTTTCGATCTGTCCTATGAGGATGTAGGAATTCTCCAGAGCAGGGACTGTGTCTTATTTGCAGTTGTATTTCTCACAGACGATGCTCTATCCCCAACTCCCACCCCATCCTTCACCGAAACCAGTCCATCTTAGTCTTAAATGTTTGTAGACTCTCCTCTCCCTTCCCTCTGCCACATCCCTAATTCCTATATTGGCCACTGTCGTGTCTTGACAATTGTGATAGCCTCCCTAAATCCATCCCCTTCATTACCTCAGCATGATCTGAAGTCCACAGGTCTAGCTGCTTTACTACGTGCTTAAGCCTTTCCCTGCCTTCCCATCACACAGAGAATCAGGCGCCCTCTGTGCAAGGCCTCCCCAGTCCAGCTCTCCTTTCAGCCTCGGATCCCACATTGTCCCCACCATGCACTCTATGTAACAGCCATGCTGGACGCATTCTGGGGTCCCGGATGTGGACGGACCAGCCCCGTCTTCACCTGGCGGACCTGTCATGAGCCCATGCCTGGCATGGGGATTGGCAGTGGTAAGTAGGCCACGAACAGGTAGTGAACCTCTCGCTGCAGCCCTGGTGCACACCACACCATGCCCAGGACATCCTCCAGGAGTCACCATGGGGTTCTGTCCCACCCCCTCCAAGCTGGATGACCTTGACCAAAGACCCTGACTTCTCTGTTTCCTCGTATCCAGACTGGGGATAATAAAATCTATGCCCTGCCACTACCATCTCGGAAGTCTGTCGTGGGAATTAAGCACAGTGGTCACTGAGGAGGGACTTTGAAAACCGCGAGGCCCCAGTCAGATCTAAGGGCTTCCACGAGAGCCTCAGGAAATAGGTGTTGCACATGGCAGCTCCCTGGGGCCCGCTGTGCACGTGCTCCTCGTGAGCAGAGCAGCGTGGAGATGGCGACACCAGCCTGTTCCCTCGGTGTTTTTATAAAGGGAATCGGGTGAAGGAAATGTCTCGGAATAGACAATCTTCCTAAACTCCCCCAAAATAACTTCAGTGGAAACAATTGTGGTAACGTCCACTCCGCAGTTATTGTTTCAGTCCACTGCAATGGGAACAACCTCCCGGCCTCTTCAACTCAACTGGGAATCAGCTGGACTTCCAGGGGCCTGGAAACAAAGGATTGTGCCCAAGGGCCTCTCTGGGTCTTCGTGGCCCACTGAAGCTGAGGACAATCCCAGGGTCTGTGTACACTGTTGCTCTTCCTCTCGGCTTCCCTTGGGGAGTCTTGTTTGCTAGAGACTTTCATGTTTTCCCATAGGTAACTTTTTGGGGGGCATTACCTAAAGAGTTTATGATAACAATGCTAGAGGCTGTAGCTTTCCCCACAGTTAGATAGCCCAGTGTCCCGGACCTGAGACCTCAGAATGCTCAGTGGCTTTTGCTCACCCCCACCAATCTCCTGCCTCCTCCGAAAGGTCTTTCTCAAGCTCCGTCCTTTCCCCGGTCACGCGTGCGGCTCTCCCCAGCTCCCTGTCTGGTCTTCCTGCCTCTCTGCCCAGCCCCCTCTCCTCTCACCTCCCTCCCCAACTCCAGAGGCAACATGCGGCTCTCCACTGGCCCATGAGACAAAATCTGAAGCCCTCTGCAGGGCGTCCAGAGTCTCTGGAATCTTCCCTCACAACCTCGTCCATTCTAGTCATCCACCACCTTCCTGGAAAATTGTTGCCCCCAATTTTCCAGGACAGCCTTATTTTCTTGGCATTTTATCCTTTAAAAACCCTCAGCCTGTTAATTATGTGACTAAATGTGATTTAATTTTCTACTTTTATTAAAAAGAAAACAAAAACGTTTTGACCGCTTCTCCTTACTTCTGGCTTACCATGCGTACAGACCAGCTTCCTCCTCGCCTCTGTGCGCTGGGTCCTGCCTACCATCCCTCTGCCTCTAATTCCCCCATCCTACGGCATCTCTTGTTTCTCCCTTCCTCTAAGAAGTGTTCCCTGGTTACTGTAGGGGGACGGTCTAGAGCTGGTTCTTTCTCGGAACAGGGTTCCCTGCAGCAGCTGAACTTCATGTGCAAACAGATAGCATGCGGATCTGGTTCACCTGCAGGTTCTGATTCAGTAGGACTGGGGTGAGGCTCGAGTTCCCGCATTCCTAACCAGCTCCCAGCTGATGATGATGTTGTTTTTCCATGGACCACACTTGGAGTAGCGGGACCTTATAACCATGGTTCCCAAATTTTGCTGCACAGCGGCATCATCAGAGGGTTTTAAAAGATACCCGTGCCCAGTCTTCTACCCTCAGATATTCTGATTTTATTGGCATGGGGTACATCCCAGGCACTGGGATTTTTTTAAATCTCTCCAGGTGATTGTGTGTAGTGAAGTGTGGGAACCACTGCCTTATTACATGGCGCGAATATGGCTAAGCCTATTGTAAGTTTCATCTGTGCTTACCTTGTCTCCCTTCACAGACTATAGTCCTTCTAAGGCAGGACTCAGTGACCTCTTTTTTTCTTTTTTCTTTTTGAGGGTTGATTGATTGACTGATGATTGAATATTAGGCCATTAGGGGTTTCTTTTTTTTTGATGATTACCCAGTGTTCCTAGAGCACGTATTGCCAGTAGGGAATCGCGCTAGATGTCAAGAGGGAAACAGAAATAGGAAGGTCGTGGATGTCGCAAAGCATGGTGAAATCTACACAACGCCAGCCTTGGCGGAGGGCGATTGCCTGGGTGGTGTGATTTCAAGGGTCCTGGACATGTCTCCTTCCCCACCCCCCCACCCCCAATCCCCATCCCCGAGGGGAAAACACAAGCTTTACCTCCCTGGCTCGCTTATTCTAAAACCACTACCGCTGATTTTTTTTGTTTCCCTTTTGGTCTAAGGCAGTGGTTGTCAACCTGACCATCCTTTAGAATTACTGAGAGAGCTTTCAAATCCCCGCTGCCTGGGCTGTGCCCTGACCACGTGCCTCAGAGCCTCTGGAGTGACACGTGGGCATCAGGAGTTTTACATCTCCCCAGGGCTGTCAATGATACTCCAGGGCTGAGAGCCACCGACCCAGGGTTTTTATTGATTGAAATGTAGATACAATCCAGTTATCCTCATCTGGGGGACTGAGTTTGTCAGAGCCTTCCCCGAAAGCAGGCTCTGATAGCAGTAGGGGAGAGAATGTGAGGATGGGCACCCATCAAACACAAGAAATCACCACTGCGCCACGGGAAGGGCCCAGAGAGGGAAGACACACTGCTGCAACAGGCACCTGGCATCCCAACATTTCTCTAGAGCGAGGTTGCCAAGTCATGGCCTGGGGGCCAAATCCAGCCCCCCCACCCATTTTTATCAATAAAGTTTTATTGGAACACAGCCACGCTTCGATGGCTGCTTCTGCAGTACATGGCAGAGCTGAATAGTTGTGACAGAGACCATATGGCCTGCAGAGCCTAAAATAGTTACAACCTGGCTCTTCACAGAAAAAGTTTGCCAACCCCTGCTCTGGAGAGTTGACCCTGCATGTCCTCCCTTGCTTCAGTTGACACATTAACACAAATGCTGGGAATTTGAAAAACCACTTCTTAGACTCTTTGTAATTTTGTGGTTGCTTATAAAGCAGGGCAGAGTGTCCTGATAGATGTGTTGAGAATAAGTCCTAGTTGGGCTAACATATGGCTCTGTGCTCTCAGCCTTGGGGTGATGAGCCTTGGGTGGCCAGTGCTACAGGCTGCCACCCTCTGGCCCCAAGCAGCCTCTCTGGGTTACCCCAGTGGGCCATACAGATGTCGCTGTGCTCCCGATGGGCTGTGAGGTGAGAGGGCTGGGAAGCCCCACGTCAAAACTTGATAGATTTAAGAGGTTGGACAGACTGAGCTGGGGAGGGACTGCAGGAGGGCAGAAGCTCTGGAGATGGAGAGAGGGAGAGGATTAGCCCTGTGCTTGACCAGAGCCCGCGCTTCAAACTCCTGTGTCCAGGCTCTCGCGTTCCCCGCCTTTCCTTCTTCAGCCACCACTGTGCCCCTGAAAGTAGGTCAAATCACTGTCTGCTACAGAGGCACGGAGGGAAAGAGGTACCAACTAGGTCATCAGAGCTGCTGGTGCCTGGTGAGCCGGCCGAAACCAATGGCTGCCCAATTTAAGACAACCCGTAAAGACTCTTTTATGTGGCAGGGCGTCCTTAATGGCCCACATCCACCCAGCAAAAGGTCAGCCCTGCTTTCTGGGAATGGAACAAGTAATTGAATTTCTGAAATAGTCCATTTCCTGTAGTCAGAGAGAGGTATAACCTATGTCCTTAAAGGATTCACTTAAAAAATTAATAAGTTGCAGACAATTATTTATTTTACCAAAGATATTTGCCGTAGGACTTATACTCTCCTAGTATAGTTAAAACACAATTCTATACAGAAATTTTTTTGCATGCCAGCAGGTGTTTAGGAACTCATTTCTATCTACTGATTTCCCATCTTTCCTAATGGGAAACTTCCATAAGACGATGTTCCTTAGACTTTGTAATTTTTGACAACACACTTGTCAAGGAGGTCCATTATTTTCGCACGATACTGATCATATTAATATTTAGCTTGGCGGTATTGCTTTTAGTGACTTCATTTAGAAAGAGAGAGAGGGAAGAAGCAAGGTACCCCAGCAGAGCCCACTGACGGCAACCCTGTGAATTTATATCTCTGACGCTGCGATGGTCTGCGGAGTGAATCCAGGGAAAACCACGAGTAGGCCAATCCCTTACACGGCTTGTTGAAAACCGTGCTCATGTTCTTTCATACAGTTTCTCATTCCATCAGCCAATGCGTGTTGAGTCCCTGCTCTGTGATGTCTCTCTGCACAGTCGGGGGCACCTGGGGGTCTATTGCCTGAGACTGCAACCCCCGACTTCTGGATCAGCCCGACAGCCATCGGCTGTGGTTGGCGCCAGGTCTCAGATCTGCAGCTCTCATGGGCATTGTGTTGTGGTTCCACCCCAAGCCTCTGAGTTAATGTCCCAGCTCCACCACACACTCGCCGTATTTTGTTAGGTCTGCTATTAAATCTGTTTAATCTATTCCATCCTCCTTTTCCTCTCCTGTAGAGAATGGATAATAATAGTACCTCCCTCTCAGGGTTGTGGTGAGGTTTAAATTAGTTAATACCTGTGAAACTCTGAACTCTGCCTGCCTCCGTAAGTGATAGATGCTGTTATGATCATTATCACAGCTCGCGATCCTCGCAGATACACTTTAGTTCCTTCTATGGTAAGAAGACTTTTGAACACCTTCCAGGAAAGTGGAATTGCTCACTCAGTGGAAGGACGCACATTTCTCAGGCAGGACCGGAGGGGCAGGAAAGCCTTCGCGGGCTAGCTTCCCCCCACTGTTGGGCCTGCTCATCCGCACGGGGCTCAGCCCAAGGATGCCCTCACCTTGCCTTTGCCACCTCATTCTTTGTCTTCTTGCCACCCTGAGCTGACCTAGGAGGGAGCCAGTAGAACCTGCTGCGAACAGCCAAGGAGCGTAAAGGCAGGCTTTCCCTCAAGTCCAAGCTGTCTCCCACACGCGTTCTCCCCTTCCCCTCCTCCCCGGCCATCGATGTCGTCGGACACGTGGGAGATTCTCGCTGTGCATCTGCAACACGTAAGATGCTGTTTTGGAGGTGAAACGAAAGGCTCTGACAAGGAAGGTAGGACCCTGAGGCCTCCCGCGGAGTCTCCTGGCGTTTGCCTGGGCTGAGGTCACGGCTGTCTTTCAGAATTCCCTGTCACCCCCAGTGCTTTCACCCCAGGCAAAGAGCACAGATGCAGGGCAGAAAGCAGTGACCACGCCCAGGAGTGGCCATTGAGTGGCATTCCCTGTCACTGCCTGGCTCCCACTCGTGGTTTGGGCCAGCCTACCTCACAAGTGCAGGAGAAGCTTTGTCTCGACTCCTTCAGGAGACCGGGCCTACCTTCTTGGACCCGGTCAACCCCCTGTCCCAGCAGAGTGGAACTCCCGGTCTCAGCTCCCTGGTCTCTGTTACTCGTGTGACCTCTCCAGGCCACATTCCTCCCCTGGTAGGACTGACCCCTCTCAGCCTGTCTGGCCTCAGCTCTGAGGACCTAGGGTACACTTGAACCCTTCTCTCTGTGCGCTGGTCTGGGCACGGGCACTTTCCCCTTGAGTCCAGCGATCTTGTATTCCAGGACTGGCCAGATGTGTTCCTATATGTCATCTCATTTGATTTCCAGAGCCTCGTTTAATCCTCATGACGGAAGCAGGTTTGAGTTCTCCCTTTCAGAGCAGAGGAGGCTGAGGCTCAGCGAGGGGAAGTGAGCAGCCCTCCCGCCTGGCTGGACCTGCCTCTGGCCTTGCACACAGGGATGGCGTGGCAGCAGTGATACACTTGTCACACTAGGGTGCCTGTGGAGTTGATCGGTGGGCCCCAAGCATCCACCGTGCTCTTGTTCTAGCACAGGCCAGGCAATGGCCGCTGTGGTCCTGGAGAGCTTTGCAGTGGAACTGGGGACTGGGGGATCCAGATCCTCGTACCTCTTCCATTCAGCTGAAGGACAGTTGCAATCGCTGAGCGCTGGGCCTCGTGGTTACAGGTCGAGGGCCCATGAGGCGGTGGAGCATCGTGGCTTCTTGCAACACGGGAGATTTTGCCTGGTGGATGGCCACAGTCTGTAGGCCCCAGGCCCCTTGGGTCTCCCGCGAATGCTGTTGGTCACCGGTGGGTAGAATGGGGATGGGCCACTTCCGGTCCATCCAGGGTTGTCAGTCATCTTAACTTTTCATCCAACAAGCAGTTATGGGGGACTGTGGTATCTAAGGCACAGTGGGACCTATGGAGGTGAAGCAAACGTGGCCCGTGAGCCCCTGGAAGTGAACAGCACGGTGGACGGTGGAGGAGGCAAGCTTGCGAGCAGCCACCTAGTCTATTTAGACACCAGGCTGGCGTGCTAAGAAGAGTTTGTCCGACGCGCTCTGTGACCACATGAGTTAATTCACATGGTAATTTGCGTCAGTGTTGTAGGGCAGGGGCGTTTATGCCAACAGCAGAGGCTGGACAGGATTTCAGGGCTGAACAAAAGTGGGGAAGATGTTCCAGGCAGAAGGAAAAGCAGGGATGAGGAATGTGTGTTCGGGGGCGGGGTGGCAGGCACATGGGGGCAGGGAGGAGAGGATGGCCCCAGAGCAACCCCCAGGGCAGGAACCCGGGTCCCCTGGCCCCCAGCCCAGTGCTGCTTCTGCTGTGTTTCCATAAATAGAAGTGTAAAGCAGTTCTTGAGCCGGTGGGGAGGGGCAGGGTAGTAATTAAAACTTTTCCTCCACGTAGGGCCCTGAGCTCTGACATCGGGGATGGGGCAGTAAGAGCTTGAAGAATCACTTCCTCCACGTAAGAGACTGGAAAGGCTGTGGTGCAGCCATGAATACTGGTCACCCAGACCCCAGCCCCAGATCTGGCCCCTTGGGCCTAGCTGTGCACACTGACCTTCCTGGTCAAGCTGGGGTGAGCACAGAGCCCGAGCTGGGTGGCCGTGCAGGGCAACTCGAAGGTCAACATCGTGGGAAACTGCACCATCCTAAAAAAAAAGAAAAGAAAAGAAAGAAATTAAGAAAGGTGCAAAACTTACCCCTGAAAAGCTTGGGGATAAAGGGGGCAGCAAGTGCACCGGCTTTCCTGGCCTCTTCTGTTGCGGCAGCTGGGCGGTCCAGCAGACAGGGGCTGCCATTCTGAAACCTCCTGTCGCAGGAAGCAGCCTAGCACAAGCTGAGCAGGGGAGGCCCGGCCGGTGGCAAAGGACTCGCTCCCATATGTCTGGCAGCTTCAGCGTTAGGACGTGAGGGCTGTGTGGTTATCGGTCAATAAGTGGGCACTAAACTAATTGTATTGCATTTGTGTCAGCGGCCCAAGGAGGGTAGGATGGTGGCCCAGGATGAGGAGGGTCAGTGAGCAAATGACCCCAAAATCCCATGTTCTCTTTGAAAACAAAACCGAACAGAAACTGGTTATGGCTTGAATAAATACCATTAGCAAGAAGGGAAAGGGTTTGGATTACATGAGGACCCGACTTTCATACCAGGATGGCAGTGGTCGCTGCTGAGGTCCATGGCTTAGGCCAACACAGGAGAGCCAGAGGTTTTCCCACCGGTCTTTGCAAAATGAGGAAAATGGTGAGTTCACATTTTGCGTGGGGATTAGGCTCAAATGAAAGGGATCACTTATAAACAAAATTACTCCTGAAATAAAATAAAATTCAAGAAAAAAAAGATTACTCCTGAAAATCCCTTAAAATGCCCATGAAGTTCAGAATACTTGGTTTTGGAGTAGGTAACGTTGCTGTGCAGCGTTACCTACGTGTAAATGTATATGTGCGCTCTATTGTAAAGAGTGCATGAACCCCGTATAGTAGTTCAATTTTCTTTCTAAGCACATGTCGGTGAATTTGAGTGAGGTAGACAGAGCACCCGATTGAGACTCCGTGTAAAGGGCGTCCTACAGGAGGGCGTAGTGACTTACACGGAGCTGAAGTTAATCCACGCAAAGGCCCAGCTTTTATTTTAAAGTTTTGTCCTTTGTGAAATGATGGTGGCAGTGGGTGGGATGTCATTAAGTAAAGTAAAAAGTAGCAACTGTCCATTCTGATATTTAAACTTCACTAGTTTATGATATTCACAATGTTGGTTTCAGCCTTGAATCTCTCTCGATCTGTCAATCTGGTTGTTCTAGTTTGGCTCAAATGTCACTCTCTCAGGCCATTTCTGATCCTCCAATGGAAAGCATTACCCTCTTCAATTCTTTTCCCGGCACACATGTCTCTTGCTTTTTAGTTGCATCCTGTTGACTGCCACGTACCCCTTGTAGAGTGGAAGCCCATATCTGTGGCTTAGTCACCGTGGTAGATCAGCTCCGGGCACATTGGAAGCCTCAGTGAGGATGAGCCGGGTGAATGAATGAAAGCATGGTCGGTTCCTCCAGGGGGGACCACGTTTTGCCCTCTTGTCTCTCTAGGGGTTAATGCTGTGCCTGCGCCTGTGGGTTCTCCCTGCTTGTGTCTATCATGGCTCAGCCTCTGTGATACCCTGTGAGCTGTCCGGTGCCCGGAAGCCCCAGCCAGGCTGCCCTGACTCAGTGTTCCACTCAGCATTTCTCTTCGAGTTGGGAGCAGCTCACTTTCAGAGGATGCAGCCCCTGCCTTGGGTATTCAGGGTATGGGGGTGATGTCCTGCCTGGAGTAGGTTCCCAAGAAGGCCTGCCGCTCTGGGAGATAGGCCCTGCCCTTGCCCTTCAGAACCTACGGAAGGTCCTTCTCTTCTTGCCCCCCTCCTGCTGGGCTCCCGTGATGAGATGAAAGAGGGATAAGCAGTGTCCAGACGGGGCTGGGAGCGGGCAGGGGTTGAATAACTGCATGGAGGAGGCTGAGGTGGCAGCAAACTGCACTTTTGTCCCCTGAGAATGTTCTGGACACAGCTGGGGGGCTCAGGAAGTGGTTGGTTGGTGGACACAGGGTGACCTCATTCTAGCACAGCATTACCGGGGCTTTGGGCTGCGGCTTCCATCTTGAGGGGCGTGGATGGAAAGTTAGAAAGTCTCAGGGGCAGCAGGGGCTCCGGGTACAGATGGGGGGCCCTTGGGCCTGGGATTTCACAGACTGTGCCCCAAAAAGGAAGAGAGCCATGGGGGCGTGTGCAGAGGATGGGCGGAAGGATGGGCAGTTGGGAAACCTCCTGTGCCACCTGTCCTCATACGTCACATAATCTCATTTAATCCTCCTGATGGTCTGCTGAAATTGGTATAATTCTTTATTATTGCCATTTTATGGAAGAGGAAAATAGAAGCATAAGTAGGCTAGCTATCTCTCCAGGCTCCCACAGTAGGTGGCAGTGATGGTATTTAAAACCAAACCAATTGACTCCGATCCCTGCTGGGCAGCCCCGAATCTGCATTGCTTAAAGCACCTGAGGCTGGCTCTGCAAACACTGGGACAGGGGCCCTACTGCTTGTAGGTGCTCCTTCGTCAAGGCCTCTTTCCCTGTCCCCCCGTGTCCCCGGACCAGCCAGCCTTGGCCCACCAGTGCAGGGGCAGGAGAATGATGAACCCGTTCACTCACACGAGGCCTTGGAGGCATCCCCCGCACGGTGGAACTCGGCTTGGGGTCTCAGCCTCTCTGGTAGAGGTGTTTGGGACAGGGGTCCCTGCCCAGGGCCCACAGAGGCCCTTATACTTACCGTTACCTGACTACTACCAGTTTGTATACTGAGCCACACCAGAGTATGTTCAGGAGAGGCAAGAGCAAAGCCATTAAAACATGTCTTCTAGCAACTTCTGCTGGGGCCCTTGCCTTTCTGGTTCTGCTTCTGTTAACTTCAGAGCCTTCCGGTAACTCAGAGGGCAGCCTCGGGCATCCCTTCCTCCACGGGTTCCTTGCACCCTGGGTGTCCGCGTGACTTCCCTGAAGTAGTAAAATCGCTTGTGTATCTGTTCTTCCAGCAGCCTGTGGACTTCTTTGGGACACAGGCAGAGTCTGGTTTTTCTATGTCCGTGACACGCAGTGTGGTCACAGAACGCAGTGGGCATCTTCTAAGCGTTGTAGAGTCATCACTCCTCTTCCAGAATCCATTGTTGCTTCTGTTCCCAAGATGGTCTCTGAACCTCCCCAAGTACATAAAACTATTCACAAATTGCCTACCTCACAAAGACTGTGCCTCCCTCTTAGAGACCAGAGCACGAATATTACTTTGTCTTCCCTTTTTTTTTTTTTTAAAGAAGGAAGGGGATCTTCATTTGAATAGACTAGGTTTTTTTTTTTTTTTTTTTTTTTTGGTGGTACGCGGGCCTCTCACTGTTGTGGCCTCTCCCGTTGCGGAGCACAGGCTCCGGACGCGCAGGCTTAGCGGCCATGGCTCACGGACCCAGCCACTCCGCGGCATGTGGGATCCCCCCGGACCGGGGCACGAACCCGCGTCCCCTGCATCGGCAGGCGGACTCTCAACCACTGCGCCACCAGGGAAGCCCACTTTGTCTTCTCTTGAGTTTGCTTTATGGGCTTTTCCAGGATCTGGGTCTTATCTCTGTCATGGATACACCATTCAGTTAGAGACTAGAATTCAGGCCACGTGTGTCCAGTCGTGCCCAGGCAACTTTCCCAGAGGCTGCAGAGCAGACCCTGTGTCTTTCCTGTGGCCACTTGTACCTCTTGCCTTTCTAGATCATCTTCCTGCCTCTGGTCTGTAGCAGCAGGAAGCTGTTACCTTTTTCAGGTCTGCAGCCTTCCCAGGACCCCCAGCAAAAGCCGTTCATCAAGGAAGTGGAGAGCATCTGTCTGCCCCCATTCCATTCTCATGTGGCTGTCCCTGTGTCATCGTGAGCCCAGGGGGCCTGCCTCCAGGGCTCCTTCTGGACTCTTGGTCCTGGGCTTGTCACCTGGTTGAGGCCCTGAGCCACTTGGTCTCATATGGTGTTCGACACAGAGAGAGTTATAGTCACCCTCCAATAGCCCTCCCTATACACACACACACACACACACACACACACACACACACACACACACACACACACATACACACACACACCCATCACAGGACTACACTGGTTGCAAAAGGGAAACTTTTTTAAAAAATTTTATTTATTTTTTTATACAGCAGGTTCTTATTAGTTATCCATTTTATACACATCAGTGCATACATGTCAATCCCAATCGCCCAATTCATCACAGCACCACCCCCACCCCCTGCCGCTTTCCCCCCTTGGTGTCCATACGTCTGTTCTCTACATCTGTGTCTCTATTTCTGCCCTGCAAACCGGTTCATCTGTACCATTTTCTAGGTTCCACATATATGCGTTAATATATGATATTTGTTTCTCTGTCTCTGACTTATTTTACTCTGTATGACGGTCTCTAGATCCATCCACGTCTCTACAAATGACCCAATATCGTTCCTCTTCATGGCTGAGTAATATTCCATTGTATATATGTGCCACATCTTCTTTATCCATTCGTCTGTCGATCGGCATTTACGTTGCTTCCATGACCTGGCTATTGTAAATAGTGCTGCAAGGAACATTGGGGTGCATTTGTCTTTCTGAATTATGGTTTCCTCTGGGTATATGCCCAGTAGTGTGATTGCTGGGTCATATGGTAATTCTATTTTTAGTTTTTTACGGAACCTCCATACTGTTCTGCATAGTGGCTGTATCAATTTACATTCCCACCAACAGTGCAGGAGGGTTCCCTTTTCTCCACACCCTCTCCAGCATTTATTGTTTGTAGATTTTCTGATGATGTCCATTCTAACTGGTGTGAGGTGACACCTCATTGTAGTTTTGATTGGCGTTTCTCTAATAATTAGTGATGTTGAGCAGCTTTTCATGTGCTTCTTGGCCATCTGTATGTTTTCTTCGGAGAAATGTCTATTTAGGTCTTCTGCCCATTTTTGGATTGGGTTGTTTGGTTTTTTAATATTGAACTACATGAACTGTTTATATATTTTGGAGATTAATCCTTTGTCCAATGATTAGTTTGCAAATATTTTCTCCCATTCTGAGGGTTGTCTTTTGGTCTTGTTTATGGATTCCTTTGCTGTGCAAAAGCTTTTAAGTTTCATTAGGTCCCATTTGTTTATTTTTGTTTTTATTTCCATTTCTCTAGGAGGTGGATCAAAAAATATCTCGCTGTGATTTATGTCAAAGAGTGTTCTTTCTATGTTTTCCTCTAAGAATTTTATAGTGCCCAGTCTTACATTTAGGTCTCTAATCCATTTTGAGTTTATTTTTGTGTATGCTGTTAAGGAGTGTTCTGATTTCATTCTTTTACATGTAGCTGTCCAGTTTTCCCAGCACCACTTATTGAAGAGACTGTCTTTTCTCCATTGTATATCCTTGCCTCCTTTGTCATAGATTAGTTGACCAAAGGTGCATGGGTTTCTCTCTGGGCTTTCTATCTTGTTCCATTGATCTATATTTCTGTTTTTGTTCCAGTACCATATTGTCTTGATTACTGTAGCTTTGTAGTATAGTCTGAAGTCAGGGTGTCTGATTCCTCCAGCTCCATTTTTTTCCCTCAAGACTGCTTTGGCTATTAGGGGTCTTTTGTGTCTCCGTACAAATTTTAAGATTTTTTGTTCTAGTTCTGTAAAAAATGCCATTGGTAATTTGATAGGGATTGCACTGAATCTGTAGATTGCTTTGGGTAGTATAGTCATTTTCACAGTGTTGATTCTTCCAATCCAAGAACATGGTATATCTCTCCATCTCTTTGTGTCATCTGACAGTGGTTGAAAAAGCAGCACTTTAGTAATTGTTTCCTTTACATTTTACACAGTGTAACATAAAAGCAATTTTCTAACATTTTTCTATTGGTTTGTAGTCCTGTCCTTTATACCAGTGTTCTCGCTTTTTGTTTTCTGTTTACTCAGACATTATCAAGTCAATGTCATTAGTATTTGACATTGCTCAGTGGATCGTTTCCTGACATGGCTACCAGCGGGAGAGGGCAGGGACAGTCGTGTTTGCTTTCCAGGATTTCATGGATATACTAAGAACAACCGTAACAATACCTAAAGTTGTATCATGCTGAATTATTTAGGACTCTTTGGGTTGCAAGTGACAGAACCCCAACTCAAAATATATTTAAAGATAAAAAGGGTAACTGATTGGCTCATGAAATCAAAGGAAGACAAACAGTCATGACACAGGAGACAGGAAAAGCAAGTGTTTTCATCCACATTTTCCACAAGAAGGAGGGAGAGGGCTGGGTGAGATAACTGCCCAGGGGTATCCAGGTTTGGCAACAGAGCTGGGGCCCAGGTTGCCTAAAGGCTGTGTGGGTTTATGAGTCAAGATTCTTGGCTGTTACAGTGAGAAACCCAACTTGAAGGAAAAAGGAGGGATGGGCTTTACTAGTTTAGTGCACCCAAGGAAGGCCACATGCCAGCGACCTGGTCTCCGTAACCACACTACAGTGCAGGCACAGACCCCTGCGTGCTGGATAAATGCTGTGGGCTCGCACCCCAAAGGCTGCCACAGGCAAGATATTCATGTGCAGTAGACCCCACGAAACCCTGGCCAGAGAGCCTCAGTTAGGCTCCGTTTCTGGAAGAACGTCCAGCTCTTGTGTAGCCAGCATCCAGCCTTTCAGAATGGGTGACGGCCAGGTTCACAGTCCAGGGTGTGAGTGGGGGACGGGGTGGAGGCAGCGGGTGATGTTGGTGGCTCAGAGGCAGCCTCTGCATCTCTGCCCCGTCTACCTTTATGTTTGTTTTTATATTGGGACTCCAGCTGAGGTATTGTTCTTAAAAGGGTCTCTGCTGATTAAAAAAAATAAATTAAAAGAAAAGGTAGAAAATCACGGATTTAAACATGGTTTAGCCTCCCGCCTCCCACCTTTCTTTCTGAAACAGGTCGGCTTCTCTGAATAGCTGTGCAGCCTTGAGATTCCAGGAATTTTAGAAACATTACCTGTTTTGTTTCAGCTTGGACGTGACCCACACATCCTGCCCACGTGGAGCTTGGTAGGATAACTTCTTAGAAGCTATGAAAAAACATGACCCTAGCAAGAGGAGGGCTCCACGGTTGAGACAAACTCATTGTCAGAGGAGCTGTACTTGGTGTTTTTATGGCCCCTTAAGTTGACAAGTGCTATGTTTCCTTCATACCGTCGGCCCTCGGGATGTGTACCCGTGTCGAGCCGGAGACAGGGACCTGGGGAGTCCCAGCTGGCTTGGCCTGAGTCTGTCCTGCCTCTGTGGGGCTCCAGCTCCCTGGGATCGCCCAGTGAGCACGGCAGAACCAACATCCAGTTCTTCTGAGTCACGGTTCCTGGGGTCCTCCACTCTGGGCCATCTGGAATTTTCTGGAGAGAAAGAAGCCATTAGTTTCCATGTGTTTCAAAGCATCCTTGGGAGTGACAGGTAGGGCCAATACGCAAGCTTGTGAAGAAGAGGAGAGAGGCTGTGGTTTCCAAGAAGCCAGGTGGGGAGTCGGTATCCAGGAGAGATGGGGGCAGACGGGCGGGTCGCTGGAGAGGGTACAGCTGGGGCCACAGGGCTTACCTGTCAGGAGACTGGTGCGTGTGGGAAAAGGCAGCTAATGTGTAGAAAAGAACCAAGCTCCAGGTGTGCTGGCAGTGGAGTCTTGTGATCCTGTATTTATTTCTGGTTGGAGTCACCTTGAGCACAGCTTTCCATGCCCCGCTTGGAACCTCCCGCTGCTGCCTCACCTGGGCCGGGATCCGCAGCCTTCCCTTCCAGCGCCAGCATTTCCCAGCCGCATCACCTCCTACTGAAGGCCCGTCCAGGTCTACCACAGTCTGGGGGTCTTCACACAACAGGAGGAAGGCTCTCTTGTATTTGTGTAACGCACGCTCCCTTTGCAAAGAGCTGGTGTGTGAGAGAGAGAGAGAATAGACCTGTGAGATAGTTAGGCCTGGATGATTTCTATCAGACCCAGGTCCAAGGCCAGTGGTCAGAGGTCACAGGTCACGGGAATGTCAGGAGAATCTCCCTTGAAAGGAAAGCGGGCCTGGGGTTCCATGAAGCTGCCGGCCGTGGGACTGAGCTATGTGGGGCACTTCTAAACCTCGTCCCGCAAGATTGAAGGGGAACCAGGCAGAGCAGTAGCCAGGGGCCCTGACCCCACCAACCTGGGGAGTGAAGGGCAGGGTTAAGCTTGGTGTCATGAGCACCACCCCGTAGAGAGAGGGGAGCGGAGGCCTGCCGAAGGGGCCGTGGCCAGGGTCATCGCAGAGGTCACGGTGAGCACACACGGGCACGCGCTCTGCAGGGCAGACATGGGACAGCATCTGAGCCAGCGCCCGGGGACACCAACTCTCCATCCTCACGCCTGGTGGGCGGCACCATGGACAGAAATGGGGCCGTCCAACGGTGGCTCCAGTACCGGGCGGAGCTTGCGCTGAGCCACTTCCTCACTTGCTGGGACCCAGAGTGCATGGCCCGGCACCATGGGGTCAGAGGTGGGGCAGGAGATGCCCTCTCATGCCCCCAGTGGTTCCACCTCCACATCTCTGCCCTGGTGCTGCAGGCTGAGTGACATCACAGTTGGGAGCGTGAGCCTTGGAGGCGGCAGGTACAGCCTGCTGCCAACTGGTTGGGTGGCCCTGAGGAACTTCCTGGACCTTATTGAGTCCCTCCTTCGTCCTTGGTAAAACAGGCTGCCAACACGGTGAAATTACCTGGTGAGCACGTAACTTTCACAAATGCAACTCCATTTTGGCAAAGGAAATCCAGTTAGAAAAATGACCCTTTTTTAAAGCACAAATGGTTTTGCCTACTCTTCCACCTGTGTTCGTCTCGTCTCCTGGCCCGGGAAGGGGGGCGGGGGCGGGGGCGGGGGGGAAGGGCAGGGTGCTGCCATGACAAAGTGCCAGCAAGCTGTTGGCTTAGAACAAGAGCGATTTATTATCTCCTACTTTTGGGTGCTGGAGCCACCGTCAACCAGGTGGCTTAAAGCAACAGAAATTTACAGTCTCACAGTTCTAAAGGCTGGAAGTCAGAAGTCAAGGTGTCAGCAGGGCCACGCCCCCTCTGGAGGCTCTAGGGAAGAATCCCTTCTCGCCTCTCCTGGCTCTGGTGGCTGCCAGCAATCCTCGCTGTTCCTTGGCTTGAAGCGCCTCCCTCCAAACATAGCCTCCATGTTCACGTAGCCTTCTTCCCTCTGTCTCTGTCCAAATTTCCTTCTTCTTATAAGGACACCAGTCATTGGGTTTAGGACCACCCTAATTTTGTATGACCTCGTCTTAACTCCGTCATATCTGCCAAGATCCTGTTTCCAAATGAGGTCGCGTTCATCCGTACCCAGGGTTAAGACTCAGCTTATCTTCTGGGGGCACGCAATTCTACCCACCGTAAGGGTGAAGACACCGCACGCGACACTGTGGTCAGGGGCCCCCACCCCGGCCCTCGGAGCACCCGGTGCCTCTGTCTCCTCCTGTAGGGCCAGCGTGTCTCCACCCGATCCACCTATGACCCTGGCGTGTGTTGTCCCGCAGGTGGAAGTTGTAACATACCTTCTTCTCCCTTGTGCTCCTGTCAGCCCTTTAGCACTCAGGTCAGGTACCATCCCGGCGAAGGCCTCCCTGACCCTGCTCCAGGCAAAGGTCCTCAGGGCTGCCAGAGGCATCTACGCAGCCTCTCCCGTGACGCATGGCGTGCGTCAGCTTGTTACTTGTGTTCCCCTGAGCTCCTGGGGCTGGGACTGGGTCTCTTCATTCTGGTATTCCCATCTGATGCACGTGGCACATAGTAGGCCTTGAGAGCTGCTTGGGTAAAGAACCAAGGATGGACAGATGGATGGATGGATGGCAAGTGGTGGACAGCTCTCCCCTGACCACCGCCACAGCTGCTGCTCTCATCCCTTCGTCCTGCCTGTTCTGCTCGATAGCATTTTTCATCATTGATCATATTATCTATTTGTTTGTCGTCTCTCTCCTTTCACTAGAATGTGTGCTCTGTAAAAACCAGCATTTTGCCTATTGCTCTTTCACTACTGTGTCTGCAGTGTCTAAAACGACAGTATTTATAGGATGGGTGGTTGGATGGATGGATGGATGGATGGGTAGATGGGGGAAGGGTGGATGGTGGGGCGGGTGGGGAAGTGTGGAGGGATTGGGGGAGGGGAGCCTGTGGCTCAGTGGACGTGCATCACTCTTACCACAGAGGCAGCAGGTCTCAGCGCCACCCGGCGCACACGCCGCCTTGCTCAGCATGCTTACATTGCCCTCCCTCCCCAGACCCAAGATATGTTTGTTGGTAGCTGTCATCTCAGAGGAAGGCCCCTGCACTGCCAGTCTGCGGTCAGCAGCTCTGCCGCAGCCGCCTTTAATCCCCCAGAAATACCTGCCATCCCAGGTGGTGAGGTCTTAGCTTCAGCCTGCCCTGGAATGGGCAGATTTTACGTGACGGGTTTCAGCAACCAGGGCAGTAACACGCTGCCCGTGGTGCCGCATCTTAGACCCGTGCTGACCTCCGGGACGGGAGAGAGAGAGACACAGAGAGAGAGAGTGTGTGTGTGTGTTTCACGTGTCCTCTGCCCAAGCTGCACGCAGAAGGAGTATTATCTTCCCTCCCTCCCAGGAGAGGCTTGTTTTATATAATGTACTTGTCTCCCAGGCCCACTTAGTTATTGAAAGTGATCAGAGGTTAGACAGAGAGGAACTGCAACCAGGTCTCAGAGCTAAAGGGAGAAGGGTTCCCATGCAGAGAGGCAGAGGAAGAGCAGGCAGGGCCTGGGAGGTCCAGGGTGATGCTACAGAGGCTCACCTGACTCTGGCTGAGGAAACACACAAACCAGCTGGTAAACCAGAGGCTGGTGGGGCTCTTGTTTATTCGGGGGGAGGGGGGATGCTCATACCTGGACTGACGTCCAGATGGGGCTCTTTCAAAACACAGAATAGAAGAATTTATTGAGTAAAGAAATAGAGCAAAGACTACTGTATACTCTTTTTTTTTTTTTTTTAGTTCTGTGACATTTTATTTTATTTAGTATATGTAACATGAGATCCACCCTCTTAAAAATATTTGTTTTGTTTTGTTTTTTTACACTGTATACTCTTAAACGATCATTCTGGCAAGCCTGATAAATTTCCCATTCTCCACTCAAGAGTTACATCCTATCTAAAAAGCAGAGAGGGGTCTCTGGTCTAAAGCCAGAACCCCATCTTCCCCGGCCGGGCCTGGAAATACCAACTCATGTGCCTCTCCAGACTCCTTATTAGTCACTCTCATCGTTGGATGCCCCTTGCCTACACGTGCCACCCTCTCCAGCCCTTTCGTAGGAGCCATGTTTTAGGGCAGCTGCTTTCTGTAGAGTAGTTCAGTGAGAGGGGGGCACAGTGTACACCGTGGCTGGATTTTTTTTTTTTTTCAAAACACTTGCTATTGCCTCTACCTGGAATATTTTTCCCACCTTTTAAAAATTGAGATATAATTTACATGCCATAAAATTCACCCTTTAAAATATATGAGTAAATGGTTTTTAGTATCTTTATGAGATTGAGCAGCCATTACCACTGTCCAATTCCAGAATATTTTCATTATCCCCAGAAGAAGCCTGGAGCCCATTGCCAGTCACTCCCCATTCTTTCACTCCCCAGGCGCTGGCAACCTCTCATCTACTTTCCGTCTCTGCAGATTTGCCATTTCTGGACATTTCATAAAAATGAAATCAGGGCTTCCCTGGTGGCGCAGTGGTTGAGAGTCCGCCTGCCGATGCAGGGGACGCGGGTTCGTGCCCCGGTCCGGGAAGATCCCACATGCCGCGGAGCGGCTGGGCCCGTGAGCCATGGCCGCTGAGCCTGCGCGTCCAGAGCCTGTGCTCCGCAACGGAAGAGGCCACAACAGTGAGAGGCCCGGGTATCGCAAAAAAAAAAAAAAAAAAGAAATCGAACCATATGTGGTCTTTGATAGATTCACCCATGCTGTAGCATGTATCAGAACGTCCTCTCTTTTTATAGCCACGCACCACTCCATTGTAAGGAGCTACCACATGTTTATCCAAGCATCAGTTATTGGACATTTGGGTTGTTTCCATTCTCGGCTATTATGAATACTGCTGCTGTGAACATTCATATACAAGCCTCATCTCCCGCCAATGGCTTTAAAGAACTTTTGCCAGCCTAGGTCAGCAGCTAATCTGATGACAGATCGTAGCTAAGCACAGAGTTTCTCCTTCTGTCTTCCTCTTTTGGCCTCATATTTGGCCCCAAATGCCCTTGTTTTGGGGCAAGTGTGGGCAGCATCTTGAGTTGTGTGTGTCACATGGTACCACCACCAGCTTGAGTTTGAAGAACTAAGTGGCTAATTGAAGAGGGTCCTCCAGTAAAGCTTGTATAAATACAGTGCACCCCATTTTATACAAGACCGTCTGAAAGTTCTACATAAGTGCCCCAGGGAAGGTGGCATTCATTCATGTATTCACCATGGTGCCAGTAGGCTGGGGCCCCAGGTGATCTTGTGGGTGGGACCAGTCCTCTATAGCACCAGCCTGGGTTATTCCTGGGGACGGAAGACCTTCGAGGTGCAAGGCTTTGTTCTGTCACCTTTGTCACTTTGTTCAGCTGATTTCTGGCCTCCCACTGGGGTCTGCCAGCCTCAGGCCAAAGAGAACACAGGCAGAACTCCTCCATCCTTCCCCAGCACACCACCTGGTCACCAGGCTCTCTGCTAATTCCCTCCACCTTCCCTAACCCAAGCTTCCTACACCCTCCTCCCCTGCAAACCAACTCCACTGGAGGACTCTCTCTGCCAAGACTGGGGGCCCCATGAGGAGAGGGACCAGAGCAGCCTTGCTTGTCCTGGCGCACTCGGCCCTGAGCAGAGTGTCAGGATGATGGGAGAAATGCTGCTGCCGCCGATGATGATGACGGTGGTGATGACGCCAACGATGGCAGTGACAACACCAGAGACACTTGCTGAGGTGTGCTGCGTACCCGGCACTGTTCCACGTTCTTTACATGCTCATCAACACATTCAACCCTCACAGGGACCCCAGGAGGCTATTATTATCTCCACTTTACAGGTGTGGAAACTGAGGCACATAGAGGTTAGGTCACCTGTGCAAAGTCACAGAGCCATCAAGAGGAAGAGCCAGGAGCTGACGGTTCACAGTGTGGCTCCAGGTCCCAGGCTTTTAACTACGATGGTATTTTATATATGTACACACATATGTGGTAATTTGGAGGTGATAGATGGATGGACACAGCGGTCAGAGCAGTGGCTTCATTAGAAGCCCTGAGGGGTCGCGCATGCCCCTGGGCCACACTGAGCCCTGGCAGAGAGCTAGGACTCCATGCCGAGGCTGGGTCACCAGGGCAGCTCCCCTCTGCTGCAGCCGTGTGGCCGGGAGGGGGGGTGAGCAGGCCAGGATGCAGGTCAGAGCCCAGGACTCCGGGGCCCAGACAGGGAAGACGGGCACCTTCTGAGCTCGCGGAAGGCCAAGTGTCCCGACAGCGCCCTCGGCCCGGCCTCGGAGCTCAGCTCCCGGTCCAGGCTCGGCTTCCTTGCATTGTCTCCACGGGGCACGCCCAGTGTTCCTGTGGTGACCTGAGGCCGGAGGGAGGGAAGGGGCCAGCCCGGAGCTGGGTGAGGGTGGGAGAGGGGAAATGAGAGGGGAAGACTTGCTGTTTTTCCTTGTTTGTGTTTTGTATTAAAGAAAGCAAATAATATCCTTTGAGAAAACCATTAAACAAAGCACATCCTAAGGCAGCAGAGGCCCATTGTGCCTGCCCGAGCCAGAACTCATTCATGCCTTCTTGGTCGGATTGTTGGAACCAAGAGCCAGGGTGTGAGGGAGGGACTCACAATATAAATAATATAAATTAAATTAAATTAAATTTGAAACGTGCCCTTCCCTCCCTGGACTCGATAGGAGTGTCGGCCAAGCGTCTGAAAGGCCAAGGTCCCCGTGTCCTCCTGAGCCTGTTGTCCTCCCCGTGCCCGCCCCAGGAAGCACCTCAAGACTGGCCGGGCTGCCCATGTCCAGGGCCGCTTAGCCCCGTGGTTGGGGGCTAAGCCCTGAGAAGGCAGCCCAGCGGGACGCTCCGCTAGGAGCCCAGATCCAGAGGGCTGCATGTGCCCTTGCCGTGGAGGGGGCCTGGGCTTCTGTCTCCCTGTCTGTAAAGTGCGTGGGGGGCAGGTGCTAAATGGGCCCTCACTGTACCCTCTCCAGCACACTGGGCCCTGTCACACCCTCTGACCCTGTGCACACCCAGGGCCTTGTGGGCGGCATGGGGGCCATGCTCAGGCTGTGGACTCTGCACCAGGACCCATACCCAGATGTCCCAGGCCCAGGCCTAAGACCCTCAACCCCTCCCACCCCACCGCAGCCTGCCCATAATGGAATGGCAGTGCTTTCCCATGTCCCACCAGGACACACTTTTCTGGGGGGAGGGAAATGGTAAGAAGAGAGCTGGCCATCAGCCCAACTTCTGCAAATAATTCTGCCTGTGGCCCGGCATCTGCAAGATCAACCCTGCATTATGAATAGAGGGTCTCTCTCCAACCTTGGTATAAATATATACATAGTTGTCATCATGATGACAATATGCAAAAGACCATCTTTAGGATTTTCCCCAGTTAAAAGTTTAAAAAAGCATTTAGCTATTTGCATGTTTCCTCTAAATATACCCCAGGAGTATAAGTAACAAAGATCTTGGGTAGAAATTGCGTGAGGCATCCTGGACTAGTATATGAGGAGACCTGGGTCCTGGCACATTCCCTCTGCATGAGGCTCAGGATTTGCAAGGAGGCTGCATCTCCTTGGTCGTCTCAACAGCTCAGAGAAGATATTAACATTGCCATTGTGTTAGGAAGCTTGATGTTAGAGGGCTAACTTGTCCTCCGTCCGCCAGTGATTCCAGGATCTCATTCTCTGCTGGACCTTGAACTGGCTCATCCACCTTTCTGGACCTGAGTGTTCTCATCTGTAATTTGAGTAACTGGATATGACAAATTCTAGGGACCCACTGTTCTTTGGTTCTATAATTCCAGCGTTATCACCTGATGGGAAACTCATTAACTCTGGTGTTCTCCATTTTTCAGCCTGGATTTGCTGGTCAGAGTCTAGCCTTTCCAAACTCTCGATTTCATTTTGTCATAGGTGTTGTTGTAGTTAGTTCAGACCCAGAAGTTCTTTGCTCTCTTCTAGAAGATTTACTGACAATCCTCTCTTCCTCCCCCAAACACACAGGGCTGCCACCCGACGCCCCATGAGGTGGACATTGCGCACACGAAGAAGCTGTTCCGGAGGAGAAGAAATGACCGAAGGTAAGAGACTCTCCGTCGCCGGCTTTGGGTTTTCTCCGCCTCTGCCGGCCCTTCTGGAGCTACAGTCCTGTCCTGTGTTTGGCTTTTCCTGGTCATCAGCCGATGCGGCGAGAGGCGACGTAGACTCAGTGGGCTGGTGACCGGGGGCGGTGGCGGCTGCCCACCTCTTGGTTGGCCCTGGGATTGGATCTATTCAGGAGTCCAGGGCAGGTTTGGCAGTTCAGGAAGAGAAAAGCTCTTTCCACTGACCATGCAGCAACAGTAGCGGTCCTCAGGGGACCAGGACCTGCCGACGTGTGTTTTGAGAAAGCCTCCAGGAGGCTCTGGAGCTCACAGTTCCAGGACTGTCTTTCCTCTGCCCTGTCCTGAGAGCCGTCCCTGGCCCGTGCTGGGTTCTGCTGGGACAGCGACACACAGATCAGCAACTGTACGTGCTGCTTCTCTCGAATGCCTGGGGGGTTGGGGCTCACTTAAACTAAAGCAGAAACCAGGATCTCCCCTGGCATCCAGCAGAGGGCTGGGTGACAGCAAGGGGCCAGAAAAAGTGCCTGGGGTAGCCTTGGATAGGAACAAACAACTGAGGTTGGGCGTCTGGGAGGCTGAGCCTTTGTTTCCTTAAAGGTTGTTAAAGGTCTTCAAGGTGTGTATTCCAAATGGAAGAGTCCAGGTGCAGAGCAGTATTTTAGTGTGTGGCCATTTGTGCAAAAGCAGGGTTAGAGTATTTGTTTGTTAGCATGTGCATAAATGATTTCTGGGTGGAAATGAGAGAGGGGAGGAAGAGAGAGAAGCGGGGAAGGAAGGGACGGAGGGACGGAGGGACGGAGGAAGGAAGGCTTCTGCCTGAAGAATTAAAGTGAGGTTCTCCTCTACAGGGAATTTCTTCTTAGTTAAAGGTGACGGCTTGTGGTTTCACCTTTAATGAACAGAGCGTGTTCTCAGAGAGCAAAAAAAAAAAGCCCAGTCAACATGCTTCCTCAGAATACTGGAAACGCCTCTTCTCGTGCAGCTTCCTGGAGACTAGGGCTGCCCAGGGTCCCTGATGCCTGCCTCCACACGCGGTCCCTGAACGAGGCGTGTTGGGTGGTGGCCGCGACTCAGGGTGGATGGAGGACCAGGCCCCCGGAACGTCATCAGCTGGTGGATTTAGTGGAACCAGAATAGCCCGAGAGGACAGTGAGTGTACAGCCATCTGGGAGGAAGGCGGTCCGGGCTTAGAAACCACCAGGCACTTTACGTAGTGGCGTCAAAGGGGGAAACTGAGCAGGGAGAGGTGGACCAAGCCTATTCCTGGCCTGCCCAGAGTGCAGTCGCTGCGCTGTGTGCGCCGCCTTCTTGTTGTGCAGCTTCACAGAGGCTAATTCCTGATTGCTGGGTTCCCCGCAGAGAGAAGTAGGGAGCACCCCCTAAAGGAGGCATGGGGTTCACAGGGGACTGGGGAGGTGTCCGGAAGAGCAGAGGCTCGCTGTTGCTCCTCCCCTGCCCTGTGGTCCCCAGAGTGTGCGTGGAGGTGCAGGGAGTCCCCGAGCTTCCGTAGGAGAAGTCCCCCTGTGGGCCCAGGCAAGGGCAGGCTGCTCTCAGCGTCCAGATCAGCCGCGCCTCCGCTTGTGGGCCAGGTCACCTCACTCAGCAGGAGCCCCTGGACAGTGCAGGTCTCCGGAAAGCAGCGGCGTGACCCAGGAATGTAGGAAAAGGAGCGTGACATGCAGGCACCGGGAAGCCGGCCTTCCGCTGAGCCTCGCTTGTGTTAACAAATGCCCAGTTAGGTCAGCACACCTCGCAAAGGATGTGGACCCGGGACTGGGTCCAAAGCAAGGCAATAAAGATGATTAAAGGGATGGAAAGTATGTCCTGTGAGGAGAGGCTAACGGGCCAGGGCCAGGGAAGAGGAGGCTGCAGGGAAAGGACGTTCATGCCAGTAAACTCTTGAAAGATTTATACAGAGCGCTGAGGAGCGGCCGCCCACCTTCCCCGGGACCCGAACTGCAGGAAATCATCTGAAATGAAAGGAGAGAGTGTTCCTCTGGACCAAAGACGGACTCAAGCAACAAACATCTTGACCATCAGGGGCTCGGACTCTGCCATTCAGCGTGGCAGACACACGTTGAGCCTGTGCTGTGTGCCGGCCGGGGCCCCACCTTTACTCACAATCTGGAATATGGTGCAGGCCAACACTCAGCCGTCACAGAGTCCCCAGGCCATGGGACTTTCAGGAGAAGAGCAGGCGGCCGGACGCTTTAAGGACCTCTTTGTCTGCAAGCAGGCAGCCAGCACCAGGGGCCTCCCGAGTCCTCCCTGGTGGAGCGTGTGATTCTGGCATTTGAGGAACGGCTACGGAATATTATCCAGCCGACCCTAACCTTCCAGCTGACGGTAGATAGTCACGGCCTTGCTGAGCCCCAGACCTTTATATTTGACCTTGATAGTTAACACTTCTGGACAGCAGGTTAACCTTGCCAGTAGTGAGGCTTGCATTCCCTGGTGGCAGAGGGGGAGGTGACCAGGATCAGATGCGGTGGCCAAGGGCACAGCCAGCGTCTATCTGTGTCATGCCTCTGATCTATCCCCCTCTGCTGCAAGGGAGAAAAGGTGCTGTTTCCCCTTTTAACAGATGGAATAGCTGAGGCCAGGGACACTAGCCAACATTGTTCAGCTAAGTAGCAGAGCTGAACTCGCCCCTGCTGACTGCAGCTCTCAGCCTTTTCAGCTCCACGGCCTCAGGTGGACCTTTGACCTAGAAAAAGCCAAGAGCAGGGAGCTGGTGGGTGCCTAATTAGGAGGGTGGCTGCAGTGTCACAGGAAGGGAGGTGGCCCGCTCCATCCCCCTGTGTCTCTGAGGCTCTCCCGGAAGGCCTGCAGGGGTCTGTGGCCTGGTTGATAGCTGCAAACTCTCAGCAGCTCGGCAGGTTGCTGAGCCTGGGGGTCTGTACTACCCCACAGCCTGCAGCAGGAATTTCTAAACTGGGCTCTAGAGTCCTAGTCTTCACGGAAGTCTAGATTATATCCTAGTTCCTGGTGGCCTCTTGAGGTCTTGAGTGTGCCCTTACTGCTTTTATTCTCTGATGTCTGAGGCATATGCCGTGGAATTAGATGCCGGATGTGCATGCCACCTTTCCTACTCATTAACTCCATGATTTTGGCAAATTACTCTATACCTCGAAAACTTGATTTCCTCTTCTGTAAAATGGGTTCATTAATTGGGAGGCTTAACCAAGCTCATCCTTGTAAGGCACCGGGAAATGGCCTTAGCGCCAGCTAAGATCACAGGGGGATCCGAGGTGCTCAGAAAACACTGTAAGGTGACAGTGGAGGGCAGATGTCTGCGGTGGCAGGGTGCAGGGGCGGGGCTATTGTCCCAAATCCCCATGAGTGCCGGGTTTGCTTGAGCCCAGCGAACTTTCCTCGCATCACCTCCAGGGCCAGGGCACCCAGGGTCAATTGTTCCTTCTCAGGGATCAACTTTTAAAGCTTTGCTCCCACTGTCGGGGCTGGCAGGGAAGGAGGGCCCCTCTAGGGCAGCCATCTGCAGACTCTGCTCCCACATTCTGTGCGCTGCTTCGAGGGCCTCTGTTTCTAAAATTGAGTTGTGGCATCTTTTCCTCATTTTGCAAAAAAAAAAAAAGGTTAAGCTTGTGAACAGTTCAAAAGTTTTCTCCTTTAAAATGGTCTCAAAACATGGACAACTGGTAACCACTTGTTTATTTTGCGAAACTAATCGAGGATGTTTGCTGATTTCAGACAAAATTATGCATTTCATGATATGAATGTACTAAGTGAGTCTTTCATGCATTCCTGAAAGAGCAACATGCCTCCGGGTGCTCTGTCCCCACCCAAGCCAGAGACCTGCCGACTGGAAGGGGGTCCGCAGAGATTCGTCTTCTGCCCTGAGCCCCTTACCCTCAGGATGCAGGGCAGAGGGGCAAACTCTGGAGGGCAGAGTCCCGGCCATGCCGCCGACCCACTGCCTGTGTCGACCTTGAGTGAGGTCGCACCTCTGGGGGGATGCAGCGATTTTCTCTACTCCCTCCACCCCTTTTCCATTTGAAGAGATGGACATCTGAGGCCATGAATGAAGGTCATGGTCTGTGTTGCCTGGGAAGCAGAGTCTGGGATGGAGATTATTGGGCAGGACACTTACTAAGGAGCGCCCTTGGGGTCACGCGGAGGGAGGGGAGCAGGATTGGGCGGAGGGAGGGGGTGAGCTGCAGCGCAGTCTGCGTGGGGAGTTCTGATTCTGCGGGAAGTTCTGAAGTCGGGATGACTCTTTAGAGCTGTCCCAGGATGGAGAGAAGGGGCAGGTCTTTGTATCCCTATGTCTGCTCTAGTCATCAGATGGGGAGTGCCTTGACCTTGAGCCGGCAGCTCTCCGCCCCAGACAACTTCTGTAGGGCTGACCGCTGAGGGCTGTCTGCCACAGCGCAGCCAGCAGCCAGGGGCGAGTGTGTCATTTCTGAGCAGGGCGAACGCCACAGTGAAGCACTCTTTAACTCTCCAACTAGGATCGATGGGGCAGTGCTCTGTGCTACATTCCATGCTGCAGAGAAAGCAGACAAGTGCCAGGCGTGGTCCCTGGTCTCAAGGGCCTGAGGTAGAGCTTGCACAGCTGGCCTCAGAAGCCACCAGAATGTGGTGCATGACTGTGTAGAATCCATGTGTTCCTGCGAGGAGGTTCTAAGAGAGGAACCAGCGACCGTGGTTACAGAATGCTTCCTAAGGAGATGGGCATCGAGTTAGCCATGAGTCACCAGGGGGATTTGGAAGGGAGATGGGAGGACATTAGGGTGAGACTGTGAAAGCCTCAGTGAAACAGATGTGGGAACCAGGGATTCCCACCGCCCCGGATGTCGCTCCCACAAAACTCCCTAGAAACAGAGCCGGATGGGTGGAGCTCACTGCTGCCACTACCCGCAACTGAACTAAAGAGAAGGGAAAAGCCGGAGCTCCTGACTCCTGACGGGGCCCAGCCCAGACGTTAGAAGTCCCAGTAGACCCCGCAGGCTCCAGAGCTGGCCTCCTAACAGTGAGAGTGGGGCAGCTAATGGAAGCATTAGGGGTCCATCGCACGATGCCCGTGCGGCTGGGGAGACAGGATAGCCATTCTCCAAATTAATTTGTTTCATTAAGTGAGGTCTCAGAACGGTTAATTTACTCCATGTGCAAAGCAGATTTGAAAAGAAGGAAAGAATGGCACAGTCATCGCCAGCTAGTATCAGATGGCTCTGCTGGGCGAGAGGCAGGAGAGCAAGCTGTCCCCACATCTGAGTGCCACCCCCTCCCTGGGTCCCCAGATGGTGCAGTCGGGCCACAGCCTGGACGCTGCAGGGTGAGCAGAGCCCCCAGCAGCTCTTGCTGCCTCTGTCCTATGATCGACCATGACAGTGGCTTGCTGTCCTCTAACCGTAGAACCAATTTACAGTCTCATTTCTCCATCTCCTCCTCTGCCACCATGTGCCCAAACCCTCCCTGGGTGCCAGGCTCTTTCCCTGGGGACAACGTTAGAGTCAGCCATCAGATTTGATTCTGCAAGCTTTCTGTGACATCATCTAGGTCACTGATAGAAATGAACAGGGCATCTGGAATTAATGGCGATGGGTATGCAATTTTGGGAAGATACTAAAAAACCCTGGATTTTTTGATTTAAAAGGGTAGATTTTGTGGTGAGTGAATTGTATCTCAAATTTTTTTTTAAGTTTTTTTTTTTAATGGATAAGGCAGGTCCCAGGATGGAGTGATGGGGCAAGCCTCTGTAAACACGCCTTAATCTTGGTGTTTGCAAGGTTCCCCAAGTGTATCAGGAGAGTAACCCTTTCAAGGACGTAGATTTGGTCTGGCCCTGACTTGGTCTGTGTGACTGTGTGCTAGCTATTAGCGGTTACATCTTTTCTTCCAGATCATTGGCTTGGTAGTCTCCTTAGGAGAGATGATATCTATATTTTTCTGATTTTAAAAAATTGGAACTGTATACACATAGCTGCAGTCTCTAGCACTTTGTTCCTCAGAAGTGGTCAGGGGCTATTTATGACCTCACGTGCAAAGCTGTCTTTTTCTGGACCATATTGTTCCATCCCTTGGGCAAGATGAGCACTCAGAGTGCCTGTCTCTCTCCCAGGATTTCCTCCGAGGCCCTCGGCAACGTACTGAGGATGCTGTAGCGGGGTCTCCCTTTCCCGGTCCAACACATGTTCTCTGACAGAAGGCAGACCTTTGTCTCAGCGGCCCTCTTAAATTTACATCATCCTCCCCATCTGCAGACTCATGCTTGCCTCTTCCTTCTCACTCTAAACACAAAAGCTTAATTTTAGAATTGTCATGAATGCCTGTTGAGCGCACTCCTCGACACACTCTTGACAGCTCTACCACACCCTTTGATGGCCATCACTGGCTACAGGAGACCCCTCATTCCCTTCTAGAATTCACCTTACCCGCCTCCTCCTCCTCACGCTGCGCTCATGGGCAGGGACCCTGGAGGATGCCAGTGCCACGTTAAAATCTTGCCTCTAAGTCACAGCTGCTTTCTGGAACTTGCCATGCCCTTTAGCACCTCACACCACTCCTGCAGTCATGGACTCCTTCAGCGACGAAGATGACTGAGCCCCAGACCTTGCCCACCAGGAACTGATCAGAAATTCATCTAGTTCAGAGATGAACTAGATCCATCCATCCATCCACTCATTCACAGGAGTTGTTAAGGTAGCCCTTTGGGAAGTACAGTCAATCCTCATTACCCGTGGATTCTATATTTGCAAATTTGCCTCTCGTTAAAACGATTTGTTTTGTGTGATTTAGTCAATACAGTGCTTTCACAGTCGTTCATGGACACTCCCAGAGCGGTGAAAACACTCGAGTCACCTGATACACATGTTCCCAGCTGAGGTTGAACCAGGAGACCTCTGTCTTCTTGCTCCAGCTCTCATATTGTAAAGCAGTGTCTTTCCGTGATCTATTTAGTGCTGTGTTTTTTGCATTGATGTGCTTTTCATGGGTGAATTTGCAGTTTAAAATGGCCCCTAAGCATAGCACTGAAGTGCTGTCTATGTTCCAAAGTCCAGGGAGGCTGTGAAGCACCTTATGGAGAAAATACGTGTGTTAGATGAGCTTCATGCTGGCCAGACTGGTAGTGCTGTTGGCGGTGGGCTCAATGTTAATCAATCAACAATATATGTTAAATAAGGTGTCCGTAAACCAAAACACACATAAAGTGGGGTTATCTTTGATCAACTGGAGAAAATGTGACCGGAGGCTCGCAGGAACCTAACCCTGTCTTTCTTCTGGGAGCAGTGGTTCAGTGCGCAGTGTGGTTATACAGTTATATAGAGCATGACGACTGTGAATAATGAAATTGGGCTGTGCTTGCCCTTGAAAACAGGGGGAGAGGTGCTGAAGATAAAGGACTATGTTGTGAGTGATGGGGTTTTAGGCTGAGTAGTTTGTCTTGTCCGAGTGGCGGTAGCAGAGATGGGGGGATAGAAGGAGGGAGCGGGAGACACTTCCTCCACGGTCGTCGCCCGGCTTGGGTCGCACTGAGGGGACCGCTGCTTCATGTGCCCTATGCTGGGATGACACCGTCCCCAAGCCCTCCAGACGGCTCAGCCCCGAAGTGACCATTATTGTCATCCTGTCATCAGGAGCCCAGGGAACAGTGAGACAGATTACACTCCCATTGCCTGCGGTTTGTCTTTATATCGCAGCACGGAAATTGCCCTCATTAAGTCCCTGCTAAAGATAGATAAGAAAATGGGACAGGCAAACCCCTACCTGGCAGGCAGCCCTGTCAGATTCTAAGCAAAATGAGTCAGATATGAATTATTTTTAGGCTCCTTCTCCTCCTCCCCCACACCCACCCCCAAGCTCTCTTGGAAGGAAGAGCAGCTCATTTCTTTTTTTTTTTTTTTTTCCTTTGCGGTACACGGGCCTCTCACTGTTGCGGCCTCTCCCGTTGCGGAGCACAGGCTCCGGACGCGCAGGCTCAGCGGCCACGGCTCACGGGCCCAGCCGCTCCGCAGCATGTGGGATCTTCCCGGACTGGAGCACGAACCCATGTCCCCTGCATCAGCAGGCGGACTCTCAATCACTGCGCCACCAGGGAAGCCCGCAGCTCATTTCTTGAAGCCAGATGTCCAGGTCTGTGTTTGATTGACATGAAGGGCCTTGGTATGCCTAGAGAAGACCCTAGCCTTTGTACGAGCCGTGACGGCCAGATCATCCTTTGGACAATGCCCGCCTCACCTGGCGCTCATGGGTGCCGAGAGCGCCCTGAAGGCTGGCCGACGACTTGCCCTCTCCTGCCCCTCTTTCCTGGCACGTGCTCCGTGCTCAGAACGTGCTCTCAGCATCATGCTTCATGGGAAAGTAAACCAGTCCCTGGGGTCCCTCTCCCGGGGAAAGCCCACATCCGTGCATGGCCATCTTGTGCCTTTCGGCAGAGCTCCTGGTGCCGGGCCAGCCTGCCCTCCCAGTCTGTGCCCACTGCTGGGAAGCTGAGAGCTGCTCCTTCGTGCTTGCTCCCTGCTCCTCTTTTCAGCTATTGGGGTTCATCCAGACCCCTTAAGCCCTAGACGGCAAAGGAGGGAGACCTGGGGGCAAGGGGACTGACAGAAGACGAAGCAAGGGTGCATGCCTAGTGGCTTGGAGAGCAGGAGGGGTGCTAACTAGGAAAGTGGCCGTAGAGAGATAAATGCCATCTCCACCGGGTCTGTGCCTGGGACAGGAAGTAGAATGGACGCCGGGAACCAGCCACCTGAGTTGGTTTAATTACGCTTCCTCAGATGTCTTAGTCTCTCTTTCTGAAATGCTGGACATTTAGGTTGGCTCACAAATGTTATTCCCAACCCTCTCTCCCCTGCTAGAGCATATGGACACAAGCAACTCCGAGGGCCCCAAGTGACCGGGCCTCTGGTGCCAAGTCTTCACAGCCTTTGCCAGGGGCAACCAGCATGGTGGGTACCAGGGCCTAGGCCAGGCTCACTTGGGTTCTGGACCAGTTCATCCCTCACCAGCCAGGGGATCTTGAGGCGATAAGGACCCTTGCCAAGCTCATTCTTCTTATTGTCTCCAACGACACTGACACGCCCCCTTCAGGAATGCCAGTAGGTAAGGAGTGATGGCAGGTACACGAGAGGGCCCAGCCCCAAGCCCAGCTCTAAGTACAGAAGTATGGGTCCCTTCCTTCCTGACGTTTGCTCCTGGGACCCCTCCATCTTGGGCCGTGTGCAGGGAAGAAAGAAGATTGGGCCAGCAGTTATGGAGTCTGGGTTTCCATCCTTGTCTGGCCCAAGGCAAGTCCCTTACACTTTTGGAGCTAATACTTTCAAATATATTGGGGTGAGTGCGGGGTTAAAGTTGACAGAGAAACCTCCCCAGAAATATTCCATTCCTTAGCCGTGGGCTGGAAAGACAGACAGAGACACTCCAGAGGCCAGTTGGAGCTTTCAGTGCAAATAACTAGCTCCCCTGTACCTTCATCCCAGCCCATTCACCCTCTCCAGAAAGCTCCAGGAAGCTGGGCCAGGTCTGCTGCTCCTGTGTACATCTTTTGGGACCAATCTGGTCTCGGTCTGTACTGTGGGCTGGGTACCCAACCACGCCTGGCTGAGCCTCCGTACTCCCAGCATTCTGGTTACCCGTAGGGTGGGCTGTGCATACTGTTGGTTCTAGGCCCTTTCTGCTAGGCCCACGGGCGAGCCTGGCTCACCCTGAGTCCTGCCCGTACATGACTCAGCGATTTAGCAAGCACTTTTAGAATGCCTACCGTGTTCGGGACACACTGAGCCCTTTGCAAATATCAGCTTGTACAATCTTCCCAACAACCCTTGGAAGGAGATGCTGTTTTTATTTCCATTTTACAGATGAGGAAAGTAATTTGCACAGAAAAGGGGGGTAACTCGCCCAAAGTCGCAGAGCTGGGAAGTAGCTGAGCCAGACTGCAATCACAAGCAGCCTGGCTCAGAGCCTGGGCCCCTCACCAGTTCTCTGCTGGGAAACTCCCTGTCCACCCTTCGGCATGCTCGGCCTCCCTCTTCTGGGTCCCTCGCCAATCCCTACCTACACCCCCAAGTGAGCCCCTGATTAACTCTGCGCTTGGGGCGATAAAGGCAGCACGGGGGCCTCCATTTTCAAAAGGACTGAGGGAGGGGCTCGTGCCTCATTCAAAGGAATGAACAAATAGTGAGATTTCAGACAAGACCCACCCTCTGCCCTCTGCACCCCTGCACCAGGTTAGTCACACCCGTACATCCCTTCGCTGGTCCGGATGATTCATGCGTGGACATATTTAGGAAGTTCCTATAATAGCGCAGAGGTTTCCCAGGTTGTCGGGGCCCCACTTGGTGAGAGGCTGGAGGCAGGGTGCTGTGAGTTCCAGAACAGTGGGCAGCTCTCGGGAGGCAGTCTGGAGTGGGAGAGCTTCCTCCAGCTGCCATCCCCCACGTCCCAGGAGGACCGCCCAGGCCACAAGGGTGCCCTTCGCTCCCCGAGGCTCGCCAGCAGGGACGGGAGCACAGCTTTTAAAAATACCGAGGAGCCTTCCTGCCTGGGTCAGCACTTACCCTGAGCTCCGAGAGTTATTTCTGAGTCTTCCCAGTAATTTAATTTTAGCCATTTATTCCAACGTGTGTGTTTTTGGGGAAAGGCAGGGTGGCCTCTATTATGGTTTGGAGTATTTTGGGGAGGCCCTGGTTTCCAGAAGGGATGCAGGGACTCAATTAGGCAAGACATCAGCGAACAGAATTAAAATAACTCAAGGAGACAGGCCTGCGGATCCCTGGAGGTGATGCCTCTGCTTAGCCCCCTGGAGGAAATTAAGACCAAGGGGTCCCCTGCGGGCCCAGTGGGCACCTCTGAGGTGGCAGCTTGCGTCACTGTCTCCAGCTCTCCCAGCACCTGCAGGCGTCTCGGGGCCTTTCAAAATGCAGAATGGATGGAGCTGCTGGGTCTTTCCAAGTTGGCCTGGACAGACAGCCCGAGCTCTAGGAACAGACAAGCCCACATCAGTGGCAAGTTCTGGAGCTCCAGCTGGTAGGTAGACAGGCAAACTCACCAGCAATTTATGGGGGGCTTAAAACATAATAGGCACTAGCCCATTAACACTGCAAGGTTTTTGGAGGGATTACTCGGGAGGAATTACTAAACAGAGGTCAAATAGACCTTCGGAACCCCCTACCGGCACCAGCCATACCTGAACACCCCCCACCCCCTGCCCTCCCCTCCCGCCAAGACAGGCCTGCCTCACCCCCCGACCTGCCCGCTGCCCCTGTCCCGCCTCCTCCTAATTCACTGTCCTTGCTCACTGCACTTCCCGACCCCGGTCTGCTCTCGGTTCCCTGAACAGGCCAAGCTCACCTGTCTGCACCTGACTGGCCCCTCTTGTACTGTGCTCCCCTGTCACTATCCAAGCTCTTTTTCGTCCTCCCTTGATCCTCTTCCCTGACCTTGCCCCTGGTTGCTGGGATGCATCAGGCCCGGCATGGACTGGAAGAGCTCTCCCTGCCTGGCTCACCTGGAGCACATGCAGCAGCTGAGGGATTCGAGGATGGGGCAGGGGATGGGGCGGGAGCGTGCAGGACACTCACCGGTGCGTGGGAGGGCGAGCCGTCCGGGTGACGTGATCACCAGCCAGCGTTACCGCAGCTAACCCCTCCCTCGGGAATACGCTGCCCTTCAGTTGCCTTCAGACTCCTCTCTTCAGTTTAAGGGGAGAATTCTGTGGACAAAGGATCCAACTTCAGGCTTTCCGTTTGTGGGGACTGACACTGAACTTGGGGAAGATGTGTAGACCCAAAGATGAGAAAGGTTTTTAGGAAGAAAAATATACTCTATGGGGCTGTGTACACGTTTGGCCCAGCATCCCGAGTGGCCACAGCAGACTGGCTCGGTGTGTCAGAGAACAGACGGTCACCCTGAGCAGGAAACCTGGTGCCTCTGAACCGTGAGCCACAGCCGTGGCTTGGACAGGCTGGGCAGGGACCAGGGCGGGGCAGGCGGAGGACAGGTTTCTGACTTTGCTCTGACGATCAGAAGGTTGGCACACTGTCGGTCAGGAGTGGGGTTGGGAAGCTGATCGCTGGGACCCCTCGAGGCGGGGCCCGCAAGGGCCAGCGCCCTCCCAAGGAGCCATCCAGTTTCTGTCTTGGGCATCCTTTCCTGGCCAAAGTCCTAGGTCTGTATTTTCACTGTGGTGCTCACTCTGCCCACAGCTGGGGGAAACCGTCTGTGCCTCCTCATCTACCCCACCCCCACTACTCTCAAGCTGCGCTCCTCATGTACCCGCATTTACCACTCTTGCATCCCATCTTGTGAACTGGGGTGTCAGGTGTCAATCCGGCCTTAATGGGTAACCCAGGGCAGGTCACTCTGCATTTTCCCCAGAGCCTTCAGTGATGAGCCAGAGTTAAGAGAGTGACCTCGTGCTGAGAGCTTGGGGCACAGTGAAAAGCCAGGAGGTGTAGGGAGTAGGGAGGGAGGGTACATGGGTTGTGATTTTTGAGGGTGGGATTTTTAGCTCCTAGAAGCCTAGAACTATCCCACTTGAAGCAAACATTCTTTTTGCCTCTGTGTTCATTTTCTGGAAGTCACATAGCATGAACTGTAGAGCCCAGGTTCCAGCCAAATGTACAGGTGGCCCCTTGGGTGTGCTGACTTGTCTAGACTTGGTTTGGGTCTCATGTGGAGCCTCCAAGGCACGAATTCATCTCTCTGAGGCGTGTTTCTCATCTACAAAGTGGGACATCTGCCTTTTAATACTGTTTTGCTGTTGAAATGCAGTGATGCTCTGAACACAGGTAAAATATCAAGGGCTCCCAAACATGAAGACTTACTGCCTGTCTGTGTGTGGGGAATACACACATCTGTGTTTATAGCTGTGTGTGTGTGTGACTATTTTAGGGACTCTGCCAGTTATCACTTCCAGTGATAGTGTGCTGGAAATGGAGCTTGGCCTGCACGCTTGTATTGGTTATCTATTGCTGTGTAACAAATTACTCCAAAACTTAGAGCTTCAAACAGCAAATACTTTTTACCTCACACAGTTTCCAAGGGTCAGGATCCCAGGAACAGTTTCACTGGGTGCTTCTGGCTCACGGTCTGTCTTGAGGTTGCGGGTCAAGCCTGTTGGCAGGGATTGTAATCCTCTGAAGACTTGATTCAGATGGGACTGGAAGATCCACTTCCAAGCTTACTGACGTGGTTGTTGGCAGGCCTTAGTTCCTCACTGGCTGTTGGCCGGAGGCTTCATTTCCTTGCAATGTGGGCCTCTCTGTAGGGTGCTTATGATAGAATGAGTGGAGAGAGAGAGAAAGAGGCTGTCATGTCTTTTGTAACCTAATCTCAGAAGTGACATACCATTCCTTCTGCGCTCTTCTATTCGTCCCGTAGACTAACCCTTGTATGGTGTCAGAAGGGACTACACAGGGTGTGAATGCCACCGGGTGGGGACCATTGGGGGCCACCTTTATCTGATTCTAGTTTCTTCCTGTGGCATTGCTTTTTTTTTTCCCCTCCCATTGTAAATGATCTAGTAAAATGCAACAATAGGTTTGAATGGATTGAGGTTTTTGCTGTTTTCCCTTTTCTGGTTCAACTTCGTATCTTTCCAAAAATGCCTTCCTTATCCTGTCCTCCCCTCTACACTCATATCCTACCTCCCCGTGGCTCCTCTCTACAGTGGAGCATGAATGAGAACTTCTCTCCCTGGGGAAGGTTTTAGACCAGAAGATGCTCTTTTCTGAGCTTTGGGACCCCTGTCCTCCAGGGGTCCAGTAGGTAGTTCCAGGCAAAGGGAACTTTCCAAGATACACAGTCACACACACTCTCTCTCTCTTTCTCTCTCTTAGTCACACATACTTATTTTCCCTTAAACTCTATAATCTCAATGATTATAAAAGATTGGGCTTTAATTGGAAGCATATTGAATCTCTCAGACACTGACAGGGAAGGCTTCCTTGGGTAGGAGAGAAAAGAACACCGATATTAGCAATACAAATAAAGATGTCTTACACAGCCTTTCTCATAGCATCCCTGCAGCAGGCCCGGGGAGCAGTTAGGACAAATGTCCCCATTATAAGAGTAATGTAGGTGAGACCCGGGCCACATGATTTGCTCAAGACCTTGCAAAACTGAAGCTGGTCCCAGACCTCAGACTATTCAGACCCTTTGCCATGGGACTGTGGAACATCGGCCCTAAGTAGGGGGACATGCGCTTCTTTTCCACCCATTCCAGAATAAATGATGATCTGGAGTTGTCTGCCTGTCTGGGTGTGGGTTGTCCGGCCTGGGAGAGCAGCCCAGGTGTTGTAGGGGTTCAGGATAGTGGACAGAGGAGCGACGTCCCTCGGAGCTGAAAATGTCATGGCGGGAGTGATGACCAGTAGTGAGGGAGTACACAGTGGTGATGACAGAAGAGGACCAACCCTCTTTCATCTCTTCCTTCCAATCCGCCCACAGGCTCTTCCCCCTCCGCTGTAAAGGCATCACTAGAAACACTTTCAGGAGGCTCTGGCTCCAGATGGAGTCATTGGAATGGAGTAATAATATGCCCCTTTTGTGGGCAGCTGTGCTGGTCAACACAGGACCCAGCGTGGCTATTTAAGTTGAAGTGAAGTAAAGCTAGAATTCAGTTCTTCAGTTGCACTGGTCACATTTCAAGTGCTCGATAGCACCGTGTAGCTTCGACGACAATGATGGTTAGCTACAACATGATGGTTACCACACTGGACAGTGCAGACAGAGAACATCTCTATCCTCACAGAAAGTTCTGGAATGTAACCCTACCCTACAGAAATTCCCGGGCCCCAGAGAGCCAGGCATGGGGCAGGGTCGGGGGAGGAGGGGGGAAGCAGACTGGAGGGGAAGAGTCTGAGGGTCTGGGCAGGGGGAAGAAGGCCTGAGAGCAGAAGGAAGAAGCTGAGAAGGAGAAGTGTTCCTTGAGCAGCGTATCCGCCACCCCTCCGTCGGGCTCAGGAAGTGTTTGCGCCTCCTTCAGCTCGGTCTGGGAATGAGGGCCAGTGCCCGCCCTGCTGGGGACATCACTGAGAGGTGAGAGTGGAGCCCTCATTGTGGACGATCCAAGGCACACCCTTGGGCACAGGGAGTGACACCAGGAGGAAGGAGAGCGCAGGGTCCCCCCCCACACCCTCCCCACCATTGATTCCTTTATCAACAGTCCCCACCCTCTACAGGTGACTCCATTAACCCTCTCATTCCCAGAGAACTCCACGCACAAACCACGCCTCCAGCAGCGTCTTCCCAGGCTCTCTCAGGGCACCTGGTAAGGGCTTGATTTGCCTTGGGGAGTGAGGGTTGCGTAGATTTCAAACCAAATCTTATATGGAAACTAAATATATAAACCAGTCAAAGCAGACCTCTTTAGTTTTGATCAGGTTGGGTCTAGAAACCCGCCTGTCCTCACCACCGCTGTCCCTTTGTCCCCACTAGCGTAAAGTAGTTACTGAAGCTGCTCCGTGTGGAGTGTGCCCTGTGCCTCCAGCCTGTCTGGGTCAGGGGGGCTGCAGACTTCTCTCATAAAGGACCAGAGAAAAAAGCATTTAGGCCTCAAGAGCCATGTGGTCTCTGTCACATCTGCTCCACCCTGATTCCACATGGTAGGGCAAAAGCAGCCACTGACCACGTGCAAACGAACGAGAGGGGCCGTGTTTCAACAAAACTTTATTCACAAAAACAAGTGGAGGCTGGATTCGACCCATAGGCCATAGTTTGCAAAGCCCTGATCTAGATTATCCGAAGAACACCAAAAGGAAGGAAATGTCTGTTTGCACCTTACACTGAGGAGACCGAGGTGCAGCCATGTGGCGTCACCTCCCTGCCTCTGCTCTCACGGGCCTCTGGGGGCAGATTCAGGCTGCACGGCCGGAGTTGACATCCTCTGTCCCTCCATTGTGCCTGGGAGGGAGTGCCTACCCAGGGTCGCCCCGGGACGGGCGTAACAGGAAAGCCAGAGGAGAGGCCCTGTGGGGTACCAGGCTCTTCTACCCCATCCCCCCAGCATGCTCTGGTACTGCATTTCTCAGAGAAGCAGGTCTTAGGTAGGGCTGGTGTGCTGCTGGCCGGGTGCTTGAGCTCCGGTCTGCTAAGCGTCATATGCCCTGTTGGACAGAAGTCCCTGGGGATGCATTTTGATGTGGAGGCTGCAGAAGGCCTTGCTGAAGGCTGCTGTGGGAGACCTCGGGATTCGGGTGCCTGGGAGTAGCCACTGATGTCTAAGGAGTAGCAACAGAACTTGGAAGGCTGTAGGAAGAAGAGTGTGCCCTGCCTCCCTGAAGCTTTTAAGGCAGAACTTGAGAAGTCAGAAGGGGGAAAGGGCCAGCAGGACAGTGCACAGACAGGCGACGGGGCTGGCCAGCCCAGACCCTGCCCTGCAGGAGGCTCTGCCATGCCCTCCACGGGGCAGCCACCACCTGGAGCTAACACTACAGCCCAGAGCATCTTCAGCCCAAGAGAGGGCTCTTGCTCTTGGTGAGCTGTGTCTGAGCAGCCCCTCTGGACGCAAGGCTTCCCATTCACCCTCTCGTGACGGCCCAGATCACAGCTTCACCTGCAGACAACGCAGCCCAGCCAGCAGAGCTCGGTTCCCGACGCGCCCCCACCCCACACCAGCCGTGCTGCAGAGGGGCAGGGCTGCCCAGCGCCCGGCCAGGATCCTCGTCGGGGGTAGGCGAGAGGAGGCACTCACTAATGTGAGCAACCGTCTGGAGGCTTTACCCACCTTCATGCCTGCAGTAGAGGCACGGTGTGCCCTCCGTAGATGTTTAATCTATGTATCAATCGCGTTAATACTCATAGTGTGAATGAACGGCATTTTGGAGAGGCACTGGGGCCTTGTTGCCTAAACTTCCATTAGTATCTGCCTCCTTTGGGTTTAAAAATTCACGTTCCCTGTGGTCCCTTCCAAAGTGTAGCTACCTTGGGAGAGGTGGTATCCTGAAGCTCTGGGACCCCTTCCTGGGACTGGCTTTGTCAAGTTTGTGGGTTACAGACAGGGGAGGGGGGTCAAAGAGGGACAGCGTGGGGTCGGGGGAGGCGGAAGTGGACTTGAAAGCCCAGCTGGGTTGCCTGATGATTGTGCCTCAGCCCTGCTCCCCTCTAGGGGAGTGGCAGCCTCCCATTTCCATTAAATCCCTCAGACCGCACCCCCAGCCTGAGTGGTTAAAGCAGGACTAGCTGGGCTCTGGGCCACCGCTGCTGTCCTGGGGGAGCCCGCCAAGTGCCGGGTCAGGGGAGGGGCTCTCTGGGGACTGACAGCCGTGCCCAAGCCCCAGGGAGCATCCCGCAGTGGGGAGGAGTAGCAGGGACCCAGATGGCCAGGCGGGGTCTCCGGGCAGCCAGCCCCCGCGGAGTGCTTCTGGGTGAGTGTTCGGACCGCGACGCCGGGGGCTGCTCTGGCCTGTCCCACCGCAGAGCAGCCAGGAGTGTTGAGAAGGAAGAAGGTTCTCTGTCTGCCCAAGGTCTTTCGTTTTTGTAAGAGCAGCATTGTGAAAGAAGACAGCTTGCACCCACCTCCTTCAAGGCCATGCCTGTGGGGACCCTCCCAGCCCTGCTCGGCCTCCAGCCCACCTCAGGGTGCTCGCCCTAAACCACACCCCAGCCCGCCCCGGAAATCCCAACTAACCCATCCCTTCTCCAGGGCTCTCAGGACTGGGTCTCAGAGCGAAGCTTTTCCGTGGCAAAGGTCCACCTTCCCATCCTAAGGGTCCTCCGGGGGTCTTAATTCTGGTGGACGTGGTAGCAATTTGGGGTCTGATAAAGGGGGTATTCGCAGCTAGAGCTGGCCATCTCCCCCTGAGGCAGGCTTAATGCTTGGCAAGGCCATGGGGAGGTTGGGTTCTTCAAACTCCGCTGAGCCTGTTCTGTGAGCTGTGGCTCCAATCCAAGATGGGAACCTCCAGTGGGGGAAGGCGCCGGGCTGAAGCCCCACCCCCTCCCTCTGGGGCCAGGAATGGGGAGACCTTCAAGGCTGCCCCTCTGGCAGTGACTGCCCACCAAAAATAGGCCAGGGCCGCCCCCCTCAAGCATTGCTGTGGTCGGAGAGATGATGTCAGATTCGCTGTATTAGAATTGCTCGAATCCCAGGATTCACTGGGATTTCTTTGCATCCTGTTCATCATGGGGCAGCGCCCTGGGGGAGAGGGGGGCATTTTCCTTTAGAGGCTGAAGCACTTTGTAGTGTTGGCCTCATCTGCCTCGTGGTCCCTAGGGTGGCAGAAGCAATGCCTGTCACCAGCCCCTGTACAGCTAGTAAGTGAGGCTGGACAAGGGGGCTTTGGTCAGGAAGGAGGGGTCTCTTGAGTGCTTCTTGCAGGCCCAAGTCTGTGCCGGACATTCCAGGAGCTTATAGTCTAGTTGGAGAGAAAAGGTATACTGGACACTTCCACTTAATAACATTGTTGTATGTGTGTGTGTGCGTGTGTGTGTGTGTGATACGTTTTGTACATGTATACACATATGTCCACATGTGTGTATATGCATGTGTGTGGTTTGCATGTGTGATAGTACAGTGCCAGGCCATAGGCCCTGGGACTTCAGAGAAGAGAAAGATTTCTGGGGTTTAGAGTAACAAAGAAGCCTTCCTGGAGGAGGTGGAACATGGTCTGTCTCTTCAATGGGCCAGGCAGAGGGAGGGGGGGAAGCAGAGGCAAAGGTCCCGAGACGGGCCTGCCTGATGTGGTGTCAGGGACAGTGCACCGGCTGGCCTGACTGCAGAGGACACCGCTGAGGGGCCGAGGAGAGAGGTATGTCAGGGAGGGCCCTCTGTGGAGGGCATAGAAAGCCAGCCAAGAGTTTAGACCCAGCGCACCAAGCTACAGACACATCTCTCCGTGCATTGTATGCAGACGTCCAGGCTAGGAGAAGGCGTCACTGGAGGGGCCGCAGGTGCCAAGACACATGGTGGGAAGGCGTGTGGCTTGTGGAGGTTGGCGAAAGAAGGGAAGTTCATGTCGGAGGGAAGGAGATGAGCTTGGAAGCTGGAGTGGGGTTGAGATGTGAGGGGAGTGTCCCTCAACAGAACCTGTATCTCCAAGGCAGCCTCGGACTTTTGTTTTGCGTGCCAGAGCCCAGTTCTCATCCTTTTAGGCTGGAGTCTGTAGAACGCTTGCTGGTGATGCAGTTCCCCCCATCCAGAGAGGTCGTGATCAAAATTGAAGACGTCCCCGTCCACAGGGGCCCTTAGCGCCGGTAACAAGATGTAGGTGCTCCCTTTGCACTTGCTGTCCTCCCTGGGAGCTCTGGCCCTTGAACGGGGCAGAGACAGGAAACCCCCGTGCGTACTCGCGGAGGGGAGGACGAATGGCCTCTTGGCGAGGGCTGGGCTGGCCCTTATCCCGCATGTCAGGGGAAGTGGAGGAGTCGGAAATGGCACGCCAGGGTGGTCTGATGGCTGGGATGGCCTCGTTCCTGGGAATGGTTGCCGCAAAGCCTTTTCCCCAGCTTCTCCATAGCAGCACTGTTCTTTCCCGGAGTGTTATTGAAAACCCGCAATTACCAAGCCGCCCCTGGGTGGGAGTGTTCAGACCTCCTTCTTTTTTCCAATATACACTGAGTCGAGACCCAGTCAGTGCACAAAGTGGATTCCTCTCCCACATTCCTTCCCGCACGGGCAGCGAGCTGGGTGATGATGTATTTCATGTCTGGGATTAGGAAGGTGAAAGGGGTAGGATGGATGCCTGTGCGTCTCCAGGCTGTGAAGCTGGTCACCCTCCTGCCCCTGGCATGCTCAGGGCTACTAAGCAGATCCCACAACGTCCCCGGAGTTTGGGGCCCCGTCTGCCTCCATCTGCACCAAACGGAAGTCAGGGCCGTGGACGGAAGCTTGGGAGAGGACTTTGGGCTGGAATACGTGATGCGCGGCTTAGTGGGAAGCTCCACCCGGGCTGTACTTTGGGGTGGCTCAGAGTTTTGCTCTTTCTTGTTCTTCCAGTGATTTTTCTTTTTGACATATTTATTTCCTGGCCTCTTGCCTTTACTTGTGTGAGTTGTGTTTGAGGGTTTTGGGAGAGAAGGAAAAACATACAGAATGGGTGGCTCCAGATTTGAGATTTTCTCCATGGAAGAGAGAATAAAAGGAGCCGTCATGCACCGGGAACTTTCGGAGCTGCACCATCTTGGCCAGTTGAGCCCCCGGGTTCTAGAAGGTCTTCCTGGGGAAGGTAACATCGGTTCTGCCTCCGTGGGGAAGAGTACAGAAGCCTCCTGTCGGGGCAGGCCAGCCTCTGGGCTCAGCTTCCTTATCCCTGAGGGAATAGTCAGCCCTCTGCCATCCTGACCAGTTGCCTGGTCACCTGCTGCTCCACGCTCCTGACATCTGTGGACTCCCTAGAACTGTACCTGCTCAGCTGGCTTGCTCCCTGCTGACCCCCTGCTTTGCCCGTGCACGCCTGCCTCCTGCTCACAGCCCTGTCTCCATGACCCACCATGCGGCACCGTATTGCCCAGCAGCCCTTTGCCGTGTGCGGAGAAGCGGGTGATGGGCGCTGAGGCTTTTGCATGGTGAAATGTACCTTTATCACCGTCTCCTAAGAAGGGGTCGTTTGCTTGCATGGTTTGCCGGAAACAGGTTTGGGTCAGCCTCCATACCTGGTCCTCTATCGACCCACAAGACCCACAGAGATCATCTTATCCAGGATGCTCATTTTGCAGCAAGAGGGGCGCTCCCCAAACTGCTCCCCTAGTCAAACTGTCAGCTAGGTCTCCAGCTCCCACCCTGATACTTCTTCTAGCAATGGGCAAGCCCCTGCCCTGCCTGTTACCAAGAGCTAGGGAGGTCTAGAAGTTCAGAACTGGAGGAAACCCCAGAATAACTCATTCTCATAAGCTACTGCACATGGAATTCTAGGGACTGTTTTGCCCCTTACCCAGAGTGGTGGTGCTTGCTGGAAAGCAGAATTAAACCACCTTGGTACAGACAATTTTAAAAGTAAATTAATAAAAATTGTTTTTTAAAAATCCATCCTTAAGGGCTTCCCTGGTGGCGCAGTGGTTGAGAGTCCGCCTGCCGATGCAGGGGACACGGGTTCGTGCCCCGGTCCGGGAAGATCCCACATGCCGCGGAGCGGCTGGGCCCGTGAGCCACGGCCGCTGAGCCTGCGCGTCCGGAGCCTGTGCTCCGCAATGGGAGAGGCCACAGCAGTGAGAGGCCCACGTACCGCAAAAAAAAAAAAAAAAAAAAAAAATCCACCTTAAAAATAAAAAGCAGAGTGAAATAAGTGACCTTAAATAATATTAATTGAAAAAAGCAGAGTGGAAAAAGTACATGTAGTATGCTACTTTTCTCCCTAAAAGGGAAAAAAATGTGTATTCATATTTACTTATGCTAAAGATAATGAATGGATGGGTAAACCACAAAACCAATACAGTGGTTATTTATGGCACAAAAGGGCAGTTGGCGGGGTGGGGGAGTAGAGGGCAGACATCACTAAACACCTTGTTTTGCAGATTTAACTTTGGAACCCATGTAAATATTTTACATAATTATATTTTTAAAAACGAAATTAAAAAAGAAGAAAAAACTATTTTACATAATTAGAAATAAAAATGTAATTGAAATAAAAGCAGACCTTTAGCTGAGCCTGAGAGAGCAGGTGCGCTGCTGAGCTTCCAAGCAGCTCCTTAGGCCACTGTCTCCCCGAGCTTCGGGCTCCTGCATCCTTCAGCCCTCTCAGTGTCCCCCAGTGGGTGCCTCAGAACTTATCAATCTCAACGTATCCAAGACTGAGCTTCTGTCCACCTCAAATCTGCCCTCTCCCCCAGTCTTCCCTGGCTCAGGTAACTTGGCTCCGTCCTTGCCATTGCTGAGGCCAGATACCTTAGAGACATCCTTGATTTCTCCCCTCTTCTCCACCCACATCCAGACTGAAATTCCTGCCAGTCCCACCTTCAAAACAGGTCCAGAATCCACCCACTTCTTACCACCTCTACTCCTGCCCCTCTGGTCCAGGGCCCCATTGGCTCTCACCTGTGTTATTCCTGTAACCTCCATGGTCTCCCTGACTCTGGCTTTTTAAATGTGATTTCTGTCTTTAGACTCCTCCACTAATCCCCAACATTTCACATAGAGTAAGGACCAAAGTCCTTTCAATGGTCTACGAGGCCCCAGGTTATCTGGTTCCCATCACCTCTGACCTCATCACCTGCCATCCCCCCTCACGCTCTGCACTCCAGCTACGCTGGTCTTCTTAGGGGCCTTGAGCACATCGGTAGGCTCCTACCACAGGGCCTTTGCACTGTACCTGCATTGCTCCGCTCTCAGATATTTACATGACTCCTTCCTCAAGTCTTTGCTCAGTGGCACCATCTCAGTGAGATCTGTCCTGACAATTCTGTCTATGAGTACAAACCCTCATAGGTGAGAGAGAGTGAGAAGTACAGACTTCCAGCTATGAAAGAAATAAGTCACAGGGATGTAATGTAAGCATAGGGCATGTAGTCAGTGATATTGGAATAACTTTCTATGGTGACAGATGGTAACTGCCTATCGTGGTGATCCTTTCATAATGCATAAAAATATCAAGTCACTCTGCTGTACGCCTGAAACTAACATAATGTTGTAAGTCAATTATACTTCAATTTTTAAAAAACATTTTAAATTAATAAAAGTGCAGACTCCCCCATGAGTGTCCCCCCACACACACCAGCACCCCCAATCCTCCTTGCTGGCTTCATATTCTCCATAGAACTTGATGTCCTCTGCCATTCTGTATTATGCATTTACTCTGTTTATTATCTGTATCTCCCCGATAGAGAGAGAAGGTCCACAAGAGCAGGGCTTTTTGTCAATTACTCCCAACCGTATCCCCAGTGTCTAGAGCAGTACCTACACATAATGGAACTCTGTAGACGTTTGTTGAGTAAATGAGTGGATGGCCAAGGAGGTAGCCCTACCCAGGTTACTTACTGTATCCTCTCGGGCTCTTTCAGCAACTCTGTTACGTTCCTGCTGGCTCTCTGGAGTTGCCTCCCCACCACAGGTCTCCCTGCTACGGCCCAGAAATTAGGCCATTAAACCACCCAAAGGAGAGTCTGAATCCCGCGTGGGCCCTGGCCTGTCCGTCTGCCGCCCTCACTTCCCCCTCACCTGCCCTCAGGGCCGTGCTCTGCCCAGGAAGGGAACAGAGAGCGAGTGAAGGGCTGCTGGGACCAAGGTCCCCGAGGGAGTCCTCCAAAACGCCTTCCTCATCCCCCATGTCAGAAACCACATCCCACTACCCCGCAGTAAAAACCTGAACATCCGTGTCTAACAGTAGAGCCTGACACCGCCTGGAGTGAGCCTGGCAGGCCCTGCCTGCCCACCAGGAAGGAGCCGTGGACAGAGGCTGCAAATGCGCTGACACTTACCATCAACTCCAGGCAAGATTCCAGGGACAGACAGCACTCACCATGGGCCAGGTGACCAGGGCAGCTCCCCAAAGCGGGTGGGCTTGAGTGCCAAGACCCAAGAGAAAATATTTTGAGGCAAAGTCGGGTGAAGGGGCAGTTCCAGCAGGGAGATGGCATGGACACCCTTGGGGGGAGGGGAACAGGCAGGTGACAGCCCCATGCTCAGACCTCCAGCAGAGTTTCAAGTCTCCCCCAGGAGAATCCAAACCCTTCTGAACACCCCACACTGTAGCTGCAAATGTGAGGTCATGTGGAAGATGCCCGGCTTGCAAGGAGCCTGGGCATGCCAGAGGAAGTGTTTCCTGGGCTCATACATGTAGTGAGAGCACTGTGCCCAGAGCCCTGACTTGTCACTGCTCCTGGTCCTGAGGGAAGCTACGACAGTGGCCATGGGAGCTCCTTACTGAGCCCTTGCTCTGTGTCAGGCACAGGCCAATTGCAGCTCATTTAACCCTCAGAACTGTAGGCAATACCCCTTTCATTATCATTGCCCCGTTTTGCAATTGGGAAACTGAGGTACGGACCAATAAGAGCCTTGCCCAAGGTACACAGCAAGGAGGTGACAGGGCCTGGACTTGAACCCAGGCCTGGTTGGCCCCAGAGACGGGCTCTTACCCCCATGCCAGGGGTCTGTTTTCACCTTTGGAAGCTCACAGTGTGAGACCCTGCCTGTGGGTGTGGATGGAGCCCCGGCTTAACTCAGAAGAGAGGGGCACGCCCAAGACCCACCCTCTTGGCCAGTTCATCACTCAGTAGCCTGGAGAGCCACTTTGGTGGTTTTGAGCATTACTCAGTTTGAAATGATTTTTATTCTTAGTCAAATATTTCATTTTTTACCCATAATGGACAGTTGGTTAAAGGCAGGAAGCATTAAAGAACACCGATATTAAAAGGCTGGTTCCTGAGGAACATGCAGTGGTAATAGCTCTGCACGTTTGCCTCGGGTGCGCTACCCGGGTCCAGGAGCCCCAAGCATCTGGTCGGAGTCCTGGAGACCCCAAGCCTGGCCGGCGTCCCACTCCATTCATGGGAGTCAAGACCCTCCCTGCTCACGACCTGCTATTTGGGCAGAAGTGATTGCAAGCACTTCCTGAAAATTCTCACGTCTCATCATTTAGAAACAAAGCAGGAAAATTACAAAAACAAACCAAGTTGATTTTTATTAAACAAACATACAATTTAAGAATTCCAAACAGTGGGCCACAAAATCAGTTTTTGCTTTTTGTTTCTTTTTCTGCCTTATATAGTCAAGCGTTAGCCTCCATGTGAGCATGTATGTGGTGCCAAAGACACAATGAAATGGTAATAAGTCAGTTTGAAATTTCTTTCTGGAAATTTATGCTTTTGCCTTCATAACTCAGTTATAATAAATGAAGGAGAAGGCATCACTTGGTAAGTGGGGGAAGGTTAAATATTGCCTTTAATCATAGATGTTATTAAAGGTCATATTAGATATGAACCTTTATTATTTACTCCCAATAACATATTAATCTAAAAACTATGTTTTATATAAAATAATTTCTTTATCGTATACCATCGAAAGTAATAAAAACATTTTTAAATCCTAAGTGTGTTTGCAAGGTGATATATTACTGTGAGGGGAGTTCTCACGTCTAAAACAGTGGAGCAACGCTGCGGCCAGCCCACTAAACTGCTTCAGTCTCCACAGGTGTAAAAATAAGGATAAAAATGTGTACTTTTCCTCACCCATTGAGGGACTAGGTCTCCTGGTGGGTGCTGTAGAGGCCCACCCTGGGGAACAGAGTCTTGCTTTGAGAAGCTCCAGCTATTACCCATAAGGGCAAATCTACTTGCTTATGATGGTACACGGAGTCCACCCAGGCCTGTGTCCCTGGGGATGTAGAAGTTTGGCTACTGCCCTTCAGATGGTGCCCAGATGCTTGGGCTCCATTAAGGAACTTTCTGTAGGTCTCAAGGACACAAATGCACGGTGAGCTCTGTATGCACCTCCAGTGAGGCCACCCCTCCCTACGGTGAGGGGTCTTTGCAGTTTTACCTGCTACTAGGTGAAGCAGGACCCTCTGTGGTCAATTTTATTGTATTTTATTTGCTTTGCCTGGTACATAAGAAATTGACTTCAGAAAAATTGCCACAAAGCCTTCGTTGAATGGCTGCTTCTTCTAGAATGCCCGTTCGACTTCTTCCCTTCTAACCAGATCCTACTCATTTTTAAAAACTTCTGATTTCAACAGAAATCTCGGACTCACAGAAAAGTTGCAAGAATCCCCATATATTCTTCCCCCGGATTCCTCAGATATTAACATTTTACTGCATTTGCTTTATCTTTCTCCCTCTAACCTACATTATCTTCTGACCTGAGTGAGACTGAGTTGCCAAAAGGATGCCTTTTTACTGATAAATAGTTCACAGTGTGTTTCTTTATAAAGACATTTTTTCTTTCATTACCACAGTACAGTGATCAAAATTGGGAAACTAACATCAGCACAATACCGTTATCTACTCCATGGTCCTTACTCATCTTTCTCCAGTGATCCTAGAGCAGGGGTTACATTCAATTGTCATATCTCTTTAGTGCCTTTTAATCTGAGGACAGTTCACAAATCTTTGTATTTCATGACATTGACTTTTTTTAAGAACAACTAGTTGTTTTTGTGTCATGGTCTCTCATTCCAGTTTCTTTGATATTTCCTCATGATCAGATTCTCAGTGCATCATATCAGGACACTCATGCTGTCCCCTCACCCCAAGACTGGTGATGCTGACTTTGATTACTTGGTTATGGCCATGTCTGCCAAGTTTCTCCACTGTGAAATTATGAGTTTTCCCTTTGTAATTAAGAAATAGCTTATGGGGAGATCCTCTGAGACAATGCCAATATTCTGTTTTCCTCCAACTTTCACCCACTAGCCTCCACTGATGACTCTTGCTTAAGAATTATTATTATGGTGGCTGCCAGATGATTTTCTTTTCTTTTCTTTTTTATAAATGTATTTATTTATGGCTGCATTGGGTCTTCATTGCTGTGCGCAGGCTTTCTCTAGTTGTGGAGAGCGGGGGCTACTCTTCGTTGCGGTGCGCGGGCTTCTCACTGCAGTGGCTTCTCGTTGCGGAGCACGGGCTCTAGGCGCACGGGCTTCAGTAGCTGTGGCACGTGGGCTCGGTAGTTGTGGCTCACGAGCTCTAGAGTGCAGGCTCAGTAGTTGTGGTGCACGGGCTTAGTTGCTCCGCAGCATGTGGGATCTTCCCAGACCAGGGCTCGAACCCCTGTCCCCTGCATTCACTGGCAGGAGAATTCTTAACCACTGCGCCACCAGGGAAGTCCCTGCCAGATGATTTTCTAATTCCATCATTCCTTCTACGTTTATTAGTTGTCTTTCTACTGTCAGGGAAAGTCTCTGGTTGATTTTAAACTCACTACTCTAAATTTCAGGACCCTGCATTTGGGAGCTAGGGAGAGAAAGTCCTCGTCACCTGTCTGAATATCCCTGAATATACTTATACACTGAATCCTGGCTGATGGGTGTTTAATGAGAAGTCTGTCAACACAGTACTTGCTCTTGGGGAGATTCTAGCCCAAGAACCCATCTGCTGGACAGCCGTGTCCCAAGAAGGCTGGGCGGGTTGGGGGGAGGGTGGTGTTGGGGTCCGTGAGGTGTATAAACCTGTTGAGTGGCTCCCCCTCCGCCGTGATGTCTCACCACGGACTCGTCAGTTCCACCAGCCCCGGCTGAAAAATATGGCCCGAGGGAGGCCCTACTCCAGCTAACTCCATTTCACATCTCCTCTCCTTCCTGAGATGGAAAAAATGGTCCTTCAGGGACAGAGCAAACCTGTCAGTAATGAAGTTGTGAGGGAGAGGCTGTCCCAGAAGGGTGGCTGGGTTGTGATGGCTGATGGACTGAGGGGGGCCAATAGCCGGCAGCGTTCCCCTGGAGAGCCTGGAAACTCAGCGGTGCTCCACTACCCACAAAGCCGAACCAGCTCAGGACTGCCCTGGGATCCTCTGCTTCCCACAATGGAGCCATCATTTCTTCACCTGGCTTCCCAGGGCTGGCCCAAGGCAGAGGGGTGAGTGGGCAAGGTTTAACACCCAGCCCTGGGGTCGTCCTTCAAGCCTGCCCCTCACCTATTTTCCAGTTGTAGGTCCATTTGATTAATAAAACAACTGAGGGGCAGAAAGGTTAGACATCTTGTCCAAAACCACCCAGCTAGACAGGGGCAAAAACCAGGGTGTGGACCCAGGTGTGTCCGATTTCCAAGTTATCGCTGCATCCTGCTGCGTCCCCAGGTGGGGACTCCTGCTAAACCCAGTAGGGTTTTGTGGAGGAGGTACTGATTGCAGAATGGGCAGGTTAGGGATAGGAGGTCTCCGTGTTTGGATACCTCCAGTGACGGGGGAGCTCACCACATTTCCAGGCAGCCCCCTCCAATGTGGGGTAGCTGTCCTGAGGAAGTTACTCCATTAGGTGAGCTCAGGCTGTGTCTCGGGCCTTCCTTCCCCCAGAGTTCTGAAGGACTCAGCAGTTGGTGACACCTAGTATTTAAACAACTCTTAGGGGACTTTCTCCCTATGCCTCTTCCTCTTTGTTCTATCTTTGAAAGCCAGTTTGAGAGCTACTAGACTACATGGAGATGGTGAGATTAAGATAGACGGTGAAAAGGGCTAGTTCGGGTGGGCCTCTGAAGCCACTCAGCCCGTGGAGTAAGTGTGATAATGTGGGCCAGCTGAGGCCCGCTGGCCAGCTGTGGTGGACACGATGGCCAGGCTTTAGGCTGGGAATCAAGGAAGTCATTGGAGGTAGCCCCTAAGCCTATGGGAACTCCTTAGGTAGTATTTCCCCTGGAATGATGGTGGTGAGTATCTGGTAATGAGAACTTACATGGTGGGAAATTATGTCCAAAATGCAGCCTCTAGAGGCCAGAATTAGAGCAGAAGTAGAAGCTGGACATCTAGGGTTTCTTCTTTGATTTCTAACACTTGAAAAAGCCTGTTTCCCCACAGCCTCAGTTCTCCCACCTGTACTATGGGTGCACTAATGCTCAGCACTTCCTCCGAACATCTGATGGATTCATACTATATTGCCTGGAAAACCCACAATATAATATTATTAGAAACAACACTAATATAACACGTACACCAACTCTTCTAAAACTCACAGGAACCCTATGAGATGAGTCCTCTATTTGTCCCCATTTTACAGATGAACAAGCTAAGGCCCAGAGAGGTTAAGGAACTTGCCCAGTGTTGCACAGCTGGAAGTTCAGAGCCTGGATTTGAACTCTGGGGGTCTGACTCCAAAGTCCATACTTTGAATTATGACAGTATGTTACCTCTTGGTAAATACTCTGGGAGTTTGTGTTGGGCACTTTCTGTATTCCAGGCAGTGAGGGGCTATGGAAGAAGGCCACACAGGGGGCAAGTTCACACCCATAGCCAGGCTTCCTCGGTTCTTTAGGAAAAGTAGATGGGAGCGCACAGGCTCCAGAAAGGTGGCATGGCCAGATTTTGCTTCCTGGTGTTGATTGACATGACTTGGTCAGTTTAGCCACAATTTCAATTTAGCTGGAAAATCGAGCATCCCAGCTGAGATTTACCTGTATTCGTGTCTGCTGTCCACCAGACTCTGAGTGCGTGCCCAGGGTGGCCATATAGCTCGGGGGATACCTGGACTCGCCAGTAGGCTGCACTGAGGGTCCATGGGCCAGACTTGGAGACTGCAGGACTTGGCTGGGCTAGGCGGAAGGGCGAGGGCCTTTCCCTGGAAACAGTCCGCTAGGGCAGCCGCGTGCTCTTCCCATGACATCACGCTGCCTCAGGACGTATGAGGCCAAGGATTCTTGGAATGCCTGATTCACCCTGGAACAAAAATAATACCTCGTATTTATAATGTGCCTTTGTTCCCCAAAGGCTCTCCCAGGCTTGATTGTATTGTAACTTCAGACGTGCCTTGTGATCTAGGCAGGAATGCAGAGAAGGTGGGACCCCACCTAAGGAAATGCCTTGAGTGAGGATTTGGTGTTCCCATTCTGCAGGTGGGAATACTGAGACATGGAGAGGTGGGTGGTTTACCAAAGCTGCCCAGCAGATTGGTGCTGGGAGCCCTGGATTTCCAGTGGGTTTGAGAGGAGGGCCTCAGAAATGCCCCAGCAGTTGAGTGAGACTCAGAGCCGCATCTAATACCCCAGAGAAAGCTATTTCCTCATGGCCTTCTGTGCTGCCCTAACTAAGATGGAGGAGGGTGCAGGAGCCTACAGCTCTTCCCACCCCCTGCCCAGCCCAAGTGCAAGGGTAAAGCCAGCGGGCCACCTGAAAACTCAGACTCCCCCCAGCCCTGCCCCACAGACCCCAGCCGCAGGAACTAGCAGACGGTGGTGGGGAAAGGCTTGTTCCCAGCACAGATGGAAACCCGAGGGCCACATGTGGCTTTTGTGGTTTTCCCCAGACGCAGTGGAGCCAAGGCTGGAAGGCCGGATTTCCAAACCTCAACCCAGAACGCCCGTCCAGAGCCCTCCCAGGCTACCCCTCTCCCGGGCCTCAGCTTCCCCGTTTCCAGTGGCCTCCGGCTCAGCCTTTGGCCTTTGCGTCTGCATATCTAGCTGAGCTTCCACACCACATGCCGCCAGAGCCACGACCCCTCCCACCCTGGCCTTGGCCAAGGCCTGGGGTCCTCTGGATTGGGGTTCCAGTGGCTCAGCAGTGGTGTGCAGGCTGCCCCGGACCCTCAGGACCGTGGAACAGGCCGCAGACCCTTGAGACGAGAGCATGGGGGTTGAGAGCACTCATTCTAGGGCCAAACTACCTAAGTTCAAACCAAGTTCTGCTTCTTGCAAGCTGTGTGGCCTTAGGCAAGTACTTACCTTTCTGTGCCTCACTGACCTCTCTGTAAAACAGAGTGCAGTGGGCCCTCCCGCTTAGAGTAAATGAAGGCTCTGCCCGGGCCCGTGGTTAGCGCTTCACACGCGTTACCGTGTGTTCATTACTGTCGTTCTGCAGCTTCGTGACTTCAGCTCCAGTCCCGTTCCTCGGGCAGGGCTGGCTTCTCGGGTGTGCAGTCTGCGCTCTTGTGCTGAGACCCAGGCTCGGAATGGCTGCACTTTGTTTAATGCTCTGCTGTGGCTCTCTTGACAGTTTTTGACAAGAGGCCCACATTTTTATTTTGCACAGGGCCCTGCAAACTATATGGCCAGTCCTGCCTCTAGGATCAGACTAGGACAGACCCCTGTGCTACTCTCTGCTTCCCTTCCTTCATGACTCTTGTTCCTGGTTGTAGCCAGATACCTGTTTGTGTAATTACTGGATTAGTGTCTGTCTCTCCAAATGGACCCTGAGCTCTATAAGGACACAGCCCTGTGTTGGAGTCATCGCTGTGTCCCCAAGATCTGGCTCATTGAGGGGCTCACTTCAGGCATGAATGAATGCCCGGCCCCACCGCAGACTCCGAGGGAGACTTAGAGAAGGTTCTCACACATCTGAGGGAAGTAGATGCTGTGAAGTGTTCACAAGAGGAGTGTCCAAGGCCGTAGGTGGCAGAGACTAGGGAAGCCAGACTAATTTCGTGAGGGGTCTAGAGATAGAGGGGGCACCCTGGGGGCTGGGGAAGGCTGCTGGGCGGGTCTGGGCCTCAAAGCCCGGGTGGGATTAGGAGAGGTATTGAGAGACTCCTTAGGGAGAGCTGAACAGCTTTATCACCCCCTCCCCCAACTCCCAGCTTCCCTCAGAGTGTTCCAGGAGCCATGTGGCCTTGGGCAAGCCCATCGATACCTCTGCTGAACCTCCAGACAGAGGTTCATTAATTAAACATGTTTAATTAATGAAGCAGTCAATGAACTAGCCTTTCCCCTCCTCCCTCATTCCTTTGTTCATTCATTCTGTAGTTGGTGTGAAAAATCTTTTCTCTGCCTCAGGGTGAAGAGTCAGACCCTCTCATTTCCATCCCAGAGCATCCCTTTCGCCAGGTAAACATCTGGTCTCTAAGGCTTTATGTCCACTCAGTGGAAGACTGAACTTCTTAACGTGAACTCTTGCCTCGGCTGGCAGAGGTCTCAGTCCTGAATCATTTCCTACCCAACTCTGAGCGAAAGGAGAGTCGCAGTCTGCTGGGTGGGAGCCTCTGAAGCTTGGCTGACCGTCCAAGGCAGCAGGAGCGCTCCTGAGCACGTGCTGCTCCTCGCACGTTGTCAGGGGAACCTGGTGCAGGAGTGCGCCTGGCGCTCAAAGCCGGCGAGGACGGTGCTGGTGTTCCTGCCATGATGTGGATAAGGGCAATTACAGGCGGGGCATTTATCTAAGTGGCTAGTAATGCCCCAGTTCTCCAGACCTACGACCTCCTAAGACCTCAGAAAAGTCATTGTTAAATCCAATCATGTAAGTGTTTCAGGCAGTACCTTAGAGCAGAAACACAGATCCAAGTTCCAGTACAGGCTTTGCCACTAACTGGGCAACCTGAGGGGAACGAAGCAACCTCCCTGAACCTTGGCTTTCTCATATGTAAGACCAAGCTTTCTCATGCTGTCTCTCGTGTATCTTCACAGCCACCCCGGAGCTGGGGGCCGACACAGCTAGGGAAAGAGACACAGAGGGGTGAAATCCCCCCAAGCCAGGCTCTGAGCTGGCTGTAGTCGCACAGACAGACCAGACGAGGAGTGTCCTACAGAACAGACTCAGTGGGTTTCCAGCACCTAATTCAGCCCCGAGTGTATCGTAGGTGCTCAGTTAACACAGGCCACTCTGATCCTTGTCTCTTTGGTAAAAGCCAATGTCATGTTTCCCTTGGTTGGCTCCCTGAAGAGGGAGATAAGTCTCCGCTATGCTTTTCCTTGCTAAGCTTCCCATTCTGCAAACTGGAGCAGCCTTGTGTGGCGGGTGACCCTTGTTTCCGTGCCCCACATGCCGAGCTAGGCTAAACAGCCCCGGAGCCGTGTGCCTGAGCCCCTACATTTCAGTTCATGCTTTGTCACGGCAGCGGCGGTGGCAGGGGAGGTGGGACCTGTGCGGGGCATGTGTAGGTGGGCAGGAGTGGAGGCGCCTAAGCTAGTAATAAGCAGTCATCACTTTCTGAAAGCAAGAAATATGAGCCCATGCATAGTTCTCAAACCACTCGCCCTAGGAATTTTGCTTTCAGAAATTTTTAAGCAGACCTACAAATTATGTGGTGAAGTGTCCGACATTGAGAGAACCATAATAAGTTGGTGGCCCTCAGAATATCTAGTTGGGAGTGATTATGAAATAAAAAATGAACAGAGAGACGTTTGTCTGCATTTGGACTGCTGTTAAAATCATTTTTAAAAACAAAATCTGAAGTTATTCTCCCTACACCCACCTCCCAAAATGCAGCTGTGGTCTTCGGAGAACTTTTTTTTTTTTTCTTAATAAAAGAGAGCAGTCTTAGAGTGGAACAAGACGTCTGATTTCAGAACCCAAAGAAGAAAGAATAAACTAAATGAGTGATGGAAAAAGCATACTGACAATTTCCATCCTCAAAAAAAAAATAAGCATTATTTTCCTAACAGCAGGTGTTGCCAGTAGCACAAATGGAATATTAATCTTATCTCCTAAGCCATTCCTCCCCCCGCCCTGCCCCCACCAGAGGAAACTTCCCCCGAGAGATTAGAACATAATAAGCAGACAGGGAGGTGGATTTTGCCCCTTTTGGCTCGCAGGGCTGCATGTTTAGTATGTCTCCGAAACCTGGACCCACATATCTGGGGATCTGAGACCAAATGTGGCTTCCTTACCCACCACTGGGAGCAACAGTGCCTCGTCCCCAGATCAGCCAAACCTAAACCCACAGGTTTCGTGGGGAGCAGCCAGCTGGCCCCTGAAGGAAGGTATCGACGAAACCCAGGGCCAGCAAACACAGAAGAGAGGAGCTGGTTTTGGCCAGCTCAGCCAGCAGCCGCTGACAAATATTGTGAATGGCCACAGCAGGGGAGCCTGGGTCTCCGTTGTTGGAGCCCAAGACCCAGCCCCAAGTCTGTTCCAGGAGTTAAGGCCCTCTCAGCCCTTTTCCAGGCCAAGGACATGGGCCCCACGTGGTCATCACCACAGCAGGTCTCAGCGGTAACTCAGCCCTTCTCTCCTGAGGGGGCTGGATCTGAGGGCAAGTGGGAGACAGGAGGTGGATGCTTGGAAGCCGTGACTGGCTCACAGGCTGGGTACACTCCATGGAGCCTCTGCAAGGCCCTCTGGTGTGGGACTTCTCCTCACTGAGCCTCAGTTGGCTTATCTGTAAAATGGGAAGAAAGATTCTTGACTGGCCTGCACAGAGAGACCAGTCCCAATGATCACTGGCCCTGAAAATTAAGCAGGAAGGAAGAAAGGGGGCTCCATGCCCCATGCCCCTCCTCCAAGGGCATCTGGCTCTTCCCTGCCCTCCTAGGGGCCACGCAGCCAATCTCATTTGCTGTCCAGCCCCATATCAGCCCTCCTTCTTTTGAATCATGAGTCTTGTCTGCCCAGTTAAAAGGGCGCCTGTGAGGGTAGACTCCCAAGCGTCTCCTCGCCCCACCGTGGACATCACTCCACGTGTGCAAAGGAACTGCCACCCAGGCAGAGTGAGTCTGAAAGCACCACTAATGCTCAGCAACCTCGGGCATTCTTGGTCATTGCTGTGTTGACAGGGCCGGCCGGCTCCAAGGCCTTTTGAACTAGGAGGACATGGAGTTCCAGGCCCCTGAGAATTTCCAGGAAAGAATAGAAGAAGCTCTCCAAGGCCTAGCTGATTTCTTTCTGAGACCTTGACCAGCCATGTAGAAATTACCTTTTTCCTCCTCCACGTGAAGAGAAATGGATTTTGGTGGGGGAAGGGGGGTGCGGGAGGGGGCGGAAAGCTGGGGGAGATGCTGGGCAAAGAGAGGGGAATCCCTGATATGGCAAGTGGGAAGCCAGTCTCAAGACAGATGCTGGGAAGGGCTTGGTCAGCCATTCTTTGGGGGCATTCCTTGGGCCATAGCTGCCCGCACCACAAAAATTCTTAACAAGGGTGACAGAAGTTGTGAGAAGCAAGCGTTATCTGCCAGGGAGTTTCCAAGGTTCTTCTCCGGGCTTAAAAATTACACTCAAAGAACAAAGAGAGTGGAAGGAAAAAGGGCCAGTTAATTTAAAGTAATTAAAAAATAAAAGTAGGGAGAATTTACAAAACGTCACGGCTCGTGGTGCCACAGGGAGTTGGTGGGCCGTGAAATTTCTTCCACGCTCTCCCAGTGCTTCTCAGAATGAGGGATCCAGGCTCCTGAGCTGACCTGTGTCTCGGGCATCTGGCACCTCTGAAGGCCAGTTGGTGATCCTAGGAGGAATCCAGCTCAGTGAGTCATTTTGCTGATGGGGCCCAGCTCGTCCCCGTTCCCCGGGTGCCCTGCCCTGCCCTGAAAGCAAACGGACCTTCTTCCAGAAATTAGTGTTAGGCCCGTGATGATCCCTGTTTTTAGAATGAGACCATTAGAGAATGAAACTGAGTGCCAGTGGCGGTGGTGGCAGTGGTGGGATTGGGTGGAGGGGCTGCCTCTTTTGACTCTGCTGTGTTGCCTCTTAAATTATTAAAATAAAGACAACTAGAAACCCTGGACATCTAAGTATACAAACAAACATAAGAGAACTCTGAAAGGCAGCGAGAAGAAGTCAGACTGGGTGGGGAGCTTGGCACCTGAGGGATGACACAGCAGTGATGTGCTTGAGTTTTCTTCTCAGCCTCATAAATCCCAGACTTGGAGTGAAAGAAGCCGGCAACCCAGAAACACCCACAGGCTCAGGCAGACCAAAATGGCCACAACAAAAGCCTTCCCTCTGCAGCCGAAGAACCAGGCAAGGGGCGGACTCTCAAGACAGAAAACTCTTAGACAATAACTGCTCTACTTCAGGCAAACGCCCTAGAGACAACTGGCTCCACCCCACGCGTGCCAGTAAGGGCCAAACGAGGGGCTGAGATTCCACCTTTGCCAGGCTGTGACGAGGCACCCAAACCTTGCCAGGCTGGTGTCAGTGAAGCTGGGTGGGGAGTTGAGACTCAACCCTGGAGGTCACTGAGCACCCCTCCCTCTGTGTCAGTGGAGGCCATGTGGGGAGCGACACCCTGCCCCTCCTAGCCAAGGAGGTGTCTGTGTGTGGAACCAGAACCCCCCACTGTGCCCAGCATTAAAGAGGACCCCCTTTGCTCTGTCAGAGAAGACCCAGTGGGGAACCTGACTTCTCCCCCGACCCCGCAGTATTGAGGCAGCACAGCCCTTTCTACTATCGGGCCAAGGTAAGAGGAAGCCAGCCAAACAGAAGGTTTGGTTAAGTCCAGAGTCTCGTAACATAATAACCAAGATGTCCAGCTTTCAACTGAAAATATTCTGTCACACCAAAACCTTGAAAGATCTCAACTGAATGAAAAAAGACAAAACATGTCAATACCAAAATAACAAGAGATATTAGAATTATCTGACAAAGATTTTAAAGTAATCAGCATAAAAACGCTTCAAAGAGCAGTTTGGAACACACTTGACACAAATGAAAAAATACGTCTCAGCATATAACAAAGAATCAAATGAAAACTTGAGTTATATAAAAAACTCAATGGATGGACTCAACAGCAGAATGGAGGAGACAAAGGGAAGACCAGTGTCCTGGAAGATAGAACAATATAAATGATCTAGTCTGAGCAACAGCGAGAAAACAGACTGAAAAGAATGAACTGAGCTTCACAGACCTGAGGGACCATAACTGAAAATCTAACAGACATGTCATCCGGGAGGTAGAGGAAAAAAAGGGTGTGACTGAAAAATGACCCAAAGAAATAATGATTGAAAACTTCTCATACATTGCTGCTGGGAATGTAAAATGGTACAGCCTCTCTGGAAAACAGTTTGACAGTTTCATTAAAAATTAAATACGCAACTACCCTGTGACCCAGCAATGGTGCTTGCAGGCATTTATTCCAGAGAAATGAAAACTATGTCCACACAAAAACCCGTAAACAAATGTTTCCAGCAACTGTCTGCACAATAGCCAGCAACTGGAAACAACCCACATGTCCTTCAGTGGGTAAATGAGTAAACTCACTGATACATCCACACCGTGGAATACTACTCAGCAGTGAAAAAGGAACAGCTATGGATACATGCAGCCACCTGGATGGATTTCCAGGGAATTATGCTGAGTGAGAAAAGCCAGTCCCACTGGGCTAAATACTGTATGTATATAACATTCTTGAGATGACAAAATTGCAGAAATGGAGACTGGATTAGTTATTGCCAGAGGCTAAGGAGGAGGTGGTGGGAGGAAAGTAAATGTGGCTATCAAAGGGCAACATGGAAGATCCTGGTGGTGATGGAAATGTTCTGTCTTGATTGTATCAGTGTCAAAATCTTGGTTGTGATCTTGAACTATAGTTTTGCAAGATGTTACCATGGAAGGAAACTGGGTAAAGGATACAAAAGATCTCTCTGTATTCTTTCTTACAACTGCATTTGAATCTATAATTATCCCACAATAGAAAGTTTAGAAAAATAAATTTATGTTCATTTAGAAAACACAAAAAAGAAGAGAAAAATCCTCATCCCATCCCCTAGAGATAATGACTGTTAGCATTTTGGTGTGTATCCTTCCAGTTTTTCTATGCATATGCATACTTGCCTTAAAAAACAGCACCATGCTGCATGTATTACAACACATGCTACAGAGTGAATTTTTCACCATGTTCTTAATTTCTCCACAGTCCGTTTTTCACTGCTGTTCTAAACACTGCTGAGATGAATATCCTTATTCCTACATCCCTGTGCTTTGATTATTTCCTTTGGATAAGTTGTCACACGTGGACACATTGCAAGATCCCGTGGTTTACATGTTTTAGAGGCTTTTGTAACCAATTGTCAAATTTCCCTCCAGAAACATACTAATTTCTACTTCTAATATACAGTGGGTTGTAAGTTACTGTTTGTGTGGAAAGAAAAAGAAGCTTATACACCTGTCTCTCACTTAACAACTTTAATTCCCCCTGAAAACCCTGCCACTTAGGGAAAGCTTTTCTTTTAATTTTTTATTTTTATACAATGTTTAAAGGTTACTTTCCATTTACAGTTATTACAAAATATCAGATATATTCCCAGTGTTGTACAGCACATCCTTGAGCCTATCTTACGCCCAGTAGTTTGTGCCTCCCACTCCCCCACCCCTATATTGCCCCTCTGCCCTCCCCACTGGTAACCGCTAGTTTGTTTTCTGTATCTGTGAGTCTGCTTCTTTTTATTCACTAGTTTGTTGTACTTTTTAGATTCCACATACAAGCAATATCATACAGTATTTATCTTTCTCTGACTTATTTCACTTAGCATAATGCCCTCCAAGTCCATCTATGTTGTTGCAAATGGCAAGATTTCATTCTTTTTTATGGCTGAGTAGTAGTCCATTGTGTGTGTCTGTGTCTCTGTGTGTGTGTGTGTGTGTGTACCACATCTTCTTTATCCATTCATCTGTTGATGGACACTTAGGTTGCTTCCATATCTTGGAAATTGTAAATAATGCTGATATGAACACTGAGGTGCATGTATCTTTTCAAATTAGTGTCTTTGGGTTTTTCGGGTATTTACTCAGGAGTGAAATTGCTGGGTCACGTGGTAGTTCTATTTTTTTGTTTTTTTGAGAAACCTCCATACCGTTTTCCACAGAGGCTGCTCCAATTTACATTCCCACCAACAGTGCACGAGGGTTCCCTGTTCTCCACATCCTCACCAACATTTGATATCGGTAGAAAGGAAAGCTTTTCAATGAACAATTTTTCATTAATTTTAATGGGAAAATGATCCATATAACCCCAACCCAAGACACCCCCAAATTTTCACAGATACAGAATTATTGCCCCTCGGTCCAGATGGCAGAACAGAAGGATGCGGAATTTGTCGCTCCTCACAAGTGCGTCAAAAACACATTTACAAATGGAATAATTCCCATAGAGCTCCTGCTGAACAGTAGTGGTAGACTTTGGACACCTACAAAAATGAAAGAAAAAAAAGAAAAGAATCAAAAAAGAGACCAGCAACCCTGGCAAGAAGCTGAATGTGGGGAGAGGTCCCCACATTAAGAAAGACTCCCTCATGGAGGGGAAATGAGCTGGGACAGAAAAGGAACTTTGGGGGATCAAAGGAGAGCACTGCAGATGGTCTATGGAAGGCAAGACAAAGTAAGAACCGCACGCATGATCTAGACGGCAGCTCCGTGCATTCCAGCCTGAATCGTGAGTCACCTGTTGTGAAGGGGAGCTGGGTGCTAGAAAGAGGGGTTTGGAGTGCAGAGCCAGGGAGAGGACAGCTCTTGGCTGTGAGAAAACAGCCTGAAGGGACAGGAGCAAGGGGCACCACAACTGGGAAAGTCTGTGGAAAAAGCCTGAGACACCATAGCAAGGCGTCATAGTAGCATGGCATGCAAGGGGCGGAGCTGCCATTATAAACCCCTTCCCCATCCGCTTCTTCTGCCTCTGTGGGCATTGGGAGGGGCTCCCACCAGAGCAGGCCCGCCCGCCCCTCGTGCCAGGGTCATCTTTGCCTGCACCGCCCACCCCAAAACCTCCTTGGGAATCAGCTCTGGGCACCCCTGCCTGGGACAAGAGTCCACCGAGGGGACTCTTGGCAGGGTCAGAGGGCTGAAGCGTGGGGTTGGAAGAACAGACCTGGGGAGAGAAACGCAGTTGGCCATGCAGATACAATAGAAGGGACAGGACTGAGGGGACGCATGGCCAGGAATGCCCCTAGATGAAGCGGGGTCTGCCTGGAAAGCAAGGCATCATTGTTGAGAGACGCACAGGGGGCAGGGGCAACAATGCTCCCATACACCAGCTCCGACCACTGCAGGTACTGGGAGTACCCAAGTGGGCTCCAAGCAGCTGCTGCTTTTGCTCCCACTCACCTGGGCAAGGATCAGATGCCTGAGGGTGGCACACAGGCAGAGGTGGGGTTAAAACCAAAACTGGGGCTTCCCTGGTGGCGCAGTGGTTGAGAGTCCGCCTGCCAATGCAGGGGACACGGGTTCGTGCCCCGGTCCAGGAAGATCCCACATGCCGTGGAGTGGCTGGGCCCATGAGCCATGGCCACTGAGCCTGCGCGTCTGGAGCCTGTGCTCCACAACGGGAGAGGCCACAACAGTGAGAGGCCTGCGTACCGCAAAAAACAAAACAAAACAAAACAAAACAAAACTGAGCCTGAAGGGTGATACAACAAAGGAAGAGAGAGGCAAATTTTTCTATGCAGCAGCACAAGCTGTGAATTAAATCCCCAGGATTGGCTGGGTAAACCCTGCATTTGTGGAATACCTGAATAGACAATGAGTGTTTCAACATCTGAGACCAGTCTAGCCTTCGCAGCACTGGACTTTGTGGACAAATACACACAGGAATCAGGCCAAATCAGGGTCTGAGCTGGCCTCACGGTGTCCACAGCAGGTCCAGAGACCTACCTAGAGGGGTCGGGCCTGGGCCTCCAGGGTAGGAACATAGAGTCCAGGATGCCGGAACAACAGAGAATTCCTGGGCCCAGGCAATATTAATCAGCACCTGCATTCCTGAAGGTGTCCATATCAACACCAAGACCCAGCCCCACACAACTGCCTGCAGGCTTCAGTGCTAAACACCTCACACCAAACAACCAGCAAGACAGGAACCCAGCCCCACCCACAGTAGACAGGCTGCCTAAAGTCATACTAAGCTCACAGACACCCCAAAACACACCACCTGACACAGCCCTGCCCATCAGAGGGAAAAGACTCAACTCCACCCAACAGAGTGCAGGCACCAGGCCCTCCCACCAGGAAACCTGCACAAGCCCCTGGACCAACCTCACTCAGCAGGGGGCAGTCAACAGAAAGAAGAGGAACCACGACTCTGCAACCTGCAGAAAGAAGTCCATAGATACAGTAGTTCAGACAAAATGAAATGACAGATAAATACGCTGCAGACAAAGGAGCAAGGTAAAATCCCACAAGACCAAATAAATGGAGAGGAAATAGGCAAGCTATCTGAAAAAGAATTCAGAGTAATGATAATAAAGATGATCCAAGATCTAGGAAATAGAATGGAGAAAATACAAGAAACGATTAACAAGTACCTAGAAGACCTAAAGAACAAACAATCAGTGATGAACAACACAATGACTGAAATGAAAAATACACAAGAAGGAATCAACAGCAGAATAACTGAGGCAGAAGAATGAATAAGTGAGCTGGAAGATAGAATGGTGGAAATAACTGCTGACAAACAGAATAAAGAAAAAAGAATGGGACTTCCCTGGTGGCGCAGTGGTTGAGAGTCCGCCTGCCGATGCAGGGGGCACGGGTTCATGCCCCAGTCCAGGAAGATCCCACATGCTGCAGAGCAGCTAGGCCTGTGAGCCATGGCCGCTGGGCCTGCGCGTCCAGAGCCTGTGCTTCGCAACGGGAGAGGCCACAACAGTGAGAGGCCCACGTACTGCAAAAAAAAAAAGAAAGAAAGAAAAAAGAATGAAAAGAATTGAGGACAGTCTCAGAGACCTCTCAAACGCACCAACATTCGAATTATAGGGGTCCCAGAAGAAGAAGAGAAAGGGAAAGGGCCTGAGAAAATATTTGAAGATATTATAGTCAAAACTTCCCAGAGAGAAGTTCTAGAGAGTTCTCTGGAAGCACAGAGAGTTCCATACAGGATAAACTGAAGGAGAAACATGCCAACACACATATTAATCAACCTTACAAAAATTAAATACAAAGAAAAAGTATTAAAAGCAGCAAGGGAAAAGCAACAAATAACTTACAAGGGAATCCCCATGAGGTTATCAGCTGATTTTTCAGAGAAACTTTACAGGCCAGAAAGGAATGGCAGGGCAGATTTAAAGTGATGAAAGGGAAGAACCTACAACCAAGATTACTCTATCCGGCAAGGATCTCATTCAGACTCAAGAGACAAATCAAAAGCTTTACGGACAAGCAAAAGCTAAGAGAATTCAGCACCACCAAACCACCATTACAACAAATGCTAAAGGAACTTCTCTAGGTGGAAAACACAAGAAAAGAAAAAGACCTACAAAAACAAACCCAAAACAATTAAGAAAATGGTAATAGGAACATACATATCTATAATTACCTTAAATGTAAATGGATTAAATGCTCCAACAAAAAGACACAGACTAGCTGAATGGATACAAAAACAAGACCTGTACATATGCTGTCTACAAGAGACCCACTTCAGACCTAGGGACACATACAGACTGAAAGTGAGGGGATGGAAAAAGATATTCCATGCAAATGAGAATCAGAAGAAAGCTGGAGTAGCAATACTCATATCAGACAAGATAGACTTTAAAATAAAGAATGTTACAAGAGACAAGGAAGGACACTACATAATGATCAAAGGATCAATCCAAGAAGAAGATATAGCAATTGTAAATATCTATGCACCCAACATAGGAGCACCTCAATACATAAGGCAAATGCTAACAGCCATAAAAGGGGAAATCAACAGTAACACAATATTAGTGGGGGACTTTAACACCCCACTTACACTAATGGACAGATCATCCAAACAGAAAATAAATAAGGAAACACAAGCTTTAAATGACACAATAGACCAAATAGATTTAATTGATATTTATAGGTCATTCCACCCGAAAGTAGCAGAATACACTTTCTTCTCAAGTGCTCACAGAACATTCACCGGGACAGATCACATCTTGGGTCACAAATCAATTTAAGAAAATTGAAATCATATCAGGCATCTTTTCTGACCACAACACTATGATATTGGAAATCAATTACAGGGAAAAAAACTGTAAAAAATACAAACACATGGAGGCTAAACAATACGCTACTAAACAACCAAGAGATCACTGAAGAAATTAAAGAGGAAATCAAAAAATACCTAGAAACAAATGACAACGAAAACATGATGACCCAAAACCTATGGGATGCAGCAAAAGCAGTTCTAAGAGGGAAGTTTATAGTAATACAATCCTACCTCAAGAAACAAGATAAATCTCAAATAAACAACCTATCCTTACACCTAAAGCAACTAGAGAAAGAAGAACAAACAAAACTCAAAGTTAGTAGAAAGAAAGAAATCATTAAGATCAGAGCAGAAATAAATGAAGTAGAAATGAAGAAAGCAATGGCAAAGATCAATAACACTAAAAGCTGGTTCTTTGAGAAGATAAACAAAACTGATAAACCTTTAGCCAGACTCATCAAGAAAAAAAGGGAAAGGATCAAATCAGTAAAATTAGAAATGAAACAGGAGAAGTTACGACTGACAGCATAGAAATACAAAGGATCATAAGAGAGTACTACAAGCAACTATATGCCAATAAAATGGACAACCTGGATGAAATGGACAAATTCTTAGAAAAGCACAACCTTCCAAGACTGAACCAAGAAGAAATAGAAAATATGAATAGACCAATCGCAAGCACTGAAATTGAAATTGTGATTTAAAATCTTCCAACAAACAAAAGTCCAGAACAAGATGCCTTCACAGGTGAATTCTATCAAACATTTAGAGAAGAGCTAACACCAATCCTTCTCAAACTCTTCCAAAAAATTGCAGAGGGTGGAACACTCACAAACTCATTCTACAAGCCTACCATCACCCTGATAGCAAAACCAGACAAAGATATCACAAAAAAAGAAAATTACAGGCCAGAATCACTGATGAACATAGATGTAAAAATCCTCAACAAAATACTAGCAAACAGGATCCAACAACACATTAAAAGGATCATATAACATGATCAAGTGGGATTTATTCCAGGGATGCAAGGATTCTTCAATATATGCAAATTAATGTGTTACACCATATTAATAAATTAAAGAATAAAAACCATTTGATCATCTCAATAGATGCAGAAAAAGCTTCTGACAAAATTCAACACCATTTATGATAAAAACTCTCCAGAAAGTGGGCATAGAGGGAACCTACCTCAACATAATAAAGGCCATATATGACAAACCCACAGCAAACATTATTCTCAATGGTGAAAAACTGAAAGCATTTCCTCTAAGATCAGGAACAAGATAAGGGTGTCCACTCTCACCACTACTATTCAACATAGTTTTGGAAGTCCTAGCCACGACAATCAGAGAAGAAAATGAAATAAAAGGAATATAAATTGGAAAAGAAGACGTAAAACTGTCACTGTTTGCAAATGACATGATACTATACAGGGAAAATCCTAAAGATGCCACCAGAAAACTACTAGAGCTAATCAATGAATTTGGTAAAGTTGCAGGATACAAAATTAATACTCAGAAATCTCTTTCATTCTTATATACTAACAACTAAAGGGCAGAAAGAGAAATTAAGGAAATAATCCCATTCACCATTGCAACAAAAAGAATAAAATACCTAGGAATAAACCTACCTAAGGAGGCAAAAACCTGTACTCAGAAAACTATAAAACACTGATGAAAGAAATCAAAGATGACATAAATAGATGGAGCGATATACCATGTTCTTGGATTGGAAGAATCAATATTGTGAAAATGACTATACTACCCAAAGCAATCTACAGATTCAATGCAATCCCTATCAAATTACCAATGGCATTTTTCACAGAACTAGAACAAAAAATTTTACAATTTGTATGGAAACACAAAAGACCCCGGATAGCCAAAGCAATCTTGAGAAAGAAAAACAGAGCTGGAGGAATCAGGCTCCCTGACTTCAGACTATACTACAAAGCTACAGTAATCAAGACAGTATGGTACTGGCACCAAAAACAGAAATATAGCTCAATGGAACAGGATAGAAAGCCCAGAGATAAACCCACGCACATATGGTCACCTAGTCTATGACAAAGGAGGTAAGGATATACAATGGAGAAAAGACAGCCTCTTCAATAAGTAGTGCTGGGAAAATTGGACAACTCCATGTAAAAGAATGAAATTAGAACACTCCCTAACACCATACACAAAAATAAACTCAAAATGGATTAAAGACCTAAATGTAAGACCAGACACTATAAAACTCTTAGAGGAAAACATAGGCAGAACACTCGTTGACATAAACCACAGCAACATCTTTTTTGAGCCACCTCCTAGAGTAATGAAAATTAAAACAAAAATAAACAAATGGGACCTAAGGAAACTTAAAAGCTTTTGCACAGCAAAGGAGACCTTAAAGAAGATGAAAAGACAACCCTCAGAATGGGAGAAAATATTTGTAAATGAAGCAAATGACAAAGGATTAATCTCCAAAGTATACAAGCAGCTCATACAGCTCAATATCAAAAAAGCAAACAACCCAATCAAAAAATGGGCAGAAGACCTAAAAAGACATTTCTCTAAAGAAGACATACAGATGGCCAACAAACACATGAAAAGATGCTCAACATCACTAATTATTAGAGAAATGCAAATCAAAACTACAATGAGGTATCACCTCACACTGGTCAGAATGGCTGTCATCAAAAAACCTACAAACAGTAAATGCTGGAGAGGTTGTGGAGAAAAGGGAACCCTCATACACTGTTGGTGGGAATGTAAATTGATACAGCCACTATGGAGAACAGTATGGAGGTTCCTTAAAAAACTAAAAATAGAGCTACCATATGGTCCCACTGCTGGACCTATACCCAGAGAAAACCATAATTCAAAAAAACACGTGCACCCCAATGTTCGTAGCAACACTATTTACGATAGCCAGGACATGGAAGCAACCTAAATGTCCATCGACTGAGGAATGGATAAAGAAGATGTGGTACATATGTACAATGGAATATTACTCAGCCATAAAAAGGAATGAAATTGGGTCATTTGTAGAGATGTGGATGGACTTAGAGAGTGTCATACAGAGTGAAGTAAGTCAGAAAGAGAAAAGCAAATATCGTATAATAACGTGTATATGTGGAATCTAGAAAAATGGTATAGATGATCTTAGTTGCAAAGCAGAAATAGAGACACAGACTTAGAGGACAAGTGTATGGCTACCAAGGGGGAAAGGGGTGGGGTGGGAGGAACTGGGAGACTAGGATTGACACATATACATTATTGATACTATGTATAAAATGCACAACTGATGGGAACATGCTGTATAGCACAGGGAACTCACGTAGTGCACTGTGGTAACCTAAATGGGAGGGAAGTCCAAAAGGGAAGGGATATCTGTATGTGTATGGCTGATTCCTTTTGTTGTGTGGTGGAGGCTAACACAACATTGTAAGGCAACCATACTCCAATAAAAATTAATAAAAAAAAATTTATCAAGTGAACAGTGAAATCGAGTTTAGATAAGTAATAATAATTTTAGAGCAAATAAATGTAATTTGTTCATGAAATGCAGTGCAGCGAAGTTCTGTTGTACCTGCCAAAGAGATGGATCACAGACTGGGACAGGGGCCTCATTCCCTAGAATGTAACGTCTTCTCTCCACTTCTTCACTGGCTTGACAACTTAGAGGCTCATGGTTATCCTGTTCTCCAAATGCACTTCAAATAAGGTTATGGCATGGAAAACACCATGAGGGTGAAACAGAGGTGGAACACAGGAGTGCTTCAGTGATGGAAGCAGCCCTTGAGCTGCTGGACTGAAGGGTCCTCAGAATACCCCCACCCCCTTGCTCTCCCTTAGTCTTCAAATCAGCACGTTTGGGGTTTGTCCCGTGATGTACACCTCAAATTTGTTCCATATGATAATCTCTGCTTTGAAATGGTCAAAAAAAAACTCGATGAGCCTGTCTGCCTAAAACCACCATGTTAAATATCACTTCTGTATTGCTCAGCTCGGGCTGCCATAACAAAATACCACAGACCGGGTGGGTATAAACAACAGAAATTTACTTTCTCACAGTTCTGGAGGCTGGAAGTCCAAGGTCAAGGTATTGGGTTTGGTTTCTTCTGAGGCCTCTCTCCTTGGCTTGTAGATGACCACCTTCTGGCTGTGTCCTCACATGGGATTTCTTCTCTGTACCCGCATTCCTGGTGTCTCTGTGCATTCAAATTTCCTCTTATTATAAGGATACCAGTCATGGGAATTCCCTGCCAGTCCAGTGGTCAGGACTCAGTGCTTTCACTGCCAGGGCCCCGGTTCCATCCCTGGTTCCCGCAAGGCATGCAGCACGGCCGAAAATAATAATAAGGATACCAGTCAAATTAGATTGATTTGACTGGTATCCCACCCTAACAGCCTCATTTTAACTTAATCATCTCTTCAAAAGTCCTATCTCCAAATGCAGTCACATGCTGAGGTCCTAGGGGTTGAGGCTTCAACATATGAATTTGAGAGAAACACGATTCTGCCTGTAACAATTTCTTATAGCATATTTTGTTAGTGGGTTTGGGGGCAGAAATGTCAGTGTACCCAAAGAAAGGCTGTGTAACAAATGGTATAACTCTTCATGAGTCATGATGATTAAAAAGTCATTAACAGGATAGTTGTTATCAGATGCAGGTCTGTGTATATATCTTTCCTGAAACATGCATAGAATATGTTCACAAAATGATAATGGCTGCTTCAAGAAAACATACTGGGTGTCTGGGGACAGTCAGGAGGATTCACTGTATACTCTGTCATTTTAATTTTGTTCCCTACACGTGTACTAACGCATATTCTAATAAGGGAATAAAATATTTATTTTAAGTCAAGGGTTGACTTAAATCCTATATAATCACAGGGACCTGTGTGTCATATTCTCTGCTAGTATCCCCAAGCCCCATCACAAAGCCTGGTGCACAGGAGGCCTTCAGTTAAGGGTATTGAAAAAATGAATAAATGAATTCCTTCTAATGTTTGGACACAGGGACCCTGGCCAGCGGCCCCAGTGACCCTCTTTGTCTTTCCCCTTTGGTTTGCAGGCGGCAGCAGAGACCCCCAGGAGGGAACAAGCCTCAACAGCACGGTGACCACCCACCGGGCAGTGCCAAACACAACAGGGACCACCAGAAATCCTACCAGGGGGGCTCAGTGCCCCACCCCTCAGGGAGGTCCACCCATCACGGCTACAGCCAGAACCGGCGCTGGCATCACAGCAACATGAAGCATCCACCAGGCGACAAGGGGGAGGCAGGCGCCCACCGCAGTGCCAAAGAGACCGTGACCATGGAGAGCCCCAAACTCGAGGACGCCCTGGGGGATGCCGGGCACAGCGGCCTCGAGCCTCCCTGCAGCCCTGATGCCCTGGCCCCGGTGGCTTCCGAGAGGCTGCCCCTGCTGCAGCCAGGCGGTCCAGAGGCTGAGACAAAGCGTAAAGACAGTATTATTCCCGAGCGCAGTGGGGAGCGGCCCAAAGTTACCCTGCTCCAGTCTTCCAAAGACAGGCTGCGGCGAAGGCTGAAAGAAAAGGTACCGGTAATTGAATTTTCCTTGTTCTCTTGCATCAGGGAGGACAGCGCGAGGTAGGCATCTTGGTAGGTGGGCTCGGGGTTGCGGACCTGGGGAGCCTCGTGGAGGGAGGCTCATGTGGCCCCAGCACACCTGGTCAACGCTGCCTGAGGGACCCCCGGCCACCAGACGGCAGGCCCATGGCCAGCTCTGCATGTGAACCCCCTCCAGCACATTCCAACCTCCAAGAGTCCCGGGTGAACACTCGGTACCAGCCCCCAGCCTGAGAAGGGAGGGGAGGAAGAGGCATGTGCCTCCAGGTGATGGGAGGTGGGCAGAGAAGGCCTGGTTCTTCCCTCCAGCATTATCTGGTGGCAGATACTGCCCTGTTAGTGCTAAAGGGCATCTAGGGAAAACACAGAGCCTATAACGTAAGAATGCTTCTCCCGAAGGCGAGTACCAGGCTGCGCTCCCTGCCAGGGGAGAGCAAAGGTGAGTTGGGCAGAGTGCAGCAGACTGGCCTCAGCCTTGCCACTCCCCCCCTTCACCAATCAGCAGTAGGGAGGGATCTAAGGGACAAAATTTAAGGAGGCACTCACTCTCAGCATCACGCAGATGCCCATCCTGCACTGGCACAGCCCTGAGAAGGAGGGCCTCCTTAAATTTTGCTCCCCAGGAGCCTCACATTCCTCACCCTACTGCTGGCCCTGGTCTCTAAAGCCTAGTTCACAAATTCAGGAAGAGATGCCCCAAGCCTCCAGAGAAGGGCTGGAGCTCTGTCCCTGGCATCGTTAAGTCCACTCTGAGCACCCTAGCTCCCCGTCCTCAGCCAGGGGTGCAGGTAAGGTCACCTTGGAAAGGAGCTGTTCCCAAGAAAGGCCAACTTGCCCCCAGCTTTCCTCCACGGAGTCCTCCATTTGGGGCTTCTGCAGAGCTCGAAGTTCCGGGCTTCTCCCTGGCATCTCTCTACGGCCTTCTCTCCTCCACCTTTCACCTCCGAGGCCAGGTCCACACTCAGGCAGGACAAGGCAGGTCAGACCTTTTCCCTGATCAGTTCTCGAAGGTGACATGCTGCTGCTGGCATCCTTACAGCCCCGGGCCCCCACCCACTGCTCCCTGTGGGACGGGCGGCTGTGAGGTCCTGGAGGAAAGCCTCACTCATTCCCTTACGTCCCAAAGATAAGAGCCTGGGAGAGCTTCCCAAGTGATGGCCAGTGTGTGGTCTTTGCCTGAAGAGCTTCTGGAACAGATTGCTGCAGTCCAGCCAGGGAGAGAGGATTGTTAATTCTCTCCAGCTCTACTGAATGTAACCGCAGTGCCACAGAGAGGAAACAACATGGGTTTTAGAGTCCAGCAAACCAGCTCAGTCTTCACTCTGCCTTTGACTGGTTAGGTGGCCTTGGGCAAGTCACCTAACCTCTCTGGGCACACCCCCTGCCCAGTTTACCCATCTGTAAAATGGGTATAATACTATCCACGTTGCAGACAGACTGCAGATCGAACGCCATAAGCTGTGTGAAGACCCTCGAGGGGTTATTCTATACATACCGACCACTATTCCTGCCTTGGGGCCCACAGGGTTGGGGTGGGGAAGGAAGGGGGAGATAGAACAGGTAAGGTAGATCGATAGTGCCTGTATTTCAGCTTCAAGAACTGCCCTCAGGTGAGGCCTCCTGGACTCCTGGACCAGGAGGAATGTGCTTAAGCAATAGCAGGGCTAAGGGGAAGCTATAGACCATCTAACCTAACCTCCTCATGTTACCAGGGAGGAAAATGAGGCCCAGAGAGTGAAACCACTTCCCAGAGCCATCCAGCTAGAGATAGAGAGCAGGTTCTAGGACCTGGGTCTGAGCCTCCCAGCCCTGGATTCTTCTGTTGATGCTGGAAGGGCCAACATGGGGCTTCCCTTTATGTCCCCGAGCCTGCCCTTTAACCCTGGTCTCACATCCCAGCAGTTAAGTCAGCCATTTTCCTGGCCGCCAGTCTATCCTTCTGAGACATCAAATGCCGTTTGCTTCCTCCCCCAGTGCAGGTCTGGTCCCAGTTGTAGTGAAACCACTCAAGGGTGCAGGGTGTTTTATCTGAAGTTTCCCTCCTCGAGTTGTTTTCGTGGCACGTTGAAGGATTCCTCGGTGTGCAGTGCTTGTTGTAAAAAGCCAGCACAGTCTCCATGGGACACAATGCCAAGGCCGTGTCACAGGGACCCCCACACCCAGAGAACACGATGGTCCTCGGGCTGAAGGAGCCGAGGTCTGGAGGACAAGGTAGCCACGCCATGGGCACCTTTAACCAGCAGAGCAGGCGTTTTGGATGCTGCCTCCTTCCTGACCTAGTGTTCCTACCCTCGTTTTCTCTTGGCCCAATTCCTTATCTGTTATTTTATTTCATCTTTTATAAGCCCCATTAAACCATTTCTAGATTGAGATATTTAATGTGTATGAGGCAAAGCCAGTGTATATGAGAATCCTGGGTAAGAGCTGTAGCTCACAAGAAGGACACCAGGGTGTCACAGGGGCCAAGAAAAGGGTCAGCAGAGAACCTGGGGCCCCAGGGTCCATGGTGAAGGTTGGCATTCCCGGAGGGATCAGACCTCAGGTTCTAGAAGGTGGGGCGGGTCCTTTCTGAGGGTGGCACCCTCCCTCCACTGGCCACCCCTCCGCAGAAAGCTGGGCTCCACTCAGGCGCGACTCGGTTTGTCTCCCGCACGCCCAGGATGAAGTGGCCGTGGAGACCACCAACCCTCAGCAGAACAAGATGGACAAGTTGATTGAGATCCTGAACAGCATGAGAAACAACAGCAGCGACGTGGATGCCAAGCTCACCACCTTCATGGAGGAGGCCCAGAACTCGACCAACTCCGAGGAGATGCTGGGGGAGATTGTCCGCACCATCTACCAGAAGGCCGTGTCCGACCGCAGCTTTGCTTTCACGGCCGCCAAGCTCTGCGACAAGATGGCGCTCTTCATGGTGGAGGGGACCAAGTTCCGGAGCCTGCTTCTCAACATGCTTCAGGTAATGGACGCCGACAGCTGCACCTCCCACCCCACCCGCCGGTGGGTTATTACTAGAGAGAAGGCTGCAGATTCTGACTTTTCCCAAGTTCCACCCTTGCCCGATTAATTACAGAAAATAAAAAGGCACTCAAGGGGCAAGGGATGAGTGACCGGATTTGCGTGTGGTCCATGGTTACGATGGACCAATATAATTTTATAGGTGCTTCATGTTTAACCAGCCTTTGCCTCTTTCTATTTCCATGATGGGAGGGCTGGCTGTTGTCTTAATAGGCTCTGCTGTGACCTCTCCACGTCCCAGCAGACATACACTTACTGTGGACTTCTCTTTTCCTCCTCTTTCTCTTCCCCGGGACCACCCTCCAGACCCTGCAGGTGGTGCACTGGTTGTAGTTGGTGCTGAGATGGGTCTGAGAAAAAGGCATAAGGGCCTTGAGGAGGGAAGCTTTGATCTGTCTGCCGATGCGCCTGGGCTTCTTGAAAACACTTTTAGGGCCGAGGGGAAGCGTGGAGATCAAAGACCGTCTTGTTCCTTGGTGCTATCCCACTAAATCCCTCCACCCCAGAGAACTGAATCCCGCCCCTCTTTATTCCTTCCTCGTGGGTGCCGGCGTCCAGCGATGATTTTACTGGGGTGTGTAATGGGCATGGGCATGGGTACTTAGGCTGAGCCCAGCACTGTTTGATCTCATAGGTGGAGAGCTGAAGGCGTATACCTGCTCTTTCATCATGGGTGATAGCAAGTGAACTGGTCCCAAAACCGGTGGCATCAGCATGGTGGCCATGCCAGGCCCAGGGACTATTCCTGGGAGACTTGGCTGTGGAAAATCATCTGTAATCATGCTTTGTATCTTAGGCTAGTTGAGATATGAAATGAGTTTCAGTCCAGGTAGGGTAAAGCAATAGCTTAGAAGTTCTGAAAGTAGGATTACAGAGCTGGAAGAAACCACCTGCAGGTCTGTCTTAACGAGGGTGACCATATAATAGGTCATCCAAACCATGACACTTTTGAGACTGGGGGCTCTAGTCATAGTCAGGCCGAGACCCCAGGCGTTAACCAGGACATACGGTCACCCTGGTCTTAGCCCCCTGGTTCGCAGTCTTCCCTCTCTTCCCTGAGAACAGGGTGGGAGGAGCCCCCTCCGAAGGCTGCCCATGGGCTCCATCCCCGCCGTCCTCTCCTCTTCCCAGGGAGACTGCTCAGTGCAACCTGAGCCTCGCTGGCCAGCCTGGGCTGCTTCTGTCCAGCTCCAGGCACCGATCGGGTTCCCATTCCTGGATTGCCCACGCTCCCCGGTGATGAATTCCCTCATTACCTGAGGGATTTGCACATCGGGCATGTTCCTTGCTCGCCGGAATGTCCTGGGAGAGTGTGGAGGGTGACAGTGGGAAGCAGCCTGTCTGCCACGTACAGCCAGGCATGGGGGAGTCAGGGACAGATTGGCCTTTGGCCTTGGCTTTATCAAGAGAAGGGCCTGGATAGGGCAAGACTTCTAGACAACAGTTGCCAGCTCCACGTAACCCAGCCAGAGCCAGTGGTGGACAGACACACAGGGCGTGAGACGAGACGCACCCAGGAGGGAAGGGCAGCTGGCAGCAGGGGCCACCCAGGGTCCTGCCCCGGTCAGACTTCTCTTCCAATGACCCGTGGTTAGAGCAGCCTTGCCCACAGTGTCCAGCAGAGCATCAGTCCTGGGAAATGCTCAGCCACGAACGGAGCTTCGTGGCCCCTACACCCGCCTCTCCGTCAGCCACGGAGTGGACTGGCTTAGGCCAGCAGGAAGGGAACCTGTTTGGCTGCACCCAACTCAGTGAAGTCCCCTTTGCATTCCCAGCTAATGACTTCTTGTGGAATCAGTGTGCTGGGAGACACAGTTTGGCAAACACTGGCGCAGGGAAAGAGCATCAAACCGAAAGGCAGGAAACAGGGCTTCTCGGCCTGATTCAGCCATCGTCACCCGGAGCTTGGCCTCTGCAGCTCCTGCTGGGAAAGTGACTGGCTGCTCCACACTGGTCAGTGGACCTGATGATTTTGCGCTGCTAAAGATGAGTCGGGGGCCTCAGGGAGGGCGTGAGTGGCCCCACGTGAGCTGCTTCCTTTCTCTGTCTCTCCTGGCCCTGTTAGTGACATGAAACAGTCCTGGGTCCCTCTCATCCTCAGGAACTTGCTTACCCCATATCGGGGCTCAGTGATAGGTCTGTCATGTGTGACAGGCTTTGGGGGCCAGCCCAAGAGACCCAGTCCTGCTAGCGTCACTTGTCTCTGGAGCAGAGGGGAGCCCTCACTCCCAATCTGCCATTTGCCTGGGTGCAGCCTTTGTGGGTCAGATATTTAGAAATCGAAATGTCCCCTAGACCCTACCACCCCCTTCATCTCCTGCAGCCCCAGCTTAAGTGTAAGAGGGAGAGGGCTGGAGCTGGACACTCAGGCCTCCTGGGTCACTGTTCAGAGCCCTTTGGCTCCCGTGGAAGGTGGGCTGAACGTGCTGGCGTGAGGCTGCCCCTAAGCTCCTAGCAGACCCCCGGTCACAAGGCCTGGAGGAAGCCAGCACCGCGTGTGTGTCAGGACCCCCTCTGCAGCTGAGGAGGTGGCGGGTTGGAGAAGGCTTTCTAGGCAGCATAATACATGGCCACTCACCACCCCAGACCCACAAGGCTCAAGAAAAGAGAGCAGTGGGCAGAGCTCATCAAACCCCACTTTCCTTGTGACCCACAGGGGTGTCGTTTTTCACCTGCTCTCATCTTCTGGCCAACCTGATTTGTATATCTTCCCTGGCCAGCAGTCCTGGGCCTGGCCCCCAGCGCCTTCCCCCTGCTTTCTCCCTCTGAGGTTCACGCTCAGCTGCATGCATTCAAGGCCCACTGCCTCTGGATCCCCAGCCAGCCCCTGGTTCAGTTCGGCGGCCTCTGAGATGCCCCTCACGTGGCCAAGTTTCGCCTCTGCCTCCACGTACCAGTTCTGAGACCCGGCTTAGTGATTCTGGCTGCAAAGCGGACAGGGTGTGAAGTGCCCTATGAACACGGCTCCCAGCAGCTGTCTTTGGACGTTGCCCTCCTTGGCCGACCGCTTTCACTGCCTGGGCTTCGGCAGTGGGAGCTGGCAGCACGGCAGGAGAGGGTCAGGCTCTGATGTAGTGGACACTCTCTGGCACAGTGTGGCGCTGCCTGCCAAGCTGGGATGCCGCCCCCATGGAGAGGCAAGTGGGCCCAGGGGAAAGTCAAAAGACCTTTCACCCTTCCCAGGCAGACTCAGCGCTGTTATCTCAAGACGTCCAAAAGCACTACCCTCATGAGCACGGACAATGCCAGAGACCTTGGGGTCCCAGGGGACCCCAGTCACCAATCCACAGCTCAAAAATCATCTTCAGTTTTTACATCTAAACTGAGTCTTTTTGCCTTAGACGTGGTCATTTTCTTAGTAATGTTCTTGTAAGTAAAATTCTACTTATTAAACAGATATTTCTCGGATGTCTGTTATGTGCCAAGCGTGCGGTCTTCATTAGATCAGTGCTTCTCAAACTTGAATGTGTGTTTCAATCACATGGGATTTTATTTAAATAGAGGTTCTGATTCAAGAGGTCTGGGTAGAACCTGAGGTGCTACATTTCTAACAAGCTCCCAGGTGATGTCCATGCTGCTGGCCCAGGGACCACACTTTGAGCACTAAGACGTCAGATGGCTGATGGTTTGTAGGCGGTGGGTCAAGTTCATAGACAGGCCGACTGAGGCACAGTCTTTTACTGATGTGATGTCAGAAGGGGGGATCCAGCCTGGGAATATTGAGTTCCGGTCACCAGGTTTTCTTTAGGGCATTGGTTCTCGGCCTAGCTGCCCGTCAGAATCTCATGGGGAGGTGCTTTTATTGGGCTGGCCAGAAAGTTCGTTCGGTTAGTGAATCTGTTGTTCAATAAAGTTCTTGGTGAAAATGAAAAATGTGTCTCTTATTTTTATTTAAGACTGAACGAACTTTTGGGCCAACCCAATAAAACATACCGGTGCAGGGGCTCCCCCCTAGACCAACTGAATTAGATTGTCCAGGGATGGGCCTGGGCATCCTTTTTTAAAGACCTTTCTGGCAGATTCTGTGGTGTCGCAGATTGAACACCACTGTTAGAAAGTTACTCCAGAGATGCCCTGACTGTGCCACCCTTGTCACTTATGAACAGCCCTGCCTGTGGATCAGTCAAGAGATGTGTACCAGGTACTGGACTCTTTGTTGAGTGATGTGAAGGATTCAGAGCCTGAGCTGGTGGGAGAACACCAAAGCAGGAGACGTCAGCCCCCGAGACAATCCCGTCACCTTGCCCGGCCTCGGTTTCCCCTCTGTGCAGTGAGAAGCTGGGCTGGACCATCTCAGGGGACCTTTCTCACATACCTCGCTGTCCTGAGATTCCTCCCGGGAAGCCTCCGCCCTAACCGCGTCAGCCAGGTGGAGGCTGCCTCTCCTCTCCCGCCCGCCCCATTTCTCTCTGCTCTCAGCTCCGTTCCCCAGGTCCTTTTCCTTTTTCTTGGTCTCAGACATTTGTCGAAGCGCCTATCACGGTTCAGGAAGAGGGCCTCGCTCTCAATCCGCGTTGCCAGGCTAGGCCACCAGTAAAGCTGAGGAGGTGATTTGTTTCCCTGCCCGACCTGCCTCACCCCACCTCTTTCCACCCGGCTCCCAGCTGCACGATTGCAGGGTCCCGCACTCACGCGGCTATGAGCGCTGATGGGTCCTGACTTCCAGGAGAATGTGGGCTGCCCGTGGCCCCTGGGTTACAGAGGTCACCAAAACTCTGGCTTGATCCTCACCAAGGAATTGTGGTACGATGAGGGGAGGGGGCCTCCGGTTTCACAGCGAGGTGAAGAATGAGCGTGCCTCTTTTTATGGGACCTTTGGAATGACAGGAATTGGAGGCCTGAGCCCCCTCCACCCAGCACTGCCCCGTCACCACCCTGGGCCTTCCACTCCGGCTCGGGGAATGCTCCTTTGCTGAAATATGCTTGGGTAGTATAAGTTCAAGCCCTCCTCTGTTGAAATGTGTGTGCCCTGTTTAGCCAAGAGGTGTCTGCATCTGAGCTATGCAGAGCAAAGTATTATTAGAGCAGGCATCAGTGTGTCTGTAACTGAACCCCGCTCTCCCTAGCAACCGTTGTCAACAACACATCTAACAGAAGGAGGCAATACCTTTTTTTGATGAAAAGAAAAAACAAAAAAACCCTCACCTCACCAAGTCGTAAACACAGCAAGGCTGTTGTGAAAAGACAACGCAATTCAGAATCTGGCATGTGACCAGGTTTCAGAATAAATTGCTGTCTGCCAGCACCTTCTAGAAGACAACCTGACCTGGAACGAGAAAATGGATAAACTCTCCAGAGTTTTTAGCTGGGTCACCCATTAAGCATCGTGTTTGGGGCTTTTGATACATGGGAACCCAATTGCTTGGTGAAGGGGCTCCATGGGGCCTCTGGGAGGTCTCTGCGAGTGATTTTAACTGTGGGTTTTAGCCCCACAAGGGGCACTCAAGATTTCCTGGTCTGGCTGCCCCATCAGTGAATCAAAATACAAGCTGCACCTTCAGGGCTTATGTGACCCATCACCCCACTTTTACCCCGTTTCTGCCATCTCTGTCCCCGTCTTTGTTCCACATTTGCTGGCTTGGGCAAAGGGACTGGGCTGTTTCTCTAACTCAGCTCATAAAAGGGAACCTTGGTCTTCCCTGGTGGCACAGTGGTGAAGAATCCGCCTGCCAATGCAGGGGACAGGGGTTAGAGCCCTGGTCCGGGAAGATCCCACATGCCGCGGAGCAACTAAGCCCTCGCACCACAACTACTGAGTCTGCACTCTAGAGCCCGCGCGCCACAACTGCTGAGCCCACGTGCCACAACTACTGAAGCCTGTGCACCTAGAGCCCGTGCTCCGCAACAAGAGAAGCCACCGCAATGAGAAACCCACGCACCGCAGCGAAGAGTAGCCCCCGCTCGCCACAAATAGAGAAAGCCCGTGGAGCAACGAAGACCCAACACAGCCAAAAATAAAATAAATAAAAATAAATTTATTTTTTAAAAAAAGGAACCTCGTTCTTCCTGGTTATCTCAAGGTTCAGGAAAATCAACAGTTGTTCCTCTTTACCCAAAATTTGGAGTTCCTAACCCCAATCTTTTACTGAGGGAGGGAGGAGAGGAACAAACATTGATCCTTGGTGTTCTAACCAGCTCTGAGTTGTAAGTTCCTTGAGGGCAGGAATCCTGGCTGCGTGATCATCAGTCCCCAGCTCCTAGCATCATGACATGTACACAGTAGGTGCTCAGCAAGTGCCTGAGGCAGGGAGGGATGGAGCCCTCAGTCTCAGGTACCAGAGCTCCCTGATGTGAGATGGGCTTCTCAGCCCTTCTGAGCACTTTCACGCGGTGAATGTGGAGATTCTCTCCCCGAGGTGGGTTCCAGGGCAGGATCCATCCCCCACGTTTGCAGATGAGGACGGTGGCTCAGCAAGGCTACAAAGTCATGGGGGTGGTCAGTCCAGCACCCCAAGCTCTTGGCTCCCTTGCCACCCAAATAGAATACACCGGTCAGAAAGTTGGGAAAACCAGGAATCCGTCTCATGAAGCTATCAGTGGGGATATCAAAGTCCGTCCTTCTATAAGACTCCCACTGGGTTTCCAATGGTCTGAGTCTCGGCTTTCCAGGCCAATAGAGAGCTGAGGTGTCTGAGGAAACACCTCCACGGCTCCATCAGCTTTACGCAGATGAACCACACAGCTGTTCTTCCTGAGGCTGGCTCTCCCCTCACACCCTCTCCCTTGGCCCAGCGCTCCGCCTTCACCCCTGCACGCCCACCACTGAGCCGATGTGCACTCCAGGCATGTAAACTAATTTTACTGTTGGCCCAAGCCAGGCATACTCAGGGATAGAAGCACATTGTTCTGTGCATTCCAGAGCCTGAGCAAAGCCCTGGGCTGTACCCACCCCGAGCTCCCCTCCACGGGTTGCTAGAAATCAAGAGGGAGAAAGCGGAGGACTGGCAGGCAATGTAAGCAACTCTCCCGTGGGCAGATTACGGGAGGTGATTCTGAAGGCCCGCAAAAGGTCTCTCTTTCTAAAACATGTTGCTCCAGTGGCACCCTGTGAGCTGTCGGTGCCCTGCAAGGGCCGGGCAGAGCTGGCACACACATTCCCCGACAGTGGGCGCCAGCAGGCTTGCCTCCATGTCCCGTCACAGGAGCTTGACCTGCGTAAGAGTCTGCGGCAGGTAGAGCTACCCCGCCGGGGACAGTGATGCCCGGCTGGTACCCACGCCCTTAGTCCACCGGACCCAAACCAGAGGCGAGGCCTGTGCCTCCTGCCAGACTTGTTGCCCACACTTGCTTTGGAATGAGTGAATTTTACCTTCTTTCTTCTAATCCTGATGTCTTCCCCTCACCAAACACTGAGCACCTGCTGTGTTCCACATGCCAGGGCACAGCCCACGCGTGTGTCACCTCTGTCAGTCCTCCCTCCCCTCTCGTCGTCCCCCAGTTTGTGCCGGTGGGGCACTGGCCCAAGTTAAGAGGTTTATTCAAGGACCCAGCTGGAATGCCTCACCTCAGCTTCTTCTGCCTTACTGGGGGCGCCGTGGCTTCCGAAAGTCCTAAATCTAAGGCCCCTTCTAGAACTTTGGAATGCCCCGTGAGACAGAAGCAGCCTGTGACTCGAAAAGAAAAAAAAAGAAAGCATTTTGATTTTTTAATCTGAAAATAAGCAGAGGAAAGAAAATGTCAGTCCCAGAAGGAGCCCAGGCCAGCGGCCTCTGCCAGTCAGGGTTTTCTTGTCTGAGGCTGTGTCCCCAGGTGTCTTGGGGGGCAAGGACTGCGTCCGAGAGCTCTCTGTGTTCCCCACCAAGCCTGCCCATGGCAGGTATTCAGCAAGCATCAGACGGCTGCTTCCAGGCGCTTCCGCCCATGGGGACAAAGGCGCATTGGTGGGCAGGTGCTGGGACAGCAGAGGGACGCGCAGTGTCCTACTCTCTCCCATCTCTGGGCCGAGGAACTTACCCTGGTCAGGAATTATTTCACCATCACCCGTGTGCCTTGCCAGGCCGTGTCCTCTTCCCTGCACACCCTCACCTCCCACCCCGTCTTCATTTTCCCTGCTAAATCCACTGATAGGACTTGGCCGGGCGCTCCCCTGTCTGAGGCTGCCATGCCGAGGCAGGCCCTGAAGATAAGTGGGTTATTGGAGAAGGCAGCTCGGGTGTCCCGGGCCCCAGAGGGTCACCCCTGGCTGGCTGGCAGCTCACCCCCAGCACCTCCTCCTCCCCTCTCCCCAGAGCCAGGCCAGCAGGAGACAACAGTTCCTTTCCCTCAGCTCAGCGAGTGGCCGGTCCCCAGCCGCCGCCGGGAATCTGAGCTATGCTAAGCCGCTCCAGATCGCCACATCGCTGCCCTGCCCGGGCACGGCCGGCCCAGACAGGGCGCCTCTACCTGCTGCGGCTGCCGCTGGAAAGCTGGCACCGCCCAGGCCGATGGAAACAAATCTCCCTGCGGGTTATGTAACTGCTCACCGCCCTGTCCCTGGCTCCCTAGGGAGGCGCCCAGCCACCACAGAGGGAGAGCGGTGGCCCCTGGGCAGGGAGGGGACACAGAGGGTCATTCTTTCAAAGAGATGCACATAGTCTTGAGTGATTGCCCAAGGTCCTTCTCTGGATCCAAGGTCCTCAGCGCCCCAAGGAGACTGGTGTTCCCTGTAAATGCTCGCTGAGCTCGGAGGCCAGCTCAAGACGCTAGCCCAGCCGAGTGAGAAAGGCTCACCGGGAGAGACGGACTCGCAGGAGAGGTTAAGGGGAGAGGGCGGCGCAGTTTCATCGTTGGCTTGTTTGGTTTGGTTTTTTTAATTGTTGTAAGATATATGCAACATAAAATTTACGTGCTTTACCATTTTTAAGTGCAAAACTCAGTGGCACCAAGTGCAACCACAGCGTTGCACCACCACTCCCACCATCCACCCCAGATCCCTCCCATCTTCCCAGACAGAAGCCCTGTAGCCACCAAACAACTCCCCAGCCCCGCTATACCTCCTCTCTCCCTTCTTTTTCCGTGAGCTCGCGCGCACCGTGCTCTGTGCATATACCGCATATAAGTGGGATCATACAGTTGTCCTTTTGTGTCTGGCTTATTTCATTTATCATCATGGTTTCTAGGTTCATTCATGTGGTAGCACGTCAGAATTTCCTTCCTTTTCATGGCTGGATAATGTTCCATTGTGTGGAGAGACCATATTTTGTTTATGCGTTCCTCCATCGTGGATGGACACTTGGGTTGTTTCACCTTTGGGCTATGGTGAATGATGCCCCCATGAACACACCACATACAAGTACCTGTTTTAGCGCCTGCTTTCGATTATTTTGGGTGTCTACCTAGAAGTAGAATTGCTGGATTATATGAAAACTCTGCATATAACTTCTTAGGAACTGCCCAACTGTTTTCCGGAAGGTTGTTTTTGATGAGAAAATGTAATGAAACAAGACCCAAGTGCAGGACAGTGAGGATGCTGCCTTACCTGGAATCCAGGGTCAGGGTGGAAGTGGAGAGTTGGAAGTCTGTAAGATGGAACAAAAGGATTTGGACTTTATGAAGTAGAACCAAGGAGCCATTGTTGGTTCTTGAGCTGTGGTGTCCTAAGGTTAATTGAAAATCATAGAATAGTATAGACCTGAATGATCTATAGATTATCCATCGAACCCATTCATATTGTAGGTGAGAGATTAGAGGCTCAGGAAGGTTAACAAAGCCCTGCTTTAGGAAGACGTGGGTGCTGCGTTATAGGCTGTCATGCTTGGAAATCTGTTACATAGAGGACCAGGGGTTTTAGGTGACCACAGTTGTCTCTTCTACAAACAGAGCCAGCCCCTCAAAGATCCAGCTGCGGTGGCAGGCCTCATTCCCCACCTCCTCCCAGGACCTGCTCCCGGCCCTAGGTATGCGGAACAGTAGCATTTGGCCCACGATCCAGAGGCTGGAAGCTGGGGGCGCTACCACAGGGACAGTGGGTGGACGTGGGAGATGTACTCCTCCACCTCTGCTCCCCTTCCTTCTGCAGGGGCCACAACAGTCTCCAAAAGCTGCAAGAGTAAGTCAGTGGGCATCTCTGAACTGAGGCTTCCCAGCCGAGGGCACACAGCCTAGGTTTCAAAGGCGGCACTGAGCACATGGCCTGCCAGCCACCTAGGGGGAGAATGAACGGGAATCACACCGTGTGCCCTCCCACCGCTGCCTCGACGCCCCCTCCACACTGCTGTGGGCCTCTCCCCCTCCTTTCTTTGCCCATACTGCGCTCTGGGTGCCTGCCATGAATCACAGTGATTTATGAGAAGTCAGTGAGTGTAGCGGTGAGGCAAAGGGAGTTGGGGGATGGAAACTTTTTTTTTTTTTTAATTTTTGGCTGCACCGGGTGTTCGTTGCCGCGCGCGGGCTTTCTCTAGTTGCGGTGAGCGGGGGCTACTCGGTTGCGGTGCGCGGGCTTCTCATTGCCGTGGCTTCTCTTGTTGCAAAGCACGGGCTCTAGGCGCGTGGGCTTCAGTAGTTGTGGCGCGCGGGCTCTAGAGCACAGGCTCAGTAGTTGTGGCACACGGGCTTAGTTGCTCCGCGGCATGTGGGATCTTCCCGGACCAGGGCTCGAACCCGTGTCCCCTGCACTGGCAGGCGGATTCTTAACCACTGCACCACCAGGGAAGTCCCCAGCCACACTTGTCTTGAACTCACTGCTTTCAGGGTGGCTGGGTTCCGTCTCCTCTAGATAAAGAAGAGATCGATTTAAGCGGACAGAAGTCTTCCCAGCTCCCCCCTCCAGATGACAGCTAAGAGGTCACCAGGCATCTCAGGTTGCAGAGTGTGATGCAAGGGTGCAGGTGGGAGTTCATCTGTGCCTCAGTTACTCCTCAGCCCACTGGCATCATGTGAGCAATCCAAACCCAGTTACGCCCAGTTCCTAGTTTCTTCTCATTCTAGACCTTTCATGTCTGGGGGCATGTCTGTCCAGGAGACGTTGTGACCCTCGACCAGGAAGCTGGGGCTGGACTGTGTGGCCCCTTGAGGTCACCTTCCAGCCCAGGAGCTCTTGCTGCAGCCTGAGAACCATCAACCCAGGGAATCTGCCCTTGGAACCCAAAGTTCAGAAGCAGGGCTCCCTGCGCACCCACAGACCCTCCATCCCCTACTGCTTAATGCCTGGCATGCTGAGTCTCCAGGGAAGAACGCCAGCCCCTTCCTGGCCCCACCTCAACCCCAGTTCAAGCCAGCAGTGCCAGGGAGAGGGTGGGCGGCCCCTTCAGGGGAGCAGATTGTGACCTGCAGGGAATCGGCTTCACTTGACCCTTTGGTGACCTTCCAGAGCCCAGTTCACAGAGGGAGAAAAGCTTCAGGCCACTAAGAAACGTGGAGACTGATATGCCCAGCCAAAAGCAGCCCGCCCCTCCCCCCGGGATGGCCCCCCAGCCCTCCCCCTTGAGGAAGCCCCTCGCCCCCCAAATCATCCCACTCTTGACATTGCCTAGCTAGGACCAAGCATATTCCAGAGACGTTGTACCACTATGTATGTGCACGGCCAGACTCCTCGCACCCAGAAGGCTAAGCAGAGAGGGCTCGAGGGCCACCACGCTCTCCTGTAGTGCCCCCACCTCCCAGCTCCTCCGCTGAGCAGGGGCGATACCAAAGGAGGGAGGAGCCTAGGTGGTATTCAGGGATGGCTGGGCTCCAGCTCCAGCTTAGGAATATCCATCCATAATTGGAGTAAGTGCATTCTTGAGCAGCTTCATGTCAATCGGAGCTCCACATACTGGACTCACACTTGCCATTGACCCCGTTAGATGACAGTCATTGCATTACTCTGAGTGTTGAAAAAAGTCTGATTAGAATAGTATCTCGCGGGGGTTGGACGCAGAGTCACCTGGAATTCAGCCTGCAGGCCCCAGAGACTTGCTCTTAATGACGTCCTGCTGTGTTGCATAAGAAATCATTGACAAAGCACAGAGTCCAACATCTACCTCCTAACCCTGGTTCTGGCACGTCAGCTGGCGACTTCGGGCAGACCTCGCAGTCCGGCTGCCCTTCACTTACTCTTCCATTAAATGGGGGTAATAATACCTGTCCCCTACACCTGCTTACTCTACAGACATAACAATTGTTAAAATCCACTGAGATACACATCATTTGGTCTGTGTCCTCTTAAGGCCCCTCCTCCAAGAGGAGTTTCTGAATTTCATATAAACATATTTTTCCTTTTACCTTTGACGAATCCCATTCATTCAAGGTTCCTAGGAGAGGCCCCACACAGACCTTCTTCCACAAGCCCAGGGGCCCCAGAGTCATGCTAGGGTTTGGGGTTTAGATGCAACACTATGGCTAGCCCTGGGATCCGGCCACAAGGAAAGCTCTCACAGGGGCTCTGGAACTGGTGTTGAGGCCCTCTGGGTGCCCTGTGCTCAGCACTGTTAAATCCCAGTAAAGCAGGGGCCACTGGCCTCTACCAGATACTTAGAGGCCTACTGGAGGGGCAAGGCCAGCTAAACCAGAGAGCGGTTTAAGCAAGTCGGAGGAGGGGGCACGCCCTTTAAGTTTAAGCAAGTCGGAGGAGGGGGCACGCCCTTTAAGTACTGGCACGCCCTTTAAGTACAGGAGGAGGCAGCATGAAAGAAGAGGCAGGCTTTGGGTGGACAGAGGAAAATAGGAGGAAGGAGCCAATTTAGCAAAGGCGTGTGGGTGGAAGCAGCCGGGGGCCGGGGGGGCACAATTGTGCAGACAGCGTGGTGTGATGAGATAGGTGTACACGCCAGCCTGGCCGAGGGTGTCCAGGCAGCAGCAGGGGGCTCTGCAAGTGTCAGCAAGCCCTGGTGTAAAGCTGCCCGGCCAGGCCATGACCCCAGGTCACAGTCACCACTGTGGCCCATTCATTTGCTGGCACTAGCTTCTCACCATTGCAGGCCAAGATTGTTTTAAGCCAGGACTAAAACTTCTACCTTAAGATTAGGGAGCTCCCTGCCAGCGCTGGGCCTCGGTCAGTCTTGGGCAGGAGGCAGGGAGGGCCACCGCCTCTGGGGCCCAGTCCAACCTGCTGGCGGGCTCCAGATACCAGGGTTTCACTGAGACGGGTAGTATGGGGGCTGGCATTCAAGGCCGAGAGACCCTCCCTTTCCTGACCCTTTCAGCGCTTCATGGGAGAGGGCAGGTCCAGGTGCCCACCTCGAGTGACCCACTCAGCCCCTCTTTATGGGTCAGCTGCCCCCAAGAGCCGTGTGGAGGTGGATGCCCTCCACACACTTATCCACACCCAGCCTGCAGTGCCGGTGCTGTCATAGGGCCCCTTCCTCCAGCAGAAGCCGTACAGCCTGCAGGGAACCAGAAGCAGGGCTACATGGGATGCCTGGGGCTGGGCAGATTCACAAAGCAACCTCCGCTGCACAAGCCCCATCCCTCCTCCCCCAGCACATTTTTTCTGGCCTGCCTCAAGGGGTACGGCAGGAGACAGGAAGTCTGAAGCCAGCATCTTGCCTGGCTCTGGGCCTCTGTGCCCTCATGTGGTCCAGGGGCGTGGTCAGTCTCCCCACCGGGCAGCAAGGCTCACGGCTCCTCCTGTTCTGCTCCCACAGTCCCTCGGGTGCCTTGGGCTTATGAAGGTTGTGTGCGTGTGGGTCAAGGATGGAGAGAGCCTGGGAAACATTTGAGGGCTGACTAGGGGCAGGAAGAGAAGACGGGGTACTGCTCAGAAGTAGGGGACTCGAAGGGGCAGTACAGGAGGCGCCTGGGCTGCAGCATTCCAGGCTGCTGCTCCAGCCCTGCCTTTCCCTAGCCGAGTGACCACAGGCCAGTCCTTCCACCCTTCTGGTGGCTTCCTTGCCCATAAAATAAGGGGGGGGAGGGGGGTAGAAGAAGTGACTTCATAGGTCCCTTTCAGCTCTTTGTTATTCTAAAGCAGACCTGCGGGGGCGTACAGACAGTGCCTGTTAATTGCCCACTGCTGTTGGTGGGTTGACCAGTGAAGAGCAGACGCTCCCTGCCTGGAGGGGTCTGCAGTCCTGGCCACTCCTGCCCCCCCTCCTGGTTGGGTGTCTGGAGTCAGTGGCCGCCTGGCGGGCAGAGCAGCCTGCAGGGGGCGCCAGTGTGCAAGGCTGGCCTCACCTGCCTGCAGGCCCCTCCCAGTCCAACCCAGCATCTTGGCCTCCTGTGCTTTGTCCCACAGAGAAGATGTAAGCCATCTGATGGTGACTCTTCCACAAAGCCACCCTCCAGTGTTGCAGTTTCCAGCCCGTGTGGCCCCCATCCCTGAGACGAGAAACCTCTGTCTTGGGGTCCTTTCCAGACCTCTAGGACAGGCCAGCATAGTGTCTGGAGGCTCCTGTCAGGGGTCTGGCTGAGAGCTCCGTTTCGGCCGGGCAGTCACTTTGCAGGCATTTACTGTGCGCCGGCTGTGTGCAGACACTGTGCACCCTAAGTGCCTGTTAGACTTTTGCAAGGTGGGCATTATTAGTCCCGTTCTACACATGGGTAAAGAAGGTGCCAGAAGCACACCTGAAGTCATACAGCCAGTCAGGGACAGAAGCGGAACTGGACCCCAGTCCCCTGGTGCCCTGCGCCCTCCTCAGAACCTGCTGCTGCCTGGTGCCTCTGTTGGCCAGAAGGGTATTTGTACTGGGGGTGGGGTAGGGCCAGGTAGAAGGTAGAAGGCAGGTGGTGGGGAAACAAGATAAGAAGATGCCTTTTAGATGACTTGATCAGGGCCTCCTCCCCTGCAGAGGGAACAGTGGCTGGGTAATCTCCCCATTGTCGTCTTATGGCTGAAAGCATCTGGAGACAGTTTCCAGGCCAGTGCTCCGTGGGTGCTTGGGGTCTGCTGCTCCCCACCTGTCACAGTGGGGCCAGGGGGCAGGGGTGTCCTTCTCCACCAGGCTGTCCCAGCTGGCCCTGGCTTCTCCTCTGTGGCCATCCCACCCACTGGTTTCCAGCCCATCACTCTCATGATTCACGAAAAAAGGCAGAGAGAACTCAGTTCGGTTTGATTTGCTCCACTTGGCGGCCCCAGGGGCTGGAGGCCCAAGCTCTGGGTTACAATGGCTCCCGGTGAGTGGGCGCCGCTGGTGCCCTGTAGGGCACATGGGCGTCTGTGAGCGCCCCTTGGTTCGCAGCCCCGCAGTCCGGAGCAGCTTGAATCCCCTACGACAGGTCCCGGCCACGGGAGCCCGAGTTAGCGGATCGTGTCTCACATGAGACTTCGCACCTCCATCACCTCTAGACCAGAGGGAGGGGTGGTGACACTTTTAACTGGTCCCTTCCTCACTGCTCACCAAGCCCAAGAGATCAGGACATCAGGCTTGCAAAGTAAAAAGGAAGAAGGGAGGGAGAGCGCACGCCTACATGCTGTCTTGTTTCTAAAGCTCTAAATTATTAAGTGAGGACCCTGGGGTGTAAGCCGGGGCAGACGGGTTGCTCAGTCCCGAAGGAGCCCTTCTAAGGTTTCCCCGGCACCCAGCCCAGAGTGTCACCCCGGAGAAGGAGCCACGCTGTGAAAAGGCTTCTTTGACGCTGCTGCCATGCCTGGTCTTTTTTTTTTTTTTTTAACTCCCCCGCCCCCACCCGTACAACTTGATTTATGATGACCCCTATGCATTTCAGCAGCTGCGGCTTCATTTCAGAATCGGGTTAAGTAGCCCAGGGTTCAAAACGGAAAAGGTCAGAAGGGGGGCTGCAGGAAGGCGAGCCACACTTAATACAGCGCGTTCCCACGCGTGCCTCTGTAGCCTGGGGTTCACACGCATCCCCTCCCTGCAAACGTGGTGCTGCCGTACACACACCGTGGCGCCTCTGCCTGATAAAAGGGAAGTTCAGAAACATGGTAGGTTGGCACACTGCACCAGCTGCCCCATGCTTCCTCTCCCTCCAGCCCCGACAGAAGAGGCGGCCCTCTTGAGAGCTGGTCGGAATGAGAGCTGTACTGGGGCAAGCAACTGTCGAGCCCCCTCCGTGTACCTAGGGGGCAGAGTGCCGAGGTGGGGCTTGAGGGACAACAGTGCAGGTAGGCTCGAGCCCCTTCCGTCCCTTCCTTCTGTCCCCGGCCCCCCCTCTGTCATCACACCCTTTCTGGCTAGCACAACTTTCAGGTACTCAGACCAGACAATCGACGTTTGTGGAGACCCCCATTCCTGCCTTCAAGGAGCCTCTGGCTTTGCGAGCCCCCTGCTTTTGTCAGGCTCCCAACTGACCCCAAAGGGCTTGCTTGCAACAGTGTGTTCTCTGGACTTCGTGTTTTCCCCGTCTGCTGTACCCTCCCAGCGCCTCCTGGCTCCGGCCCCAGCACCGGCCCCTGTCTGTCCCTGCAAACACAAGTCAGCTGTGTGTGCAGACAAAGCCGTGCGTCGCAGTGGGGGCCGGGCCTGCAGAAGGGACATTTCCAGGGAACTCTGGGGGCGGCGGCTGGGAGGGCAGAGGCGACTGTCTGATAGCAGGGACTCAGCGTCACCGTCTAGGGGACTTGGCCGGGCCCCAGGGGCCAGTGGCTATGGGTGGTGACTGGGAGAGACAGCCAGGCTGGAAGAAATCTGCTGTGTGAGAAGTGTAGGAAACGGGCTGGAGAGGAGAGATAACAGCCCGTGCTCTGTGTGTCTGTGCGCGTCTGCGTCTGCCGGCGAGGGTGGCTGGAGCCAGGCGGTCTGAGGCCATATCTAGGGAGATTTTTGTCCTGGGTTGTGAAAGTGACCTATGGAGCCAGCAGCAGGGTTCAGGGCCTGGGAGAGAAGACATGTGGCCCTGCCCTCCCCTCCCCCTTGTCTTATGTTCCTGTCAATGTTCCTCCGTGTTCCCTCTTGCCAAAGAGCAGGAAGGGGGGAAGGGGGTGGCAAGAGGGAACATTCCTCAGGCAGTGCAAATGGTTAAGGCCTGGATTTCAGTCTCGATTGTATCAGTAACTTGACATATGAACTTGGATACGTCCCCTAATATTTCTGGCTCTCAGTCTTGTTGGCTGTAAAATGGGGAGTATTTATATCTGCCTTGCACATTGCTCAGGGTGGTCAGAAATCTCTTATGAAATAAGGACGTGAAAATAGTTTGTAAACTGTAAAGTGCCACATAAACGAAAGCAGTTGTGATGATTAGACTGGTTTGTGAATGTCAGGGCTGCTGAAGAAAGGCCGGGACTAGAGGAACCTGGCGGGGAGCAGCCGGGAGGAGGGGAGTTACGGGGGAGTTTGGGGACAGCGGTAGGTCATAGCCCCGCCAAGAGTGGGCCCTGCGGGAGCTGGACCCAGGGCAGGAAGGGAGGCGGCAGAGGCTGTCTGCGGGTGTGGGGCTTGGTCACAGGTTTGCCAAGTAGAAGGGGGCCTGGGTTGGGCACCCACTTCTCCCAGGAGACAGGAAAGCTGTGTGAAGCCCTTACCCATCAGGGGCTCTGGGCACTTGCCTGGCCTGGAGGCTAAAGTCCAACAGAGCACAGAGGGACAAGGGGGAACTCTGCTTTCCTTTCCTAACCTCCACTGCCCAGGACAGCCAGGTCACTCTGTCCCCTTACCCCCTCCCCATCCTGACCTGGAAATCAGCCGTCTCTGGTGTGGAAAGTGCAAGAAGGAGCTGGCAGGGCTGACAGGGCTGCTAGGCTGAGAGAAGCTGAGCTATTTAAAGCTCGCAGCAAGCACCCGGGGGGCATGAACACCACCCACCCCCAAGGCCCTCTCGGCATTCAGCTTTTCCTTCCTTGGCTGGATCCCAGGCCCTCGGGGCACCTGGAGGGCCACAGGTCAGATGCCAGGGGCTCTGGGAAGCTGCAGGCGGCAGCTCCTGGGGCTGGCATGGGAGAGCGGCTCCCCCTCACCTCAGGCTTGGGTTCCCTCCTGGGGCCTCCACACTGAGCTGTCGGGGCCACACAGACTCCTTGGCTCCCTGTGGCTTGCAAACGGGGCTGGGGATGCATGGGGAGCTTAGAGGAGGAATGCCCGCGCCTGTGGCCCAGGGCAGCTGCCGTACCCCTCCTCCACTGGCCACCATGCTGCCCAATTTGGGGAACCAGAGCCAGCTGGGGCAGGATTGGGAAGTGGGGAGCTTTGCTGGGTACACGCTTCTCCCCTGCCCGGGCCCGCCTTCCCAGCACACCCCAGATTACAAAGGGTTTTCTCCTTTTTCCCCAGTTGACGTTCACCTGTCCCGTGTCCTAACCCATTATTGAGTCACGCACTCACTGTGCTGCCCTCCTTTCCCAGGTCTAAAAGGCCACTCCGTGCCTTGGCCCGGAAGAGGGAGTGGAAGGAGGCCTGTTAAGATACGAGTACCGGCTGGGAGAGCCTTAACTGAGCGGTTCCTGGGTGCCAGGCCTCAAGCCAAAGCTGGTCTGCACCACGGGCCGCAGCAGCGTAAGCTGGTCCGCACCACGGGCCGCAGCAGCGTAAGCTGGTCCGCACCACGGGCCGCAGCAGCGTAAGCTGGTCTGCACCACGGGCCGCAGCAGCGTGCGTGACATATGGCGTGACTTGAACAGCTGCCGACTGCCCTGTCCGGGAAGGACTGGCCGTTATTCTGAGACTGCATCCTTCCTACTATCTTGGCATTAAATTGTCCTCTCTTTTATGAAATGATGGATGAAAACTCTTTTAAAAACATCCTTAACAAAATAAAACACTGGCAACCCTCAAATTTCACAGGTCCAAGAAATCCTGGCGCCCAGGCCCAGGGCCCTGGTTGGTATCCAAATCAGCACAGGTCACCTGGGTACCCGGCTGTCCCCAGGCCCGGGCAGCCCCGGCCTACAAGGCCCCTTGGGTGGGAGAAATTGATGAGTGAGTGCGGTGCAGCGTGGAGAGCAGGGCCAGGGCACTCCCGAACCTGGGACTGCGGGTCTCAGCCCAGCACTAACCGGTGGCTTCACAGCTTGGGTCTGCAGCCCAGCCCAGCCTCCCCGCTCTGTTCTCTTGGCTGGGGATACTTCCTCCCACTCGATGGGAATTCAGTGTCCCAGCTGCCTGCCCGCCGCGGGCCGCCTGCAGCCGAGTGCAGCACGTTGACCCCTGCCCTCTTGAACGTTGACCTCAGTCACCAGGGCAGCACACACTCCCAGCCGCCCGACCCCCACTGCTCCCGTGTGCCGGCTTGCACGCTCTCTCTCTTACGCACCCTCTGTGCGTCTTACATAACTTCATGTGCGGACTGATCGGTGGCCTTTTCCACACCAGAGAGTCATTCATTTATTAGCTGAGCATCTGCTACATGCCAGGCAGCGTGCTAGTGGAAAAATGGGAGAGACCCTCTGCCGCCGTTGGGTTCCTCATAATCTGACGGGCGACGCACACACATAAACGGGGAACTGCCAACCGGTGTGCTGAGTGCTGTACTAGAGGCCTGAGCAGACCGCCTGAGCGGCTGGGGAAGGACGAATGCACGGGCGGGGGGCACTGGAGGCTGGCGCTCAGAGGAAGGGACACTCAGTGGCTGGGTGGAAGCTTCCAGATGAACAAGTGTGTGTACAGGGACATTTTCTAGGCAAACAGACGAGCATGCGTAAAGTAAAAAGCAGGAGAGAATCGTGTGCAAGGAAAACGGAGGTGGTGTTACTGGAGGGAAGCGCGCATTGGGGACAAGGGGGCTTGGAAGATAAGAATCAAGAAAGAGGGACACGGCATGTTTCCCTAAGGAGCCTGCAGGGACCTCCTTTGTTTAACATGCATCAGCCCAGAGAGCACAGGGTGCTTGGACAGAGCAAGCGTGCGCGTGCGTGTGTGTGTGTACAAACTCTCACATACATGCTCTGGGAAAGCCGCACCGTCGTCCTCACTCTCAGAAGTGCTCGCCTCCAGTATCCCCCATCCTTCCTGATCACCAAACCCCAAAGAGACCAGCCCTCAGCCCTCAGCCATTCGCTTGTGAGCATCAGGTTTCCACACTGGGTGGCTTTGCCTTCAGTTCCTCAGACCTTGGGGTGGATCTCTTTTCTCTTTTCTTTCCTTCACTTCTTCCTTCTTCGCTGCCTCCTTCCTCCCTCCTTTTCCTCCCTCCCTCTCTTTTATGATTAAACCTCACAGAAATGCAGAAAGAGCTCATAGATTATTGATATTCTCATTCTTGCAGGGCTCCAAACCTGAACTCAGCTAAGGTTGCTTTAAGTAACTACAAAATTAGGAACATAACTTGCAAAAAGCAAAAGCTGACTTGCCCTTTCATGAAGTGGTCTTGATGCACCCTGAAGCCCCTCCACTGCTGCCCGCACTCTGAGGGGGCTCCAGGCACCTCCAGGCGGGGAGGGGGGAGGATTTCCCCCCGTGCACACATCCACCACCTGCAGAAACCCATCCCCCCGCAGATAGTTCACGCTCCTCTGAAATGGACAAGGAGCCTGGCCCAATCATCAGGTCATCAAGGAGAGTAAAAGGCTTTCAAAAGCGAGCATCCCCAAAATCCAAACTCAGGGGGAGGAACTGGGGGGGTTCTGAAGAGACTGCCTGGGACTCAGAACCAGGCTGTGGTTCATTGGCTTTGCCATGAACTAGCTGTGATCTCGGTGTCCGTATCAGGGGCAGCTGCCCTTTACCAAGTTTCTACCATGTACCTTGGCCACACCTGGGAGCTCTGGACATGCCAGGGCCCAGGCCGCACCCCTGACCAATTGAATCACCATCTCTGGGGGGTGGGGCCCGAGCACCAGCATTGTTCAGCTTTCCCCAGGTGAGCCCACCTGGCAGTCAAGCTTGAGAACCATAGCCCCGGGCATCGCACTTAGAAGTTATGGGTTAAGATCATTCTCACAGCAACCCTGCCAGCTTTTATGAATGAAGAAGCTGCTCAGAGAGTTTGAATAGCTTATTCATGATCTTTGAGGTTCTCCCTTGTTCTAAAGCCTGTTCCTCCTTTGCAGGACTGGATATACCTGTGCAAACACCACACAGCATGGGGGTGTGGGGGGAGGAAATGAGGGGGTGAGTGAGCAAATTGACGTAGGCTGGAGAGAAGGGGAGTTTCTGGTGTTTGGGAGGGGCTGCAGGCCTAAGGTCTCTCTCCAGCCCCCCTCACGGGGCAGAATTGACCCCGATACTGGGGACTGGAGGGCCATCTGGCTCTGCTTGAACCTAATACTTGAGCAGATACTTACAGGGCCTCCCGGGCCCAGCAGTGAGCATCGTAAGAGCCTAGCTAGACTCAGGAGCTATGTTCCTGCCTCAGTTCAAATCCCAGCTCCAGAGCTCACAGGCCAGGCGACTTTGGACAAGGGACCTGATGGTTTTCTCTCTGGTTCCTCATCTGCATGATGGGGATGATGGTAGAGTCGTTATGAGAATAAAATGAGACACTGCATGGAAGGATTTAAAGCAGTGCCCGGCACATAGTAGACACTCAATAAATCCCAGATGTGCTAAGGATTACTGCTGTCATTATGCAGTTTTCCAGTGCTGAGCAGGAACTAGAGGGGCGTGGGCCTGATTCAGTGCAAGGTGCCCTCCTAAGTCAGTGTTTCTCCTTTGACCTTACCTACTCTTAGCTAGAAGAGCAGAATTCCTGGGACAGAGAGTCCAAGCCTGGAACGCTGAAGGGAGAGGAAGGACCCAGCCAGCTGTCTTCCCTCCTCGGCCTCACCCCAAACCAGCCCAAGGGGCCTTTCCTCCTCTCTCCACCATGACCATTGCCACCTCCACCCCACAACCGCTGACTCTATAAAAGCGTTCTTCTGGGGGCAGGGGGTAGACTGGATGACCGGGAGTCCCTTTCCTCCCCGCACTGCAGTAAATCTCCCTTCTCGTACCCTGTCAGTCTGTGTCCTGCTGGGGACCACAGCCCATCCATATGGTTTAGCCAGTGGCCTGGGAGGGGCCCTGGAGATGGGACTTTGTTTGGGGGCCTCCAGACCATTGAGGCAGAGGCAGGGCTGGGGTCAGGATAACAGCAGGGCTTTTCACTGGCTCTCCGGCAGCAGCTGTGAGGGGTACCAGCAAGAGACAGATGCTTGAGATCTGCCCCCATCCCGGTCCTTACTGTTTGTGAGGGGTGGGCAGAGGAGGGGGGCCCAGATGGCATGGACCGTGGCCACATCGGTTCACATCTTAAGTATCAAAAGGAAGGAAGGAAAGGAGAGAAGGGGCCCATATCTCTCAGAAAAGCAAAACTGTGAGGCTTTTCCCAGGTCATTATCTATCTACAGGGTGGTTTTATACTTGGGGCTGTGCAGCCTAACTCCAGCCCTTGGATGCCTCCACTCAAGGGGCCTTAAACACAGCTGCCCCCAAACCAGGTGTGGCAACAAGAGGTCACCATAAGCCCCTCGGTTCTCCGCTCCTCTCCTGGTTGAGTTCTGTCCCTCCTGGGAAGAAAGAAGGGGCGGGGGGCGGGGGGGTGTCTGTGTGTGTGCGCATATATGCATGCACATGCGTGTGTGTGTGAGTGTTTACACACGTGTGTGTTCATGCTTGTATGTGTGTCTGTGTTGCCACGTTACGCATTCCATCTCCCAGGCAGCATGCGTCTGGCTGCACGCTGTCTGGCTGTCTGCTTTTCTCCCAAAGAACGGTTTGCAGTTTAGATGAAGGTCTCCCGCTATAAATGGTATTTCCTCTGTCCCCACCCCCGCTCCCTCCACCGTCTCCCACTCCCCACACACTGCCCTGGAGGGGCTTGGCAAAGCAGAAAGGTTGGGGAAGCTGAGGGCTGGGAGGCCCGCTTGCGTGCTTTGGGATATTTGTCTTGATCGCCTCTCCTGAAGGGGAGGATCTCAGCAGGTGAGGGGAGAGCCAGACGCTCCTGCGCATGACATGCTGCTCTGGGAAAGCAGCTTCTTGGACCTTGAGCCAGGAGCTCCCCCTTTGCAAAATCTCCAAGTGATAACACCCACAGGGGACAACTGGATGCCTGACCCTCTGACCTTTAGGTTGGGGAGGAGAAACCTGAGTTGTTTTGTTTTTTTTTAATATAAATTTATTTATTTATTTATTTATTTATTTATTATTTATTTATGGCTGTGCTGGGTCTTCGTTGCTGTACGTGGGCTTTCTCTAGTTGTGGTGACCCAGGGCTGCTCTTCGTTGCGGTGCGCGGGCTTCTCATTGCAGTGGCTTCTCTTGTTGCAGAGCACGGGCTTTAGGCGCACGGGCTCAGTAGTTGTGGCACACGGGCTCAGTAGTTGTGGCACACGGGCTTAGTTGCTCTGCGGCAGGTGGGATCTTCCCGGACCAGGGCTCGAACCCGTGTCCCCTACATTGGCAGGTGGATTCTTAACCACTGCACCACCAGGGAAGTCCCAAACCTGAGGTTTTAACTTTTGTCTCTTTCCAGGAGGAAGGTCAGGAAGGTTTGGAACCTGCTTAGTTACCAGGGCACCCTGACATTGGGGACAGAGCCTCACTCTGAGGGCCTCATGTATAAACCACATTTCTGCCCCCTGAGGAGGGATAGACACCAAGGCTTCAGCCAGGACTCGGGATGCTGAGTTCTAGGTCCTGCTCTGCCCCACACTCTTAAGAAGAGTGAGTAAGCTGTCAGTCCTCCCTGGCCTCAGTGTCCTTGCCTGTAAATCAGCGTCAGTGCCAGCAGTAAGTCCTGGGACCCTGTTCCTCCCATCTTCCCGAGCATCTCAGGACCACGCCTGGAGCACTTCTGCCCTGCCTGCCTGCACACCTGCCCTTCTGTGACCACGTTGCCAGGAAGAATTCATGGAGCTGACGGAGGTCAGGGGGAGCAATGGGAACAGCCAGAAAGTACAGCGATAGCCTTTGTAGATAAGATTCCTGAGTCTGGGAGAGGCAGAGATGTGACTGCAATAGGGAGAGAATATAGACCTCATCACCATCACCGTAAATCCCGGAACAGAGAGGCTCAGGGGTCACCCTTCGACAGGTCACTATAAGAAAATTAAAAGGAAACACTTGTTCTGTTGCACAGGTTGGGGATGAACTCATGATTTCCCAGGAGGTGCAGGCCCAAAGTGGACACGGCTGCTAGGAAGGCTGAGATAAATGCAAGCATGATGCCTTCAGGATAGACCATGAAGGAGCCTAGACAGTGATGCCAAGAGAGCCCCCTGCCCACCCTCTCGCAGTAGGCCCCTCAGCCTGGGAGACCCTGGGCAGACTCAGGAGGACATGCGCTGTGCTGAGCATGGCAGAGGTGGCAGGGAGTGGGTGTGTGCATGCGGGGGTGGGTGGGGTGCTTCTGGGCTGCAGACCCTCGTCCTCCCACAGCAGAGTCACGTGGACCTTCCCTCCATTACTTCTGCAGCCCCCTCCTTAGCAGGGAGTACTGAACCAGTGAGAAGCCCCAGATCATTTTCTTTGGGTTTGGAGATATATTCACTGGGTTTTATTTTCTTATAATGTGGTAGGTGATAGCGTGGAGTAGGGAGTCCAGCAGGCCTGGGTTCAAACCCCGACTCTCCTTTACTAGTTGTCTGACCTTGGATGAATTTCTGAGTCTCTTTAAGCCTCCGTTTCCTTGCTGGTAAAGTGGGGATGGTAATAATACTCCATAGGGTCCCTGGGGGATTAAATGAGGTGATATATGTAAAGCGCTTAGTATAGTACTGACCCTCAGTACCTGCTCATAACGCTGGCAGTGACTCATCTGGGTTTTGCTTGGGGTGATGCCGAAAACTCGGCCTCTGTGCACCGGTGCCGAGTTGAATCTCTGAGTTTTGGGTGAGTAGAAAAGAATAGCTTTATTGCTTTGCCAGGCAAAGGAGGACACAGCAGGCTAATGCCCTCAGAACTGTGTGTCTCAAGCTGGGGGGATTTGGGGAGGAGTTTTATAGCAGTGGTTCAAGGGCAGGAGTGTGCGCAGGGCTGGCGTTCCTTTCATCTGGGCTCCTGATCAGGTGGGCTCCTGATGAGCTTTTCTGGTTCTTGAGGTTATCAAAACTGTGACCTTCCCTCTGGAATGAAGGATGCTTCATCAGGTCATCAGTGTCTTCCATTTGTTGGGGGTTTTAGTTCTATAGAAGAGCTCAAAGATATTGTTATATGTATCCCTTGAGGTGGAACCAGGACCCCGCCCCAAAGCTGCACTATTGTCTCTTAACTGCTCTTCCCTTGTCTCTGCATCCCCTCCCTTCCCTTATTAGCAACTGTTCGAACCTGCCCTTTGGAACTCAGGGAAGGTCATGGAGGCTGGAGTCTGTTCCCTACAAACAAGAAATGGGGGACACAGAAGGGCTTCCATGCCCAGAAGTCCCACAGGGTCCTGCTTGGTTTCAGGGGTAATAGTGAAAAGAATTTGTGTTTCCATTCAATTTATCTCATGTGCACTAATGCCATGGGTCTAGCCCCATGTGAAGGACTGTGGAGATACAATCAAATATAAATCAGGGTTGTACCATGTTCATGGATTGAAAGACTCAGTATTGCTAAAATGTCAGTTCTTCCCAAATTGATCTATAGATTCAACACAGTCCCAATCAAAATCCCAGCAGGCTTTTTAGTAGAAACCGACAAGCTGATTCCAAAATGTACCTGGAATCACAAAGAACCTGAAATATCCAAAGAGGTGTTGAGAAAGACGAACAACACTGGAAGTATAGATCAAGGACTGATTTTTGCTGTCAAGAAGCTTAAAGCTCTGTTGGGAAGACTAGACATTATAGTGAGAGACCCATTAGACTGTAGGGCAGTGTTTGAGTGTAGATGCTAGAGCCTGACCCCTGGGCTTCCAATGTCAGCTTTGCCACTACAAGCTCATGACCTTGGGCAGGATACTTTTATCCTCCCTGTGGCCTGGATTTCTCTTCTGTTAAATGAGGATAATGACAGTGCCACTGCCATGGGGCTGTTGTAAGGTTAAACGCAATCTACTGATAAGATACATTCCACCAACAGAACACCAGAATCTGTCTTGTTGCTTGGGTTGAGTTAGAACTCCTAATCTGGTAGGGAAAATAAGACACATATACACATGGCTGTATCTGGTGAGAGCCCTGGGACTGTGACACTCAGTGATGCTCCAGGGGATTCAGAGGGCAAGAAAGTCTTCAGCTGGGTTGGCAGCAGACCAGCAATGACAAAGCGGAACCGGGTATAGTTCGCATCGGTGAAACTCCTTCCGTGCCCAGGGCTGTCTCCTAGACGTCTGGGAGGGGGCAGAAATGGAATGAAGGCAGTTCCTGCCCCAAGGGTCTCATGGTCCTGTTGAAGAGGTGAGCCTCGAAGGATGAGCCACCTTTCCCAAGGATGAAAGGCTGAAGCTAAGGACCCGGGGCCTGGGAGTCCAGCCCCTCCCTTTCCGAGACCCAGACTGGGGAAGTCGCTTGCCCAGGGTCACTTGGCCAGAAGTTAAATGTAGAGGAAGTTTTAAGCCCACGGGGACAGTGAACAAAGATCTCATGGCGAGGGCGAGCTGCGAAGGTGTCGCTCATGGCCTCAGGAGTAGAAGGCTGCTTCTGGAACCCTGAGCTCAGGGGGGTTGTTGTGGGGAAGGGACGACCCACAGGCTTGGGTCACCAAGGAGCAGGCTGCCAAGTCCCACAGGACACCCCGCAGAGCCCTTTGGCCTGGGCTCAGCTCAGCCACCCCCTGCCCACCCCCTCCCCACCCCCACCCCCATACACACACCCCACCAGGCCTGGAGACGTTTCCTGAAAGACTGAGAAAGCGCCGGGAGCTGGAGGGGCGGGCTCAGCCGCCAGGGGCCGGGGCCAGCTCTCTCCAGAGAGGCAGACATGCAGGGGAGGACGTGACCGGCAGCTCTCTTTCTCCAAGGCCAGGGATTTCAGAGGAATGCAGCCAACTCTGGCTCTGAAGTTCTCACTCCAGACCCCGCCCAGCGGGAGCCCAGGGCGCCTCCAGTCGCCACCCTGGAAGTCAGAGAGGCACGTCACAGGCCCCATCTGTGTGGGGGAACACGTCCTCCCGGTGGCTCTGTGGGCCAGCCCACCTGCTGGTGTCCCCAGTGTCCCTTCTTCTGCCACAGGGCCTGAGCCTTCCCGATCTCTGTTCCTCTGTGTCCCCACACCTGTCTACCTGCACACACCATCTGCCCAGGAGAGCATTGGCTACTGGAACAGGCCTCCCAGGAATGTCACGTCTCTGAGGTCACGAGCAGACGAGGGGAGGAAGGGGAGAACCGTGCACACCCTTTACAATGGCTCAGGCCGAGGGAGCGGGTGACACCAAGCCGTCTTTCGGTAACTCTGCAGCTTTCTGCGTCGCCAGCCGATCAGGCTGTGAGAGCCACGCTCTGGACCGATAAGGAAGCTGAGGCCCGAGGGGTGAGGAGGTGCCGAAGGCCACATACCGAGAGGCAGACCTGGGTCTAGGATCTAGGTCTGAGGCCAGTGCTTTCAAGCTATTTTTGCGGTTTTGTTTCATTTCCTTCTGTAGGAGAAAGACAAGTTCTGGACAAACTGTCAGGGCCACAGTCAGGGCCACTGGAGACCCAGAGAAAAGAGGAGAGTGGCCAGGTCCCAGAGACAGGCTGCCTACCCACGCCACCCCTATGCTAGGTGGAAACTGCCCCCTCCCAGCCCCGCCCCAGGGTCTCCTCTTCTGTAAAGCAAACAGCTGCAGACAGGAATGCGCTGTGGCTCACCCAGATCGCCGGAGGACAGGCACTTTAATCCCAGCATCTTCCCATCCTCCCCAGAGCCTGTCACTGAACTCACCGTAGCTTTTATTGTCAGGGCTTTGTTTTCCTTGAGCTGCTCTGTTGAATGTCTTCCCCGGGTCCAGTTGACCCTGTTTGTATTCCATCCATTTTTCCAGATTTCCTGGAACCCTCTCTCCTTGGAGCCTGACCTATGCCCTCCCTGGGCACTTGGCTTTTGCTACCTGGTGTTCTTAGCTTCATTTCGTGGGTCTGCTCCTGTCCCTCTAACAAAAGTTTAGGCAACTTCATTCGTAAAACATTCGCTGAATATTTATTAAGGGCCTACTGTGTACCAGGCACTGGGCTGGGCCCTGGGTTCTGGTGGGATTCAGCGGTGAACAAAACAGTCTATACAGCTTGCTCTCGTGGAGTCATATTCTGGTGAGGAGGGAGATGAAGAGCATCCAGACAATAGATCAGTCAGTAAGTAAATTAGGAGAAGACCATGGAAGAAGATGAAGCCAGGCGTGTTGGGGCACCATTTTAAATAGGGCGATTGGGAAAGCTCACCGAGGTGACCTTTGGATAGACCTGAAGGAGTGACCCATGTGGCACCAGAGGAGCATCCTAGACAAAGGGAAACAGCAGTGCAAAGGCCCTGAGGCCAGAGTGTACCTACCCCATGGGGCCCAGGGGTCAGGGGCGGGGCGGGGGCCGGGGAGCTGGCGGGGTGGGTGGAGGGAGGGATTGTGGGAGGACATCAGGTCAGAGCCATGGCAGGGCCCACCTTGTGCCGGATCTGCAGGCTGTCGTGAGGACGTCGCATCTACCCTGAGTGGGATGGGACACCTCAGAGGGTTTTGCACAGGAAGTACAAGATCTGGCTTAGATTTTAATGGGGCCACTCAGGCTGCCAGGCTGCAAGTAACCCGAAAGGGTGAGGTAGACCCAGGGAGGCCAGCTTGAAGGCTTTAGGAAGAGGCTGTAGGAAGAGACAGGGCAGAATCTGGAGCAAATGTGAAAGAAGAGCTAACGGGATTCACTGAAGGACTGAATGCGGGTGCAAGAGAATATGTTGGCGTCAAGGATGATCCAAGGTTTGGGGCCCGGGCAACTGGAAGAGGGGGTGGCCACTCACTGAGATGGGAACGATCACGTGGGAGCAGCGTGTGGAGGACGGACCGGGAGTGCGCTGTTAGGCCCAGCACGTTTGAAACGCATAACAGACAGTGGTCGTGTGGAGTGGGTGGCTGGAGTCCTAGGTACAGTGATCTGGACAGCAATAAGCCTCTGAGAGCCATTCAGTGGCATCTGAAACCACGAGACTGGATGAAATCTTAAGATAATGAAGATAAATGGTTTAAAAGGCCACTTGCTTTAGAGCAGAACCTGTGTTTTTAATTATCCAGAGTCATGAATGGGTGGCCGATGACTAATGGGCTAGCTACCCCCATAGCGTGGCAGGCTGGGCCCCTGCACCTCTCCCCAGGATCCTCTCCCAGGCTAGCAGGGCACCAGAACGCAATTAATTATGCTTGTAAATGAGGAGGCTTCTGCGACGGAGAAACAGGGAGGGGCAGGCTGCAGCCCCATCACCTCTGAACCTCTTGACATTTCATGGGAAAACGGTGTCATTTTAGCATTTCGTTCCTTGGTGAGGCTTAAATTTCAGCTTCCGGAAAACTGACAGAGAGCCTGGGATGGGCGCCTAGGGCTATCTTTGCTCCCTGCGGCTTTATATAATTCAGACCTTTTCCCCACAGCCATCCACAACTCCGGCTTCTGTAGGTGGTGCCAATAAGATTAAGTATTTAGCGCCCACTATATTTTGTGCGCGGTATTTCTGACAAAATGTTTCCTGCCTCCTCGACGATCTCTCAGTAAACAGAATACCTTGGAGGAGGGTGGCATACTGCGTGGCACAGGCTCCAGTGGGCTGCTTACGTACCCCCTCCCTCCCCTTTTTCTTGTTAACCGTTAGCCTGGCTGAAGTTCCTCTTCAATGATCTAGTTTTCCCTAAAAATCACTCCCAAATACTTCTTTGAGGTCACCATGTAAATGCCTAAGCAGGAATAATGGAGACGTTCAAACTGTCAGCCTGGGGACTTCCCTGGAGGTCCAGTGGTTAAGACTCCGTGCTTCCAATGCAAGGGGCACGCGTTTGATCCCTGGTCGGGGAACTAAGATCCCACGTGCAGCACGGCGCTGCCAAAAAATAAAAACAGAAACAAAAAAACAGAAACCAGCCAAAAAAGTCAGCCTGCCCCAATTTTATTAGATCAGAGTGCCATTAGGTCCAGTCACTTCCCCAGGAAAACGGGGAAGGGTTTCTAGGAGGCGCCTGATTGCAGGACAGCCAATGCCCCCCTTGCAGGAACTGTGAGGGCGGAGCCCAGCCTCACAGATAAGAAGCCTCAGAGGGTCTCCCAGCCACCCATGCCTGCACAGGACTGGCAGTGGGACACCAGAAGTGGAGCACAATTGAGTTGGGGGTCCCCCTCTGCTCCTATTACCTTCTCTCCTGCTCTGTGGAAGATTTCATCACCATCACCATCTGTACCACCTCCGAATCCTTTGGGCCTACTGACTAGGGGCCAAAGGATGACTTTCAGCCCCCCACAGAAGTACCACTGGGGTGCCCGCTCTAACCCCTATAGCTCAGCTTCTGCTCCCCACTCCTTCCTCATAGAGATACACGGACAGTACTGCTCTCATTTGTTTTTTTAAAATATGCTGCATTTTTTTTTTATAAATTTACTTATTTATTTATTCAGTTTGGGCTGCGTTTGGTCTTTGTGGCTGTGCACGGGTTTTCTCTAGTTGCAGGGGCTACTCTTGGTTGCAGTGTGAGGGCTTCTCATTGTGGTGGCTTCTGTTGTTGCGGAGCATGGGCTCTAGGCGTGCGGGCTTCAGTAGTTGTGGCTCGCGGGCTCTAGAGCACAGGCTCAGTAGTTGTGGCTCACGGGCCTAGTTGCTCCGCGGCATGTGGGATCTTCCTTGACCAGGGCTCAAACCCGTGTCCCCTGCATTGGCAGGCGGATTCTTAACCACTGCGCCACCAGGGAAGTCCCTGCTCTTATTTTTTGCTGCTCCCTCAACAGATTCATTCCTCCCAGCCCGGCACAAAGCTGAAGGCCAGAGTGAGCTTGTAAACAGTCTAAAGTCATGTCGGGCAAGGAGTCAGCCAGCGTTCTAGCACAGACTGATGGAAAGGCGGAACAGGCGGGAAGAGCCAGAGCTAAGGCATCGGCTAAACTCCCACCCAGCAGATGCAGGCTCCCCAAACAGGCCTCCGCAAGTGGGGCAAGAGCCTTAGACCAGCAGGGGTGAGCTTGGCGGGTGGTTCCAGAGATGAGGACTCTGGCATAGCCAGGGGGCTGACTTTTCAGTAGTCAACTGCTTGGGGTAGTGGGTAGAGAGAAAACTTGGAAGCAAAGGGAAGTTTGGGGACATTCTTCCCAGAATAGCTTTAAAAATAGGACAGCTTTACAAACCACCTAGGATGATTGAAAGCGGGTGGGATTGAAGCAGATGCCCTCTGGAGATGCCTGTCAGACCCAGAGTTTGTCAGAACTCTGTAGGTTTTCCTGATTGTTCAGTAGATCTCAGAACGCAGCTTAAGACATCCCTTCCCCCAGGCCCCCTGAGTACACTGCGTGAGAGACAGTATCTGCCAGAAAACAGGCCCGCAAACACCTGTGGAGGGAGGGGTGGAGGGAGGGAGAGAGGGAGGGGAGAAGGGAGGGAGAGAGGGATGGATGGTTGTAGACTCTAAGAGTCCTATGTGGGGATCCATGACAGAGACCACAGAAATCACAAATGGTTAGTTTTTTGTTTTGGGTTTTTTTTTTTTTGCGGTACGCGGGCCTCTCACTGTTGTGGCCTCTCCCGTTGCGGAGCACAGGCTCCGGACGCGCAGGCTCAGCGGCCATGGCTCACGGGCCCAGCCACTCCGCGGCATGTGGGATCTTCCCGGACCAGGGCACGAACCCGTGTCCCCTGCATCGGCAGGCGGACTCTCAACCACTGCGCCACCAGGGAAGCCTGACAAGTGGTTAGTTTTGCCTTCACTTCCTGTGTTGGCTTTACCTGATGTTACTTTCACGTTAGGAAGAAGCCATGTTTTGGAAGCAATTGGCATTACTCCAAGCCAGGTATTTTGATCCTCAGGCTGTAAGGTTGCCTTCTCCTTGAAGGATGGCATATCCAACCAGGACTTAGGTGCTGGAGGGAGGCCCATCTGCTGCCCTAAGTGCCTGGGTAATCGCCATTCTCTGCCAGCATCCCTGTGGGCCTTTGCTTCTTCCCCAACCTCATTTCTCCAAGGTCTTCAAATCCCTTGGGTTATAATATAATAACGTGCAGTTGGTGAGAAATGGGCCGTCTCATAGGCCACCACAGACGCGAGCCTGTATATCACCTTTTCATTCAGCCAGGATTGTTGTAAGGACTCCCCAGATTAAAAGAAGCTTGCAGTGAATTCTTCCGTTTAATGAAGATGTTTGTTGGGAGGAAAAAAATCACTTCTTAGTTTTATTTATTTATTAAGTTTCTTAAAATGGCTTATAAAGAGGTGCTTGTATTCTCTGAACTCTTTCAAACATGTGGGTTGCATTTTCCCCAGGAGCTTACTAAGCTGGGGGGTATGACCAGATCGCCTTCCTCTGGATCCCCAGAATGGGGTTCCGCACTTGAGTATGCACCCCTTCTTTTTTGTCACTTGCTTGATGACTCAGAATTCTATGTGCGGAAGAACTTCAGACCCTCTCTCTTTGTGTAAGAGTTTAATGCTTATGGAAAATGGAATTATTTTACCCCCAAAAGGAAGGAACCTTAACCATCCATGCCTTGGGAAAGACAACTTCTTTGCCATCCACAGAACTAAGCCTGGCACATCTTTCACGCGCTGGTGCTGGAATGGCAGGCTTAGGGCAGAGGACGGAAACACCTACTGAGGGACCACTTTTGAAAATGGCAAACATTTCCACACTCAGCCTTTTTTTTTTAGCCTTTGGATCAGTGAGGGTTTATGCACAGGAAGAGGGGACTTGCTGGAGGTGGTTAGAACAGAAAGCAGCTTATCAACGTGAACATTATCCTAAGGAAGCGACCATATCTGACCTTGCAGTGATGCCCATGTATCCTGCCCTGCACACTTGGACATGTGTACCCCGCAGCCACCCCGAGGCTGACTGGGGAGCAGGACCTAGAATTAGAACAGGCTAACCTCTCTTACGTACTCGTGGCTTCTGGAATATTCGTAAGTGCTCTCGAGATACTTTTGCAATGGGAATTCTGAGTTAGAGACCTACAGCTTCCTTAGGGCCATCCTTTACACTGTCCAAGCTTTCCTCTGACAGCTGGAGTCAGATGTGCCCAGCCCAGAGTAAAAAGGGCCATGTCAGCGGCCTGCACCCACAGCCTTCCTGGCCTGGGTCGCCGACATCCTTGTCAAAGCCCCCCATAGACTCCAGGGCCTCCTGTGATCAGTCACCCTATAGCTGATTTCCCATGGTACTACCCCTGATTTTCTAAACTATCCCTAGTTTTCTTCCCTTCAGATCCCACCTGTCTTAAGTCTGGTTCTTCTCATAGAAGGGCACGTTTCTGATCAGTTGAACTGTGCCAGCGTGATTTGTAGTTAATGTTTTACCCTGTGGTTTGACTGGGGCGTTGCTGGAGAAACAAAGTCTTATCCTAAAGGTGCAGTGTGGATGGGGCGCCCGCAGGCACCGTGCATGCTGGTTGCAGGGGAAATGCTGTAAGGGCTTACTCCACAGAGGCCCATGCTTCTAGGTCTGCAGCCGTCCTCTACCCTATGGGACAGGATTCAGGCATCTGGATCTCACAGTATCTATGACAGGTAGTAGGGCACGTTGTATGAACCCATTCTCCAGATGGGGCTCAGCAAGGCCAGGTGATTGCCCAAGCTCACACAATGCTCTCTGCACTCTCCTTGGATGTTTGCTAAGGAAGCACAGCCTTCTATGGCGGGCAGAGCCGGTGGCCTGAGAAGGGACACAACACCAGGCCCTCTGCACTCCTCTCACACAGTCAGAACATCACATGTCACCTGGGTAACCCTGCCTCTGCCTGCAGCAGAGCCAGCGCCACCAAGGGCCGGCGCGGCGGGGAGGAGGTGCCAGACACGACTGGTACCGCCGACTTCCTGCCCTTTCTTTCTGCAGACCTGTGAGCAAGCTGGCGTTATTTTTATCTGGGGACACAGGCGTGGGAAATATTTGTCAGTGTCATCTGGTAAACGCAGTTGAATTATCTGTTGTCCAAGGCACCCCCAAATAAGTAGTGTTAAGTGTGCCAAGCTGTTCACATTTAAAAATACAGTCAGACTGATGAAAGGTAATTTGCTCACAGAGCTGACATCACAACCCAAGCACAGAGCTGTCAGTGCCAGAGCCCAAGCTTTATTTTTACCCTCTTGGGGTTTTGAACCCCCCATGCTTTTCTTTAAACCATCATTCTGTATCTATAATCCGCAAGAGGGGACATGGCCACAGTCTGCGGACTGGGTGCAGGGGCAGGTTATACACGCCGCTGCGGTGTCTGCTGAGTTAGCGCCAGCTCCGTTCTGAGCCCAGTGAAGTAGCTGCTTGGCGCGCGGGTGTGTGTCCTATGCAGCCCCTAGAAGGTTTCTAAAGACAGCTGCAGGGGTGCCCCCTCACAGGCCTTACACTAGATGGAACCCCTCCCTGCTTTGTTTCCCAGTGTTATTCAAGGACCTCTGCATCTTGCTGGGTCCTAATAAGTTGCCCCAGTGGGGGCAGGAGTGTGCAAGGGATCGCTCCAGGCAGTGGCTCTCAGCTGGGGGTGATTTTGCCCCCAGCAGACGTTTGGAAATGTTGAAATATTTTTGGTTTCTACAGCTATGAGCGAGGGTGGGGAGTGCGACCGGCCTCGAGTGGGTAGAGACCTACGATGCACAAGATACCCCCTGCAAAAAGGAAGAATCCAGTCCGGAATGTCAAGTGTGCTGAGATTAGGCAAAGCCCACTCTAGCACATGGCGCCTCCTCCACCATCCAGCGTGTGGCTTGACAGGAGGCGCCTGGTCAGCAAGACCACAGGTGGGGAAGTGACCATGGTGGCCAGCAGCTCTTGATCACGTGCATCAATTCGGGAAGGGTCTGTTGAGCCAACTACCTTGTGCAAGGTCAGGACCAAGCTGGACTTTAAGGGCTGGTGGACCATTGCTGGTCCATCCATGAGGACCAGCCACCCAGTCTTGTAGAGCACTCTCAGCTCACCAGGTGATTGCATGTCCATTGCCTTATTCAATCTTCACCACCACTCAGGGGCCTGATGGTCAAGTATACTTGGCTTCATTTTGAGGATGACCAAACTGAGGCCCAATGAGGTGAATAACTTGCCCAAAGACACATAGCCCCAAAATGGCAAGTCTTCTGGTCTTCCCACTAGATGATTTCTTAGTAAGGATAACATACCCCTTCTGGTCTCAGAGGTCCCTCTTCTGTCTTGGGTCATGTTGGATCCCGTATTGATAAGGAATCATTCCTTCCCTCCATCCACCTTAAAATGAATGGAAACATGAATAAGGGCAGGATGAGCTTCCCATCTTAGCATCTACCATTTTCCCTAGGAAACTTCCCTTTCTAGGGTGGCCAAGGGGTGGGAATTCAGACAGATCACACCTGCCATGGAGGTCCTTGGGCCCTAACTGGGGAAGGCCAAGGAAGCGAGGAAGGGCCCGTCACCCACTGAGTCTCTCCCTGGCCAGGCAGTTTTCATTCTTGCTGTGTCTAGCCCTGTTACCCTTTCCCGCTTGGAGAATGTGAGACTGTGGGAGGTCTTGGGGTTTGCCGAGGTCTGAGGGCCGGGTAGGAGTCTGATGATCCAGGCCTGTCTGGCTTAGAGGCCATGGTGCGTACTCTTGACACACCAGTGGTTTTCAAACATTTTTAGCAGCAGAGTTATTTTTTCCAAACTCGATTTCGGGCATATCCTCCACCATGTGAAACAGATCCAGTGGAGGGGCTCTGCCTGAAACCAAGGCGTTCAGAGCCTGCCCACCCGACCCCCGTCACCCACCCCCAGAGTTGGCCCGAGGCTCCTTGGAACACATGAGGCCCCATCTGGTCTGCGGCCTGGAGCTCTCGGCTCATCGAGAGAGCCTGAGTGCTTCCTTTGGGGCCACCCCGACCCCTGCAGCGCTGAGCACAGAGCAGACATCAAGTCCAGATGGGTAGGACCAAAGGGAATGGCATGTTGCAACAGTGGGCCTGTTCAGACAGAGCCCGATGCAAACAGCTTCCATCCAACAGCTTCCATCCACATCTTTGCAAAAGATACCAGGCATGACGATCGCTTCCACATCCGTATCTCCATACAGTCTCCAGAGGTAGGGCAGGAGCCAGGATCCCCCTTTCACAGATGCAAATTTTGGCCTTCCCTGAGCCCACTGCACCTCAAGGCCTTCTCCTCTGCCCCAGCTCTCGCTGCATGCCCCACCTATAGCTGTTGCTTAACTGTCGTCTGGTAAACATTTTGGGATACAGATTGATAAAAGATGTGTGCCCCCCCAACCATCACAGCTTCCCTGAGGGATAATGCCCCGTAAATGTTAATGTGACTTTCGAAAACTTCATCTGTGGCCAAGTTCAAAGTCGCGGGTGGATTTGGGCTTCAGGCTGAGTCATTCTGGAATCCCCATTATAGGCCAAATCTTTTCGTGAGCAATTCAAGGGGTTTTCTCGAATTCTATAAATAGTGTTAATAATGCCTGTGTGATCATCTATTTTTATCGCTAGCCTTCCAGACAGTTTCAGAAGTAATGTGGCTTCTCACTGAAAGCAGGATTTCACAAGTCTTCAGCTTCCAGTTGCTTCCAGAGCGTGGCCTGTGGGCCTGGCACTGAACAGTGGGATCCCGGACAGCGTTTCTGCCCGGACGAGGTGGCCTGACTCTTCGGGTAGAACCTGGTCTGGGCAGAAACTCTGGGAGCAGACTCTAGGAATCTCCAGAAAGCTGATAAGCTGGGCTCTGGCCCCAGCTCCCACTTTCGTCCCACAGAAAACCCTGGACAAAACATGTGTCCCCTGTGTGCCTAGTTTCTCAAATTTCAGGCTGTGGGCATTGCCCTGTTCTATTTAGGGGACTCACGGCTTTTCCCCTGGGTTTTCACATCTGTTTCATCACTCCATCACCCCATTGACCCCGTGCAGGTCACATAGTCTCTTTCCATTTGACAGATGAGGACACTGAGGCAGATTTTTCACAGACCGGCCTGATAGTCACACGGTGCCCTGCCCAAACTAGACTCGTTGCCCTTTATTTTGCAGTTCCTCAAGCTGAGGCCTTGGTGAGCATGCCCCCAGCCCACTCCCCACCCTCTCCACACAGAGCTCTGCATAATGGATGAGACCTACCTGGGCCGCGGCCAGACCCTGGTGCATACCTGCCTCCAAGCCCATGGCCACTCTCTGGGCAGGACAGCAGCCGGGCGGGGAGGAATCCCAGTTCTGCAGAGTCAACAGCTGGGCCCTGTCATCCGGGGGGACCTGCAGGGAAGTGCAGGGCAGAGGCAGGCAGCTGTCCTATGTACAAGTGGGTCTTTTCACACAGGATGCCTTTGAGGGGGAAAGAACAGCAGAAGCAGAAATAGAGACCCGGGTTCCAGCCCTACCAGCCTTGGAAGGATGATCAGATCCCAGGATCTCTTCCTCCCGCGTAAGATGCTGTGTAGGGCAGAGGTGGCAATGTTTGTGGGAAGTGCTTGGGAAAGAAAAGTGTTATGTAAATGTATGGTGGTACTATTAGAACAACATCAGGCCGCAATGGACGCAAATGGACGAGGCCAGGGGAGGCCAGGGCGCCAGCACTGAAGAGTCTGCTGAGTGTCTGGTTACCGAGGGCTGCCCTAGGTCTGTGGACTTAAGCGCTCTGACTCACCCGTACCCGGGAAGTGGTACCTGGAGGTGTCTTCCTGAGGCCAGGTGAACCCTGTGACACCCTGCTTGCAGGCATTCCTGCCCATCCACCTGTAGTCCTGTCAGGCAGTCCGGCCTTCTCTTCCTGCTCAGAGTTTTCCTTCCAGCCTCTTTTGAGGGCATTTCAAGGCCACAGCCACAGCAGGTGCTGGCTCCCCCTCGCCTGAGAATGAGGCTTCATGCCTGCATAAGTGCGAGACAGAATTCCCACTGAATCAGCCCAGCTTCTCAGCTGCTTTTCACTGCACCCCAGCGCCACTACCCCGCGCCTCCTACGGATCAGCAGAGCTGAGCCTACCTGACCTGATTTTGCCAACCCAGATTTTGCTCACACCCTGGGAAGCTTGAAAAATGTCTCCAGAATATTCTAGATTAAACTGGAAGTGGCTGATGGCAGTTCCCAGCCACAGTGTATTCCCTTCACCTGGAGCCAAATGCCAGGGAGAACGCATTCTCAGCCTCGGTGTCCGTCAGTCACAGAGAAAGTCTCCAGTGCTTTGTTTATTAATGATAATAAAGGGCCAGCATTTGGGGCATGACGTTCATGTGTGTTTACTAGAACAGATTCAAGATTATCCCAATAATGTTACTCTCTCTTTACTTTTGGGTGGGACTCAAAGGGCAGCAGTCACAACCAGCACATGGGGAATTTGACGTGATGCTCAGGAGAGTTTCAGGCACTGGTGACGGCCATGCTCATGGTTCCAGGCTAGGGTCTATGTTTGCAGTAGGCGGCTGTTGTCTGTCTGTGGTCTGGGGATCTGTCACAGGGCCCCACCTTGCCCAGCCACAGAGTTGGCCACGTGACTTGGGTCTGGCAAATCAGGGAACCCCGTCTCCACATCCACAGCGATTGGTCTGAGTGATGGTCATCTGACGAGCAGGGCCAATCAGAATCCTTCCCTGAGATTTGCGGGTTGGACACAGGAAAGAGGGGTCATGATAGAGACTGGGAGCTACTGGTGGCCATCTTTGCCATTGCAAAGGGAGACCCAGGCAGGAGACAAAGTGGTCAACATGCACGAAGCTAAGACAGGCAGAAGCAAGAGCAGGGAGGACCAGCTCTGTCATTGTTTGAGCCCCGTGGACCAGCTATGTTCTTGGGGACCACGCCCTTCCACCCCTGCCACATAAACCAGTTCAGGCCCTGTGTGCTCTAACTAGTTGGAGAGGGTTTGTCCAGCCAAGAATGCCATCTAACAGTGTCTGGGGGCAGAACAGAGGGAAGCAGTGGAGTGATAAGGGCTTTGGCATCATATGGTTGGGTGTCTGGGCCGTGGCCTGTGGAGGTCAAGGCTACTCAGGGAAAGGTCCAGCCTGGAGTGCGAAGGGTAAGGACATGCCCAAAGGCAGGGCCCAGTAGACATCAGAACCCAAAGTAGGAACCAGTCCCAGGGCGGAAGCTGTAGTCTCATCCTCACACCGGCCTCTGGGGTGCCTTCTTTCTGCAGACAAGATGCAGGCCTGCTGTAAACTATTGCCCAAGCCAAAGTGACCTGCAGGTCAGAGTCCCACTGTTCCAGAGTAGAGGTACAGCTGAATCCCCAGGGCCAGGCCTCAGGGCCCAGCAGGACTGAGCCAAGACTGGCAGCTGTGGCCACACAGATGTGGCCGTGATGGCCAGCTGTGAGTGCAGCCTGGCCATACACCCCCTGGCTGGGGCCGCACACACAGCCTGCCAGAAGGAGAGGGTGACCAGGTCTGGGGCCAGCTTTGGTAGACAGAATGACTCAGGCTACGATAACCAGGAGGTCTCTCTGCCACTTGTTAAACACCTACTGTGTGTGCCACATCCATTGCACACGTCACTCTTTGAAGCCAAGGAGGTCTGTCTGACCCAGTCAGAGTGATGCCAAGACTTGGGCGATCCTTCCGTCATGCTGCCCCAAGTGCGTGTGCGAAAGGCAGGGCGTGGGCTGCCACCCAGGGAGGACCGTCCAAGACACAGGTGCCGGCCAGCTAGCCCATTCTCCCCGCTCCTCCTCTCCTGATGCCAGGCTCTGCTGGAAGGATGCCCACCCAGCCTCAGCCCACCCTCCTCTCCCACTCGGCCCCATTTCATCCCCTGGCTGGGAGCCACTCTTCCCTCACAGAGGAGGGGCCAACTGTCATTCTGATCAGTTCTTTTTGGTCCTAAGTCACAGAAACTAACTTACGGTAGCTTCACATCCCTGAATCCTTCTTTCATAAGGGTACAGAGGTGTCTCATGGAGCCCAAAGGTCCCAGGAAAGGACAGGAAATGGCACATTCGGGGTTCTCTCTCAGGCCAGGGCAGATCGATCTGCCGTAGTGTCTGCAGTTTCCCGTCCAGACCAGTCATCAGCCTGGGAGCGCCCCTGCCTCTGCCCCTGTGACCAGGTGCCAAGAAAGGACCATATCACCTTCTGTGAGGTGGAAGCTTCTGCCCTGGGGTCCCCCCAAATGATAATGACTGAACAGGACAGGAACTTCCCAGGAACTACCCAGGGCCTATTTCTACCCACTGGGGGCAGGCAAGCAGGCCCTGGGCTGAAAGAGGAGGACAGAGGAGGGAGGGGGAAGTGAGGAGGGGAGTGTGCAGGTGGGCTTCGATGGCTGTAGCAAGCAGCACTAAGGGGCCAGGTGACTGAAGGGGAGGCCCAAGGCGGGGGAGTAGCCAGGTGAAAACCACAGGTGACCCCGGCGCAAAGGGCGACTCTGCAGAATGGCATGGGCTTACTTGACGCAACCTTGAAAGGGGGGAAAAAAGCCCCAAATAAGCAAAGAAACCTCACCCTGTGACAAAAATGTTACCCTCAAAAGTGAAACAAATACTACGAGATGGACTGGACCAGACTGGCACAGAGCAGTTGGGAAGAATACGTCTGGGGAGTGAAATAACAGCCACAAATGAAAGAAAAGGTGGATCCTGGCAAACGTACTGGCTCTGTCCTCTCAAGTCTTGAATTAAGAAAAGAACGGTAGGAGGGTTCCTTTTCTCCACGCCCTCTCCAGCATTTATTGTTTCTAGATTTTTTGATGATGGCCATTCTGACTGGTGTGAGGTGATACCTCATTGTGGTTTTGATTTGCATTTCTCTAATGATTAGTGATGTTGAGCGTCTTTGCACTGTTGGTGGGAATGTAAATTGATACAGCCACTATGGAGAACAGTATGAAGATTCCTTAAAAAACTAAAAATAGAACTACCATATGACCCAGCAATCCCACTACTGGGCATATACTTGGAGAAAACCATAATTCAAAAAGTTACGTGTACCACAATGTTCATTGCAGCACTATTTACAATAGCCAGGACATGGAAACAACCTAAGTGTCCATCGACAGACGAATGGATAAAGAAGATGTGGCACATATACACAATGGAATATTACTCAGCCGTAAAAAGAAATGAAATTGAGTTATTTATAGTGAGGTGGATGGACCTAGAGTCTGTTCATACAGAGTGAAGTAAGTCAGAAAGAGGAAAACAAATACCATATGCTAATACATATATATAGAATCTAGAAAAATGGTACTGATGAACCTAGTGGCAGGGCAGGAATAAAGATGCAGATGTTAAAAACAGACTTGAGGACACGGGGGAAGGGGAGGCTGGGACGTAGTGAGAGAGTAGCGTTGACATACATGCACTACCAAATGTAAAATGGATGGCTGGTGGGAGGCTGCTGGGGAGATCAGCTCGGTGCTTCGTGACCACCTAGAGGGGAGGGATAGGGAGGGTGGGAGGGAGGCTCAAGAGGGAGGGGATATGGGGATATGTGTGTGCATATAGCTTATTCACTTTGTTGTACGGCAGAAACTAATACAACATTGTAAAGCAATTATACTCCAATAAAGATGTATTAAAAAAAAAAAAGAACTCAGGAAAGAAAAAAAGAAAAGAAAAGAATGGTGGCAGCCTGTTCCCTCTGAACAGGTTGGCCTCTGAAAGAAGAGCTGTCTGATCACTTAGCATGGAATCTTTACCCACATGTTCACCAAATGCCTGCTATGAGCCAGGTACCATTCTAGGGGACGTGGCAATGGATAAGACAACAAGACTCCAGACCTAGTGAAACTTTCTTTCTAGTGAAGGGTCAGATCATCAACAAATACAGGACCTGATACAGATGATAAGGGCTAGGAGGAAAATAGAGCAGGGCCAGACAATAAGCCCTGGGGGCTGCTATCTTAGAGAGGCAGTCAGCGGAGGCCCCCCTGAGGAGCCAACATGGGAGCAAAAACCTGATGGAAGGGAAAGTTTGCGCCGAATAAAAAACAGAGTACCTTCTATTTGAAAACAACCATCCTCTTGCCAGTGTAAAGAATTCTGGCAAATACTCTTTTTAAGCCCTCCAACCAATGGCCTGGGGGAAGGACTGGGATCAACTCATTGCTGGTGGGCTGTCACCAGCTCCCAGGACCCACCCCTCTCATGTTTCCTCGTGACTTCTCAAGGAAAAAGAAACTTCCTGCCAGCAGTAAATAAAAGGGCACTTTCTCCTCCGCACTGGGGACATCGCAGCAGCAGCTACCTCTCTGCACAGAAACAAACCAGAGTCACCAGGGATGTAGAATGTGGATGGGCAAATTTCCCTTGGTCATTTGTTTTAGGAGAAGGAAATGATGGTGAGTTTGCAGGGATTGGTGGGGCTGCCATCTACCTCAGGAAGCTTCAGAATACACTAAGATCCTTGTGCCCTAATGCCTTCCGTCTCTCAGGGCACCATCTCCCTGCTGCAGCCGCTGGCCGCCCGGTGGGGGGGTTCCCCCTTTGCCTGTATGCAGCTGTTTTTGGCTTGACCACAGGACTCTATCATGCCAGAGTTCATGTGGTTATACAGAGCAGGAAAGAATTTCCCAGAATGCCTTGAGAAACCTGAGACACTGAATGGCTTTCAGGGCTTATTGATGTGGCCGGTGCAGGAAATAGCAGTACGTCAATAAATAGTTTTAGGCAGGAAACGAGGCTTAAATGGTAGCCTTAAAGTTTGGGGAAAGGCACTAGGGGTTGCTGGGAGGGAGCCTGCCAGTCAGATGAGAACCTCGAGCCAAATACCAGTCTTTGAAATGGCTGCCACCAATCTGAGGCCCCTTGCTGGTTCTGGACGCGAAAGGCTGAGGTTGAAGGCAGAGCTGGAGACCCAGGGGATGGCTGGTTTCAGTTGGCAAAAAAGAGCTCCTTGTTCCAGGGGAGAAGTTGGCAACCTACAACGTATGCGCCCAGAAGAGACACATAGGCTGGCTTTTGGTGGCCTCTGGGCTGGGCAAGTTCACAGCCCACTTCCCCACCCTGGTAGTGAGAATCACCACTAGCTGGCAGGTCACTCCAAGAGTTTCGATGTCCTAATCAAAAAAATCAAGGAAAAGGGTCACGATCTGCCAGTTTCTTTTTAAGTAACTGTTTTTCTGACTATAAAACTAAACGTTCTCAGAAAAGTGGGGAAATTCAGAAAATAATTAAATGTAAGAAATAAAGGTCATCCATAATTCCACTATTGAGAAACAACTACTGTTAACACTTTGGCTATTTCTCATCTTTTTCCTTATATAAAAAAAATTGTTTTTATTCATGGGCGAGATTATATAATATTTGCAAGTTTGCTTTTCCTTTTCTCTTTTTTTAAAATATTTATTTATTTATTTATTTTTGGCTGTATTGGGTCTTCTTTGCTGCGCTCGGGCTTTCTCTAGTTGCAGTGAGCGGGGTCTACTCTTCGTTGTGGTACGCGGGCTTCTCATTGTGGTGGCTTCTCTTGTTGCGGAGCACGGGCTCTAGGTGCACAGGCTTCAGTAGTTGTGGCACGCGGGCTCGGTAGTTGTGGCTCATGGGCTCTAGAACGCAGGCTCAGTAGTTGTGGAGCACAGGCTTAGTTGCTCCGTGGCATGTGGGATCTTCCCGGACCAGGGCACAAACCCATGTCCCCTGCATTGGCAGGCAGATTCTTAACCACTGCGCCATCAGGGAAGTCCCTGCATTTGTTTTTCTCACTTAGCATTACACAGCCATTTTCCCAAGCTGTTATAAACTTCTCATAAACGTATTTTTAATGGGTCCATGAATCATCATTTACTTAATCATTCCCCTATTGTTGGATGCTTAAGTTTTTGAATTTTTGTGTGTATTAAGCTTATTTTTCCTGTTATTTTAAATTATTTCCTTATGATAATTATCCAGAAGTGCAATTACTGGATCAAACAATAAGAACACTTGAAAGGCTTTTTTTTTGGCTGCATTGGGTCTTCGTTGCTGCGCACGGGCTTTCTCTAGTTGTGGCGAGCGGGGGCTACTCTTCGTTGTGGTGAGTGGGCTTCTCATTGCGGTGGCTTCTCTTGTTGCGGAGCACAGGCTCTAGGCGCACGGGCTTCAGTAGTTGTGGCACATGGACCCAGTAGTTGTGGCTTGCGGGCTCTAGAGCGCAGGCTCAGTAGTTGTGGCACACGGGCTTAGTTGCTCCGCAGCATGTAGGATCTTCCCGGGCCAGGGCTCCAACCCGTGTCCCCTGCATTGGCAGATGGATTCTTAACCACTGCGCCACCAGGGAAGTCCCCAAAGGCTTATTTTAAGATTTTTTTCAGGAAAGTGATACCAGTTTACATGGCCCATATTATGAGAGTGCCTATCTTACTTCATCTTTACCAGCAGTGACAGTTACTGGGGGCGTTTTTTGTGGGTTTTTTTGCTGTATGCGGGCCTCTCACTGTTGTGGCCTCTCCCGTCGTGGAGCACAGGCTCCGGATGCGCAGGCTCAGCGGCCATGGCTCACGGGCCCAGCCGCTCCGCGGCATGTGGGATCTTCCCGGACCAGGGCATGAGCCCGTGTCCTCTGCATCGGCAGGCGGACTCTCAACCACTGCGCCACCAGGGAAGCCCAGTTACTGGTTTTTAAGCTTTGTTAACATAGAAGGTGGAAAAAAATGATATTTTCATTCTTTTGATAGCTACTGAGATTTAATTTCTTTTTATATATTTGTCAATAATTTATGTTTTCACATATGAATTATCTTTTAATGCCCTTTCTCGTTTTGTCCATGAGGGATTTAGTACTTTTAATATCAATTTGAACAAGCTACTTAAATATTAAGACCGTTACCTTTTGTCACATTGATTGCAGGTATTTTTCCTGGTGTATCCATCGCCTTCTAAGTGTGTTTATAATATTTCGATTTTTGATGCATTCCTCTTGTTTTAATTTAGAAGGCCCTTCTCCATCCAGAAATTCGATAAATACTTTAATTTTCTTCAAGTTCTTATGGTTTGTCCTTTTTTTTTTTTTTCTTTCTTTAACATTTACCTCTTTATTTCATCTGGAATTCATTTTAGGGGCCAGTGTGAAAGGAGACTCTAAATTATCCACTCCACCCCACACCCACCCCGACGTAGACAGCTGTTCCTGCATCATTGCTTGAGTGAATAATGCTTCCTTTGCTACTGATTTGTGGTTCTCTAGGGGCCATGTGATAAACCCTTATGGATGCCAAATTTGTTTCTAGGCTATCTGATCTAGCTATTCATTCTTATGTCAGTTCCACACGCTTTTAATTATTAAAGCTTTCGGATAGGTGAAAGTAATATAACTCTTTCCAATTTTGTTCTATTTTGTTTTTAGCTGTTTCCCTATTATTCTTTAAATTACTTTTAGGATGTTTTTTTCAAGTCTCCATTTCCCCTTTCCCTCCAAAACATTCCCGTTGGAATATGGCATACAAATTGGTGTTAAACTTCTGAATTATTTCAAGGAAAATTACCACCTTTTCAGTGCTGTCTACCCATTAAGGAATATTATGTGTTTCTTCGCTTGTTTAAGGCTTTCTCTTAAATTTCTCTGTTCAGTTTTGCAATTTTCTTCATAGAAATCGCACATTTCTTAATAATGTCATTTAAGAACTTTTATTGCTTATTAAATGAGCTTTTGTGCATTAAAATGTCTCACTGGTTAATTCTGTCATAAAAAAGCTGTTGATTTTTGTATATTAAGTTTACACCTAAATACTATTAATTAGTTACTAAACTCTCTTGTTAATTCTGACCTTTATTAGAGAGTTCTCTTGGGGTTTTCACATATATAATCTTATCCAATCATTGTACCTCTTTCCTTCCAAGGGTCATGAATGTTGCTGCTGTTTTTTAATCAGGCCTATTGATATTATGTTTATAGATGTACTGATACTATATCCTCCTTGCCTTTCTGGGATAAAGTCTACTTGGTTATAATGTATCTGTTAGTATTTCATTTGGGACTTTTATGTCTACTCACATTAGAAAGATTAGCCCATAGACTTCCTTATTTGTAATTTACTATCATTATGAGATTTTGGTAATAAGGAACAGGAAAAGCTTATTTTTTCTGTGTTCTGGACCAGTTTACATAGCAGAGCAGATATCTAATTTTTTGAAAGTGTGAATCAACTTACCTAGAAGAGTCAGAAGTTTAGAGACCTCCTTATAATATGTAATTCAGAACTTTTCATTTTATGATTTTCTATCTTTTCTGGCTTTTAATTTATTTTTTCAGTGAAGTTCGGTGATACTTATTTTCTAAAAAAGCACATATTTCATCATTTTTTCCAAAATCATCATCATAGAGTGGTAAATAGTTTTTATTGTGCTTTTTAATCTACTCCATATCTGTTTACATATATTGTTCATATTTTTTTCTTTTTTTTTTTTTTTTTTTTAGTCATTGCAGTTTTTTTTATTGAAGTATAGTTGATTTACAATGTTGTGTTAGTTTCGGGTGTACAACAAAGTGATTCAGTTATACATATATTTTTTTTTTCAGATTCTTGTCCCTTATGGGTTATTATAAAATACTGAGTATAGTTCCCTGTGTTACACAGTAGGTCCTTGTTGGTTATCTATTTTGTATATAGTAGTGTGTTTATGTTAATCCCAAACTCCTAATTTATCCCACCCCTCCTTTCCTTTTTGGTAACCATAAGTTTCTTATGTCTGTGGGTCTATTTCTGTTTTGTATATAAGTTCATTTGTATCAATTTTTTTTTTTTTTTTAGATTCCACATATAAGCAATATCATATGATATTTGTCTTTCTCTGTCTGGCTTACTTCACTTCGTATGATAATCTCTAGGTCCATCCATGTTGCTGCAAATGGCATTATTTCATTTTCTTATGGCTGAGTAATATTCCATTGTATAAATATACCACATCTTCTTTATCCGTTCATCTGTCGATGGACATTTAGGTTGCTTCCATATCTTGGCTATTGTAAATAGTGCTGCAATGAACATTAGGGTGCGTATATCTAGTTTTCTCCAAATATATGCCAAGGAGTGGGATTGCTGGATCATATGGTAGCTCTATTTTTAGTTTTTTAAGGAACCTCCATACTGTTCTCCACAGTGGATGTGCCAATTTACATTCCCACCAACAGTGTAGGAGGGCTCCTTTTTCTCCACACCCTCTCCAGCATGTATTATTTGTAGACTTTTTGATGATGGCCATTCTGATTGGTGTGAGGTGATACCTCATTGTAGTTTTAATTTGCATTTCTCTAGTAATTAGCAATGTTGAGCATCATATTTCTAATTTTATTTCTATTTCTGCTTTCTTGTTTTTACATATAATTTCCTTTCTTTATTTTCTAATTAATTAATTTCTGTATTTTGTCCTTTCACATATTTCCTTAGTTATTGGTGGTTTTCTAAGTTTTTTGAGTTGAATATACAGATTAACACTGTTCAATAGAAGTATAACATGACCCACATATGTACTTTTAAATTTAATATTGTATTGCACTATACCCGATATATTCAGAATTTCAACATATAATTAGTATTTCTAAAATATTAGACATTTTACATTCTTTTTTCCATACTATGTCTTTAAAAACTAGTGTCTATTTTACACAGACAGCACATCTCAGTTTTTTAGAGGCATGTTTCAAGCACTCAGTAGTCAGTTTAGAGGTTATATTTGCTTCCTTTTTATTTTTTACTTTTTTAATAGACTTATTTATTTATGGCTGCATTGTGTCTTCGTTGCTGTGCGGGCTTTCTCTAGTTGCGGCGAGCAGGGGCTACTGTTCGTTGCGGTGCGCGGGCTTCTCCTTGCGGTGGCGTCTCTTGTTGGGGAGCATGGGCTCTAGGCACACAGGCTTCAGTAGTTGTGGTGCGTGGGCTCAGTAGTTGTGGCTCGCGGGCTCTAGAGCACAGGCTCAGTAGTTGTGGTGCACGGGCTTAGTTGCTCCATGGCATGTGGGATCTTCCCAGACCAGGGCTCGAACCCTTGTCCCCTGCATTGGCAGGCAGATTCTTAACCACTGTTCCACCAGGGAAGTCCCTTTGCTTCCTTTTTAAATAGCCAAAATAGTTAAGACTATAAATTTACCTTTCATTATAGCTTTGACCACATCACACAAGTTTTTACAGCTCTTTATTTCCTAAATAATCTATTATTGTATATTTGATTACATCTTCTTTCCATCTTTCTTTAGGAGAATGCCTTTTAAACAAGTAATTGGCTATTTTTAAAATTGTTCTTAATTCTTAGTCCAGGTATGTAACCTGTACAGTTTCTGTATTCTGACATATGTAGTAGAATCACAGCTTATAATGAGGTTTGTTTCTTATGTTTTAATAGCTTTTGTTTTATGTAGTTTGAGTCTGTGCTATACAGTATATTTTTATCTATTATGGATTGTATTTTTATCTATATCAATAATTTTTATTTTACTTAATGAATGTTATCTTGAAAACTACTTTGATTTTACTTGTGTTTTACTTTTTTTTTAACATCTTTATTGGGGTATAATTGCTTTACAATGGTGTGTTAGTTTCTGCTTTATAACAAAGTGAATCAGTTATACATATACATATGTTCCCATATCTCTTTTATATCTATTAATGGCTGCTAGTGTTTTAATATTTTTTTTGTTTGTTTTAATATTTTTAAAAGCACACTTTAATGTCTATTTCTCTATTTATCAAACTTAAGAAAGAAGCAATAACCTGCGAATCTTTATGGTCTAAATTATGAAATTTTGTGTGCTTACAAGTCTTCTCTCCTTCTCCCACCAGTATTCATCAGTCTTAAGTAATTTAATCTTGGATTATTAGGTTACTACTACTATGAAATTCTTATTCAGATTACATTTATTTATTAAATATCTTCTCTCTTGAGGATTATTTCTGGATTTTGACTCAGTCTTATAACCAAAATTATAATTACTTATTTTGATTTAACTTCATAAATCTACCTGCTTTCAAGTTTTCACTTCTGGTCCTTCTACACCATGATTTTCTCAGAGTTGAGTAGTAAATTGTTTTTGGCTGGAGCATGTATTCAAGAAAGTTTTTGATTTTTAAGTTATTTTTAATTGTGTTTTAAAAAAGCATAAAGTTCTCATCTCAACCATTTTCTAAGTGTACAGTTTAGGCATGTTAAGTATAGTCACATCGTTATGTAATCAATCTCCAAAACTCTTTCATCTTATAAAACCAAAATTCTAATCCATTAAACAACTACTCATTGCCCTGTCTCCTCAGCCTCTGGCGACCATCATTCTACTTTCTGTTTCTATGAATCTGACTACACTGGATACCTATATAAGTGGAATCATACAGTACGATGATGATTCTCTCGATCCCTTTGTTCTGTGTATCCTGATGTCCTTTTTGCAACTGGTTTACTTCACCTAGCATGATGTCCTTAGGGTTCACCACGTTGCAGCATGTATCAGAATATTCTAAGATTTAACAATATTCCATTGCATGCATATACTACATTTTGTTCATCCATTCCTCTGTCAGTGGACACTTGAGTAGACTTCACCTCTTGGCTATTATGAACGGTGCTCCTTTGAACATGGGTGTGCAAATATCCCTTCAAGATCCTGCTTTCAGTTCTTTTGTATATATCCCCAGAAGTGGAACTATTGGATCATACTGATAATTTAATTTTTAATTTTTTGAGGAATCGCTATACTATTTTCCATAGCAGCTGCACCATGCAATTCTTTTAAAGATAAGCATGTGGGTGGGATTTTTAAAAAATCTGCTTGTGTAAAATGTCTTTGTCTTGCTTTCACTCATAGCTAGGTGTGTCCTTTTCACCTCAAACATATGATGTTGCTTCAGTGTCTCTGAATTTTAACATCAATTATAGAAGTATAAGGCCAACCATATTTTTGTTCCTTTGTAAGAAACCTAGGGGGTTTTTTTCCTTCAAAGCTGTTTTTAGAATTTTTCCTTTTCCTTGAAATTAAAAAAAAGAAAATTCTCCTGCTAAGTATAAATAGTGGGGCTCTGGAACACTGTGAACCCTTTTTGCCTGAAGAGTCAGCTCTTTTTTTTGTTGTTTTGTTTTGTTTGTTTTCAACTTTAAGTTGCTCTCTCGGGTCCTTTGTTCTGTGTATTCTGATGTCCTTTTGAAAACCTCTATAATTCATGTCCACTCTCTGTCTTCTCTATCCTTTTTCTTCTTTCTTTTTTTAATCTATGGCTTTGTCTTCAGCTAGTCATTTTCCAAGTCTGTCTCATGTATCACTTTTTCTGCAGTATCCATTCTATCCTTTATTGCCTCCAATTCACATTTCATTTTGCTGTGGATTTCTGACTTCCTTTGGTTCTCTCCTATCCCCATTTCCAGTCTCACACTTCATCTCAACCTAAGGTTTTGTTAACTAATCCCATGTCACAGAATCTATGTTGTTGTTCTTAACAGACATACAATCCCACATGTCTGTAGTTAGGTTTTTTGTTTATCTTTGCTTTATTGTAGTTGACATGTTCAGAGTTATGCATTTCCATTAGATCTTCGAGATAATGCTCCCCTGTTCTGCGGTGCAGGATTTTTCCACAGATGCCATAGTTCTTTGCTCCTCCCTGACCCTTGAATGAGAAAGGCTGGGTTTGGTTTTGGTGTTAGCTGTGCAGATCATCCTTAGAGTTGCTCAGTGTCTACTGAGGTAATAGTCGAGTCTCCCCTCAGACCTGAAGCTGGTGGCTTCGTGTGCACATCCCAAATTCAATATCCCATATTCAGCAGACCTTCAGTGTTCTAGTGAGTTCTACTAGCCCAAAACAGAATCCTCTCTCAATGCCACTGATTATCAGGAGGAAACTGAGTCAAGCTGTAGTTCTTTGATCAGATGTAATCATTTTTTTAAAAAAACTCCAGTCCCTGGTTTGCATTGCCCTGAGACTTTTCCTTCCCAGAGGGCTTTGCCTGAGAACACTGTGCCTCTGAGGACTCAGGGGACCACTTCACCTCTTTCTGCCCTGAATCTGCAATGACTAGAATAAGAGCAGTACTGATGGGAGCTGCCGTAGTGCACAGGCACGGGGGCTTGTTAACAGTTACAGGCTCATTGCCCACGAGCCAGCGGCAGGCAGAGGGAGGGCTCAAGCTCGAGCTCCCTCCCCATCTCACCCTTGTCTTACGGGTAGGGGCCAAGAGTCTTTGGACACCCAGAACTTCTCAACGACAGCATTTTAGTCAATGGTAAGGCGTCTGCAGTGAACTGTAATCTTCCTTCTCGGTGTTGGGGGGCTTATGTCCACTCTCATGGGTATTTTTATGGGAGACAGAGAAAGGGCGTCTCAGGCACTGATACAGGGCCACCTTTTTTTTTTTTTTTTTTTTTTGCAGTACGCGGGCCTCTCAGTGGTGTGGCCTCTTCAGTTGCGGAGCACAGGCTCCGGACGTGCAGGCTCAGCGGCCGTGGCTCACGGGCGCAGCCGCTCCGCGGCATGTGGGATCTTCCCAGACCGGGGCACGAACCCGCATCCTCCGCATCGGCAGGCGGACTCTCAACCACTGCGCCACCAGGGATGCCCCAGAGGCACCATTTTAACACCCGTGCTGGCACTCTATAAAGGTCTAGAGTTGTTCTCAACCATGGTTGCACATTGGAGTCACCTGGGGAGCTTTGAAAATATACCAGTGTCTTGGCCTCACCCTGGCCAATGACACAAACCTCTCTGGGTGGAGTCCAAGCATCAGTAGCTTCAGAGTTCCTCCAGGTGACTCCAGTGAGCAACCAGGGCTGAGAACGTTTGGCTCAGAGCAGAGAGCAATGGAAGGGCTTAGGTTCTCATTCAAGTTCTTGTACTGGTGACCTTGGTCAAGTCTTTTCAGCTCTTGTACCTCAGTTCCCCCATTCTAAAATGGGAATGGTAATGCCTGCCCCTGCTCTGACCACATAAAGATATAGTGGGATAAACAGAAGTTAATGAGGATAGAACTACCCAAAGTTTCATGACTTCAAGGCCCACAGTACAGCACCCTCTGCAGGGTCTGGGGCAGCAGGAAAAGTAATTCATCCTCCTCCCGGGACCATTGGGCCACCCCATGGTGGCCACCCCTTCTCACAATGGTGGAAGCAGCACAGGAGAGTAAGCGTAAATACTTAAGGCCTCTTAAGGACCAAGATCAGAACTGGCCAAAGCAAGTCACAAGGTCAAACCCAAAGACCAGGGGAAAGGTGGAAGAAACTTCTGAACATAACCTAATCTACCACAGATTCTAATCTTTCAGTCGCCAGAGAGTTCAGGTTTTTATTTCATTCTGTCTGGACCTTTGCAGTGGCCTCCTTTCTGGTCTCCACACCTATGCCATATTAACCTTCAAAAGAGCACAGGTGGGCTTCCCTGGTGGCACAGTGGTTGAGAGTCCGCCTGCTGATGCAGGGGACGCAGGTTCATGCCCCGGTCCGGGAAGATCCCACATGCCACGGAGCAGCTGGGCCCGTGAGCCATGGCCACTGAGCCTGCGCGTCTGGAGCCTGTGCTCCCAACGGGAGAGGCCACAACAGTGAGAGGCCCGCGTACCGCAAAAAAAAAGAGCACAGGTATGACCAAGGCATTTCAATGACCCCCCAAAACCTTCCCTACCAACCATCACATGGAACCTGACTCCTTGGCTGGTTTCAATTATCCACACTCTAGCCCCAACCTCCTTTCCCAGCCCTGACCCCATTTTCCCCTCTACCCACCTACAATGGGGACAGGTTGGCTAAGACCTCCCTGGTTCCCAAACTTCCATGTTACCTTCCTGGTGCCTCACCTGTGGTCATTGCTCCACCTGAAATTCCCCCAGGTTCTCAGGTCAGAATCCTAGCTCTTCCAAGATGCCAATTTCCAGTTGAAAGGAATAACTCCTACCTCTGAGTTCTCCAAAGTTCCTTTACCTGGAACCCTCCAATGGCTTTTAGTTCATTCATAACTGAATGAACTAAAATGAATGAACATGTCTTATCTTACCTCCTAGAGCAGTGCCTGGCACACAGTGGGGCAATGGTATTTTTAAGGAGGATGAATGAATGCGTGAATGAATGCCTCTAGTTTTCCTTCTATGCTCTGGGCCACTTGCTGGCACGGGTTGTAGCTGTGTCTCTAGCCCAGTGCTGGGGCCAAGATGGACCTCAGATGCCCATTGCTGGGTGTGTGGTTACCCTTCACTGCTGTGGGGACATGATTTGGAGGTTAGCAAAGGAGATAGTTTAGCCCCAGGGAGTTGAATGGAGGAGGTGATGACTGGGAAAGGTGTCATCTCCCCCTTTACCTCATTCCCTCCACCTCAGTACCTGGGTCAGTGAGGCAAGTCTGTAGCGCCCCCCAATCTGGGGACACTGAAGAAGAGGTGCTGTGGCTAAAGATCAAGGTGGTCTTTCTGCCCACAAGTGAGTCTTCAGCATTCATGCTCCAGCCACAGATCACCCATTGCCCTTCTCATGGAAATCATGGGGTTTACCAGTTGCCTAGGCCTAGCCCTTAGCCAGTAGGCAGAGTGGCAGACTGGGGTGGTGCCCGGGCCCCTCCCAGCTCCTGTGCAGCTGACATGGTCTCTTATGCCTCCGCAGAAGGACTTCACAGTGCGGGAGGAGCTGCAGCAGCAGGATGTGGAGCGCTGGTTGGGCTTCATCACCTTCCTGTGCGAGGTCTTCGGCACCATGCGCAGCAGCACGGGCGAGCCCTTCCGCGTGCTCGTCTGCCCCATCTACACCTGTCTCAGGGAGGTAAGTCTCTGCCAGCCCTGCCCGAGAGCGTGGGCGCTGCCCTGTCTGCTAACGATGCGCATCTCCATCTCTGATGCGCCAGGAATGCCACAAGGCTTGTACCACTTAAAGTGATCAATCATTTGGTTAAGAGAAACGGAACTCCCCGGTGCTTTTGTTTACTCTACCCAGGTTTTTATTTATTGAGTTTACGTAAAAGGAAATAATCCCCCAAAGGAAAGTATTATGAACTCAGACTGCAGTCATTCATACTCTAGAACACTGCCTACAGAAGGGAGATCTACAGAAAATATTGAGTGAATAGATCTTTGGACTGGATTGGTTTACCATTGAATTATTTATTTTAAAAACTATTTGCTTCTAAATTTCCTCTGATAAAGAAATAAATAAGGATAATAAAGAAACTTTTAAGAAGCAAGAAGTCAGTGGGGTGATGGCCCTACCAGGTATCATAACCCACTTTGGAGGGTCACCCTTGGCGGCTCTCAAGGGGTAGAATTGAAGGGCAAATGTGGAAGCTATTGGTGTGTCCAGTGAGAGGCTGGTGGCCCAAAACCCAGTCATGAGAGTGAGGAGGGGGAGGACCAGTTGCATTCCAGTTATATCTTTGAGTTAGAACCAACAGGACTTGCTGACATGAGATACAGAGAAGGGAGGAAGTGACGTAGGGTCCTCATCTACCACCCTGCTAGCACCATTTCCTGGGACGGGGAAGCTGGAAGAGAAACAAGTAGAGTGTGGATGAAAACCAAGAGTTTGGGTGGCCTGTTGGCCATCCCTGGGGACACAGGCTTCAGCGTTGTGTGAAGTGTCGACCTGTATCTGGTGCTGGGGACTGGATGGGGTCACCCAGGGGTGGGGGGTGGGGGTGGGGTGAGATGGAGGAGGGGAACTGGACAAGGAGTGGCCGGGAGGCTGGAAACAAGCCAGGAGGGCACAGTCATCACAGCCCTTGTCCAGTGGGGCCAGCCCACACCTCACAGGTGTTGGTCCCCTCCCACCCTCAGCAGCTGATCCCAAGATGCTGATCCCAAGAGGAACAGCCTCTGGGGAATCAGCGGGACCAGGACAGAGAAGAGGCCTGGGTTTGGCAACAAGGAGGGGCCCCACGGTGTCAGTGGAGTGAGAACAGAAGCTACGTTTGCCTCGTTGGGGAGTCGGTGGAGGTGGGGGCGTGAGTGTGGACACCTTTTTGGAGAAGTGCTTCTGTGAAAGGCCGCAGGGAAAGACAACTTGTCAGCTAAAGGGGAGGTATGCGGTCAAGAGACACTTTTGTGTTTCTGAAAGAAAGATAATAGAGCAGTTTAAGGGAAAGGAGGGGGCATCTGTAAATGTTTTTGAAGCATCCATTTATAGGAAAATAGCACATTCATTCCAGACTGCGTGGATCTGCATGAAAGCAGAGCACACAGGCCTCTCCTGGGTGCTCGGTGGCCCTGTCAGCCTCTACCACTTCACGTAGCCAGAGATGTTTCTTGACAAATGTACTTGAATTCAGACTTGTTTCTCAGATTCAGACAATGACCTCTTCCAACTTGAGTTCACTCTCAAAGTGTCCTCAGCTCAGAAAGAAGTACCAAGATGGGCCATGGCTATGCTTTTTGCACCCCTTTGGGATGCTTTGAAGGTAGCCCTCTTGGAGTCCTCTCATCCTTGCCTGAGCTGCCCTGCACCCCGACCACCCACCTGAAGGCAGGGAGCAGCATTGTTCTAGGGCGGTGACCTGGATTGCCCCAACATGTTGCCTCTGCGTGATCTGGGCACCTCTTGGTGTTGCTGTCACCTGCTCCCCCAAGCAGGAAGCAGGGCTACAGCCGAGCCCTGGCCCTGGCTGCTGGGACACTTCTGACAACACCTGAGGTAGTGCGAACCTTCTGGTGTGAGTCCGGCAAGTGCCGGGAGGTCTGCACAGACCAGGAATCAGGAGCCTCCCCTGACGCACACTTGTTTGTTGCATTAAACTCACACAGACCCCGCCAGGCCCACCGTAAACTAGAAGGGTAAATAAATGATCAGTGGTTTTCACCATTTTGTAAAAGAGGAAACCACCGCCCCGCGTTCCAAACTATCTGCTTGAGGCCACATGGGGAGACCCCTGAATTCTTAGAGTCAGCTGCTGCCTCCTGTACCTTATGACACATACACACATACCCAGGCCTGACCCACGTCCCAAAGCAGGTTGAGCCAGCTCTAGGACGTTTCTAGAAGCCAAAATCACTGCCGCTGCCTTTCTCTGTGCTGGACAAGTTTAGGCTCTTCCCCTGGGGCCATGCAGATGGCTGACCCCAAATGTACAGGGCCCACCCTGCCCTGAGGTCATCCCAGCTTCCTGAACCATCCCCAGGCCAGCATCTCTGGCTGCCCACTAGACACGTCCCAAGTCAAGCCTCGAGCCTTCCAACAGGTTGTGCCAGCGGTGCCCCAAACCCTCCTGCTCACTCCCTGTCTTCACGTGGCCCAGACCCAGCCTTCCTGCCCCACTGTGGCCAGACAGCAGCCCCAGGACTCCCCAGCTGCCCTTTCTCAGTGTCGTGGGACACCCACTCCACCCTCTGCTTCGGCACCACCCCCTAAGGCTTCCCCTGCTCCCCTTTCCTTGATGCCCCCGAGTCAAACACAAACCCACGGGCCATCTTGGTGCGAAGAGTTTCGTTTGCAACAAACCTAAGGGAAAGATACAAAATCCTCAGTCTCGGGGTCTTCATGCTTATGGAGGCCGCCTTCAGTGGATGAGGGGCTTACCCAGATTGAGCGTGTGCTTAGCCCCTGAGCCCCTTCAGGCTGGAGGACAGGCAGCTCTCTGAGAGATGCCCTGCCCTAGAGCGAGGCCCCTGGGCATTTCCTTCCACACTCTGACCTAGTTGAATTAACCCTCTCTCAGTCACTCAAGCTTGAAATCCTGGACTCCATCCTTGGAGTCTCTCTCTTCCTGGCCCTAAAACACCTCCTTCCGGGCCCAGCTCAAGCCACCTCTTCTGGAACCTCCCCTGTCCCCACCCCCAGCCGAGTGTACCAGGAGCTCCCTCCTGAGCGAGGCAGTGCGCTCCATCCTTATAGCTCCAATCCTTTTTACATCACCTTAGAGGATTTTTTAGTATAGATAACAGTACAGTGGAAGGCATTGTCCAAAGCACTTAATGCATTCTCTTGTCTTTTAACTCGGGCAACACCCTGAAGATTATCATCCCCATTTTCCAGAGAACAGAGAGATCAGACAGCTTGCTCATAGCCACACAGTTAGCGGGCTGCAGAGTCAGCATCGGAATCCAGACGTGACTGCCCGAGTCCCTGCTCCTAAACACCCTGCTTCACTGCCTTACAAGCAGAGCGGGAGCTGCTCTTATTCTATTCTCGTCCATACCCCAGCGCCTACTCTGTGTTGGAAGCCAAATAGATCTTTGTGGGATTGATCCTGTTTTTGCCATAAAGATCATGTGCCAATCAGAGATCCCTCTTCGAGGGATGGAGAAGAATAATCTTCAACAAGCTCTTTAACTGTTTAAGAGCAAATCGTTTCTGCCAAGATGGTTTTCCAAGTGAGTGAGGAGTAGTACGGGTGACCAGAAGCCGCGTGAGTCTCCTCGCCCTACTGTTTACAGCTCATGTTTGCCTCATGAGCTCTTTTGAATTTTTTTTAATGTTTTCAAATGTTTATTGTGGTCAGAACACTTAACATGAGATCTGCTCTCATAACAACTTTTTAAGTGTACAGTACAGTATCGTTATCTGTAGGCACAGTATAGTACAGCAGATCTCTAGAATTTATTCATCTGACGTAACTGAAATTTTATACCTGGTGATTAGCAACCCCCCACTTCCTCCTCCCCACAGCCTCGGGCAACTCCTATCCTATTCTTTGTTTCTATGAATTTGACTATTTTAGATCCCTCATATAAATGGAAACATGCAGCATTTGTCCTTCTGTGACTGCTTATTTCCCTTGGCACAATGTCTTCCAGATTCAACCATGTTGTCCCATTTGCGAATTTCCTTCTTTTTTAAGGCTGAGTAGTATTCCATTGTGTATAGATCACATTTTAAAATCTATTCATCTCTCGGTGGACATTTAGATTATTTCCACATCTTGGCTGCTGTGAATAGTGTTGCAATGAACATGGAAGTGCTAATATCTCTTCCAGATCTTGATTTCAGTACTTTTAGAGAGATACCCAGGAGTGGGATTGCTGGATGATATACTGTAGAAGTTCTATTTTTAATTTTTTGAGGAACCTTCCTACTGTTTTCCATTGAAGCTGTACCATTGTGTATTCCCATCAACAATGTACAAGAGTTCTAATTTCTCAACACGTTTTAATATTTTGTAGTTACATATGTATATATATATATATATATATATATGGATATAAAATAGCCTTCCTAACAGGTGTGGGGTGGTTTTGATTTGCATTTCCTTGATGATTAGTGACCTTGAGCATCTTTTCATATGTCTGTTGGCCATTTGTATGTCTTCTTTGGAAAAATGTCTATTCAAATCCTTAGCCCATTTAAAAAAATCTGGTTACTAGTTTCTTTTGCTTTGGGGCTGTAAGAGTTCCTTAAATTTTTTTGAAAATTAACCCCTTATCAGATGTATGGTTTACAAATATTTTCTCCCATTCTGTAGGATGCCTTTTCACTCTCTCGTTAACTTTGCTGTAAGAAGCCTTGTAGTTTGAGGTAGTCCCACTTGTCTGTTTTTGCTTTTGTGCTTTTGGTGTCATATCCATGAAATCACTGCCAAGACCAATGTCATGAGACTTTTCCCCTATGTTTTCTTCAAGGATTTATAGTTTCAGGAGTTATGTTTATAAATCTTTAATCCACTTTTTAGTTTATTTTTGTGTAAGGTATAAGCTAAGAATCCAGTTTCATTCTTTGGCATGTGAATATCCAGTTTTCCCAACAGCATTTGTTGAAGAGACCATGCTTTCCCCATTGTGCTTTCCTGGCACCTTTGTTTCTATCCACTACCTCTCAGTTGACCATACATGCATGGATTTATTTCTGGGCTCTCAACTCTGTACCATTAGTCTATATGTTTGTTTTAATTACTGTAGCTTTGTAATATATTTTCTTTTTTATATAAATTTATTTATTTTGTTTACTTTTGGCTGCATTGGGTCTTCATTGCTCCATGCAGGCTTTCTCTAGTTGCGACGAGCGGGGGCTACTCTTCGTCATGGTGTGGTGGCTTCTCTTGTTGCGGAGCACAGGCTCTAGGCATGTGGGCTTCAGTAATTGTGGCTCACAGGCTCTAGAGCGCAGGCTCAGTAGTTGTGGCACACGGGCTTAGTTGCTCTGCGGCATGTGGGATCTTCCCTGACCAGGGATTGAACCCGTGTCCCCTGCATTGGCAGGCAGATTCTTAACCACTGTGCCACTAGGAAAGTCCCTGTAATATATTTTCAAATCAGGCTGTATAATGCCTCCTGATTTGTTCTTTTTCAAATTGTTTCAAGATTGCTTTGGCTATTTGGAGTCTTTCGTGGTTCCGTATGAGTTTTAGATTTTTTTTTTCTATTTCTGTGAAAAATAACACTGGAATTTTGATTAGAGATTGCACTGAATCTGTAGGTCACTTTGAGTAGTATTGACATTTTAAATATATTAGTCTTCTAATCCAAGATCAGGAACAAGACAAAGAATGCCCAGTCTCATCACTCTTATTCAACATAGTACTGGAAGTCGCAGCCAGAGCAATTAGGCAAGAAAAAGAAATAAAAAGATATCCAAATCAGGAAGGAAGAAGTGAAATTGTCTGTTTGCAGATGACACTATCTTGTATATAGAAAACACTAAAGACTCCACACACAAAAAACTGTCAGGACTAAAAAATGAATTCAGTAAATTTGCAGGATAAAGATCAACATACAAAAGAATCAATTGCATTTCTATATGCTAATAACAAACTATCCAAAAAAGGAAATTAGGAAAATGATCTCATTTACAACAGCTTCAGAAAGAATGAAATACTTAGGCATAAACTTAACTAAGCAAGTGAAAGACTTGTACGTTGAAAACTACAAAATACTGGTGCAAGAAATTAAAGACACAAACAAATGCTAAGACATCCCTCAAGCTGTTTTTAATAGCATTCTAAGAACCCCTTCATCCTGCTGAGGTCCTCAGCCAAACTGTGACTGCAAGGGTTCCACACACAGGAGGGCTGTAATCAGTGTCTGTGGCCTGAGCTAAGGGTTTTATCATCTCCCGTCTCACCTGGAACTGACCTGGCAGGTTTGGGGTCTGGCTCACCCAGTGCCATCCCTCACCCCCTTTTTCCTGACCCTACAAGGCTCTCTGCCACCTCTGTAACCCAGTGGTGATGTACCTAGACTCCTCCAGGCTATCAGTGAATGGTTCTTTCTGGGCCCCTTACTTCAAGAGCTTTGTTGAAACTTCCTCTGCAGGGGATACTGGGGTGAATTTTAACCCCTCACATTTGTTTCCTCTGAGCCGACTTTCCCCATGCACCGTGGGCGTTTCTATCCACTCCCTCTCATCCTTCCTCCCTCCCCCAAACATCCCACCTTTCCTCTCTGCATTCCCATCCTCCTGCCCTCTTCTGAGTCCGGCAACCATAGCCAGAGGTCAGAGTGGAGGAAGGGAGGAAGGGAGGGGGTGCCTCTGTCAGGAATCTCTCCTCCCTCTGCACCCCTCTGTGACCCCCACCAACCTCTCCCTCTGGTTGGCTCCCTTGCTCTCCTTCCCCCAGGCACCAGAAACCCCGTCTGCCCCTCCCTGCCCTTCCTCTGAGGGGTGTCTCTGAGCCACAATTCCCCCCGGGATGCAACTGGCGGGGCTCCTGGAGGAGGCTGGCAGGCCCGCTGGCTGCGGAGGAGAACACAGAGGGCAACGAGTCAGGCTTCTCCGGAAATGAAATTGCTCCGTGCAACAATGGGAGAGCCGCTTTTCTAACATTTTGCGTGAGCGTGCATTCAATTGCTCACATTGTGTGGCTCCAGGGGGAAATCTGACCTCGGAAAAGGCTGAGATGAAGTGGGTGTGGGTGGAGATCCTCCACTCTTTCACAGGGCTGAGAGAGTCAAGCAGAACATTCCTCAGAGGTAACTTCCAGTGGGACCATTCCTCCCTTCCCAAGAAGAGCAGGAGATGGGGCTGTGTCTAGCCACCCAGCTGGGGCCAAGGCAGGGCCCCCTGGGGCTGGAAGAGACCAAGGTCGGCTGTGCCCAGGGTGGTGATGGACCCTAACGGGAAGCAGAGACTCAAAATTATCCTCCATGCAGCCCAGGACTCTCAGTTGCATCCCTGGCAGGTGTGGGGAGCACCTGCCCCCTCTAATCTTTGGGAAGCGTTTACAAAATCACAAATTCTCAGACCAATTAAATCAAACTTTCTGGGGAAGGGTTTTGGGGAGGCACAGGAGTGGGGGGAGATTTAAGCTTCCCATATAACTCCAATGTGCAGAAACACGAGTAGCCGCATCCTAGGTGCGTTTTGTGAGGCCACTGATGAGCAGAGGGCACGTGGAAAGGTACCACTGGAAGAGCCAGAGAGACCAGAGTTTGAATCCCAGCTCTGCCACTTACTAGCTGTGGGGCTTTAATCTAATTCTTCATCTTTCTGAACCTCAATATTTTCTCTTTGTGTGGGAATAATGGGAATAATTCATTCTGCGTGTTTGTTTTAAGGCTTAAAATAAGTGAGATGGGGCTTCCCTGGTGGCGCAGTGGCTGGGAGTCCGCCTGCCGATGCAGGGGACGCGGGTTCGTGCCCCGGTCCGGGAAGATCCCACGTGCCGCGGAGCGGCTGGGCCCGTGAGCCATGGCCGCTGAGCCTGCGCGTCGGGAGCCTGTGCTCCGCAACGGGAGAGGCCACAGCAGGGAGAGGCCCGCGTACCGCAAAAAAAAAAAAAAAAAGTGAGCTGTTCACGTGAAGCAAGTAGTGTGTGACAGCCCCTCGGTGAGCTGACATAGGAGTTGCTGCTGAAAGCAGACCGTATTCCAGGCGCTACTCGAGAGAAGTATCGCATCACAGGAGCCCCAGAAAGGAAGATCCATTCTCCTAACTGGGCACCAAAGCCCCCCACGATCGCAAGCCCTGTTCCTGGAGAACCTCTCCTGAGTCCTACAGCTGCAGCCACCCTGTTCCTGTCGTGTTTCCACAGAAGGTCTCTTACTTTCCTCCTGTCTCGAGCGTGATCTTCCTCCTCCTTCTGCCTGACTCTAGCCCACCTTCAAGACCAGGTTCACTTCCCACCGCGTCCCCACCCCGGGCCAGTTTACTCTTCCTGCAGCATTCTGCAGAACTCGCATCCACACCGGCCTGCCAACACCCGCTCTCTGGACATGGCCTTTGCCAGCGGTTGGATGAATGCCTGGTGACTTCTTCTTGATTTGCTTTAAAATCATTTCCACCTTCCATTGGTACCTGAGGATAGGCTGTGTGTCATCTATCCTGTAACCCTGACTGCATTTTGTTCAGGACTCTGTGTCCATTCAGTAAGCAGTGACTTGGTTTGAGACAAAGCTAGTTTCTTACTGAAGTGCAAAGTTTCCTGATTGTACTAGAAGGAAGGAGTACAAGTTGTGATCCTCTCCGAAAAGGCTTACAATCCACTTGGCTACCACATCCCCAGAAATCAAGCACCTGTGAACATTTATGATGGGTTGTACAATATAGAGGTGGAGGGAGTTTAGGAGTGTGGGCAGCTGCTGGGGGCAAAGGGGAAGGGGGACTACAGCTTAAAGGGAAGTGGGCTTCAGACAGGTATTGGCAGGGAAGGAGAAAGGCCCCCAGGAAGAAAACTCTGAGCGGAGGGCGGGTAGCCAGAATGAAGCGCGGCCCATCTGTGTGGTGTGGTAAAGGGACGGCCTGATGGGTGGGTCATGGGCCGGCACTGGCTCCCAGCAGAGGAATTCTGGTGGACACAAGGTGATACTAAGAACCTCTCTCTGAGAGTGTTTTAAGCTGGAGAGCAACACCATGGAAAGCATAAAGGAGAGTTTGTTTATTCATTCAACAAACACTGAGAAAAATGCTATTTCTTTACTGAACTGAAAAGTCTCCCAGACACTTTTCCTGATAGAAATGTGCTGAGACAAAGTCAAATAAATCTGGGGCACTCCCTGGCCAGAGAGGCCCACAGATAACTCAGTGCATGGTGGAAAGTACAGTGCTCAAAATAAGGTGAGAGTGGGAAGCGGGAGTGTGGGTGCCCAGAAGGCAGATGAGACAAGATCTGCCTGGCAAGGGCATCTTAGCCGAGAACCCTCTGACTAGAACCTTCAATCAAGCAGGCTAAGAAGCAGGAAGGGAAGGGCTGGAACAAAGCTTGAAAATTCAGGAGAGCCTTCCTCCATGAACAGTTTATTCCAGCCCTAGTCTTAGGCACAGACCCCGCTTGGAATGTTCCTCTGAGATTGCAGCTTTCCCAGGGCAGGTACACAGCCCCTGGGCACTGGTTTAGCGGCAGAGTTCCTGCAGGTCCAGCAGCTGCTGCTATGAATACCCAGCTTAAGCAACCATTCCTGTAACCTCTGCAGAAATAACTCCCCACAGTTTTTTGTCCCCTCCAGAGCTGCCGTCCCCCTCTTCCACTCGGCAGCCAAGTCACTCTGTGGTGTGATGCCGCTGACCTACTCAGACACCCCCCGCCAAACACACACACACACACACACACACACACACACACACACACACACGCACCCTGATGTGTCCCCACCTGAGGCGAGGCCTCCTCAAGATAAAATTCAGGTCTCACCCCACCCCCACTCCCCCGACCCTCCCCCAGCCCCCCCTTTAACTGTCCTACTTCCTTAGCCAGACTCTGCAAACTGAAATGTGAAATTTGAAGCCAGTGTTCTCCTTAGCAACCATGGTAACACAGGATCTGATAGAGAGCCTGGAGTTATAAAAATACCAGCTTCCACCAGACACTGGTTTCCAAAGGGAAACCAGTCTCCACGCCAGAACCGTTTTTAAACAGTCTTAAAACTCAAGAGATTTCCAAACCCATCTCAACATGGCTCAGGAGGATATCTCTTCAATTCCGTTTTGGAAGGTGGTGCAGTTGCAAGCTTTCAGTATTTTCTCTAAAATTTAGAGACGCAGAAAAGATGTGGCTCTCTGAGAATTCGGTAGCCGTGTCAAGGATATATAGGTGGGAACGGCTGTTCTTAAACAGCAAATATTCGACATTTTTTTTTTAAGTTAGATTGAATTGCTGCCACTCCTTCCAAGTTCCCTCCCAGCGAGTCTTCAGCGCCATCAATCCTCCTAATTATAGAGGGGGACTGATTTGATCTATCTCCCCTTCGTAGAAGACAGCTTTAATTAACATAAACATTTTCTAGCAGGAATTTACGTTTAAGCCCTCGAGTGGAGAGGTAAGAGGTACAGCTGGCTAAACTTCTCTGCTCAGGGCCAGAAAGAAACGTCCTGCATCGCTGTCCTCCAGTCCCTCCCCTCCCCCACGGAGGCCCCCTGCGGCACGGCCTCTCGCCTTCTCCCGGCGCTGCCTGCAGGGGACGCCTGGCCTTGCGGGTTGGGGGTGGGGTGCTCTTCCTGGAGGCACGGGGCCTCCCCCGGCCCAGCCCCCAGCCCCGCCTCCGCCGCCCGGGCGGACCGGCTCTCCCCACCTCCCCACCGCGCTCCGCGCTCTCCAGCTTCCTCTTATCTCCTGGGGCCATGCCTTGTAATTTTGAAAAATATTCTAACTCAGTAATTAATGTCTGAACTTCAAGAGGCCCCTGCTTTCTGCAGAGTCGCGCAGAAGGCGGGCAGGGACGGGGAGGGGCCGGGGTGTGGATTCTTTTTCTAAGCTAGCGAGTGGAAGGTGGAGGATGCATTGTTTCTTGCTAGAGTTTGTGTACAAGATACACACATATATACGTGTACACATACGCATGCGTCTGTCCATAGATTTTTTCGAATCCTTTGGGGGAAAAAAAGGATCCTTCCCCTCGCTCCGTCCCAGTGGCGTTTTCCCAGTGGGCTGATGTCAGAGGCTGCTCAGCCAGCTGGGGAGCATGTGGGGAGACAAGCTGGGACACTTTGTGAGTGTTTAGGTCCGGGCGGGGAGTGGGGATTGGCTGGGAGGGAGCAGGAGTGACCTATATGTTTAGAGGATAAGAAATCAGGAGCTGTGGGGTAAAAAAAAAAAGGCCATCAGTAACTTGAGATGACACAGAAGTCAAAAACAAAATTTGCCTATTTCCCACCCACAAGGAGGTTGTAAGCAGCCCCAGTGAATCCTGGCTCAGCGCCCCCCAACAAACGTCTCCCCGTGGTTTGCCCATCCCCCATCCCAGCCCTGCCAGCCCTTCCTGCCCCAGCTCGGGTCCCCTCCACCCAGCAGTTTGGGTGCCAAGGGATGAGCGGGCTGCTGCGGCCTGGGCACGAGCATGCTGTGCGTGGCCCCTGCCCTCACAGAGCTGCTGTCTACTGGGGAGAAGAAGTGGAAACACAAAGTGCCCTGTGCTGGGAGCTGGTGCATAAATCACCCGCAGGTCTCTCCAGGACCCACACTGATCTTTCTTTACGCTGCTCCAGCTCTCAGGGTCAAAGAATTGAAAGCCAGCAGCTGATGATGCCCCACTCGCTGCTGCCCCACCTTCAGAGGAGATGACGTTTAGGCAGCACTTGGTGTGGAAACTAGCAAGTTAGGAACCACCTTTTCTCTTTTCTGTCCACCTCGAGTCCTAGCCAGAGCCCAGTTCCTTATCGATGGCTCCATTGTCAGTGCTGCCAGCAACGATCGGTAGGTAACCGGAGGCCTGGGCCAGCCAGGATCAGCCCTTTCTTGTAGCCAGAAGAGAAGGGTGTGTGGGGAGAGGTGGACTTCAGAGCTAGACAGACCCAGGCAGCTTACCCACTCTGGCCCTCAGTTCCTTGTCGGGATGAGGATTAAACGTAATTTAGTAGATCTGCTATTGTATGTAGCAGGACATACAAAGCAAAGACATGAAAAACAAAAGACATGGAGTAAAGGGATCAGCCAGCAGCATATTCATATCGTATAAAATGAAGTGCTTCTTAATGAGAAAAAATGTGAAGGAACACAGTAGATGAAGTTTCAGGGCCTTTGTCCTTGCCGTTCCTTATGGGAGAATGCCCTTCCAGGTATCCTTCCAGACCTCTTCTGGGTGTCAGTTCCTCAGAGGGACCCTCCCGTACGATAATCCTAACAGCCTGCTTTCTTTTTCTCCATAACCCTGACTAGTATCTGACTCCACTTTAAGAGTTTTCTTTGTTAATCTGCTTGTTTTCTGGCTCCCCAACTAGCGTGGAAACTCTCTAAAGGCAGGGGCTGGTCTACTCTGTTCATAGCTATACCTCCAGTGCCTGGAAGAGTGCCTACCATATAGTAGGTGCTCAATAAATCCTGTTGAATAAATTAATGAACTAGAATGTCTAGACTGAACAAAGCAGGGGACAACAGTCACCCTTCTAGAGTGAATCGAGGAAGATTGCTCAGGGGAGATAAATCCAGAATCCTTGAAGAGGCAAGGTGAGCAAGCAGAGTGGGGCTGGCTGATCGTGGTCCCTAGAGATGAGCTCAGAATGAGGGAGGGAAGAGGAACACTCCCCCCGAAATCCAACTCAAAGGAGTGTGCGCAGAACGTGAGCAGAAACTTCTGCCAGTCGATGAAGCTGCCCGTATTCTGTCCCCACATTTCTCTCTAGTTAAGTGGCCTTTTCTCAACTTCTGTCTGCCAGGCTTCATGTGAGATTTAATTAGCCTGTCCAAAGTCAGAATCCTATGAGCCACCATCGTGAGAAGTCAGGGTGGGCTTCTGGCCCTGCTTCATAGATCGAGAGCCTTGGGGAAGGGATTGTGCAGGGGCCCCTGAGTGAGCAACTGCTGGGTTCCATGCCGGCTTCAGCTGGGCCTGGAGATGCAATCAGGGAGCAGAGCCTTCCTCTCCTGCCTCTCCCCTGAGGAGGAGTAAGGAGGATGCACAGGGCACAGGAGGGTGCTGTGAGGGTCAGAAGAAGGCGAGGCCTCGACACAAGAGGTGGGGGAGTGGAGCGGGTGAGAGAGGACACCCACAGTCACGAACGCTGAGGAGAACGAAACCTCTTAGCCCTTGACAGTCACAGCACAATCCCAGCGATGGAGCAACACATCCAGTACAATGTCACGGCAGCCACTCTGCCACTGTACCTTATCTAGTAGCTGCGTTTTTTAAAAGGCACCAGTGAAATTAATTTCAATATCTTTTATGTTATCTAATATATCCAAAGTATTATTTCAACGTATAATCAATATTAAAAAGCATCAGTGAGTTTTTTTTCTATTATTCTTTTCTGTACTAAGTCTGAAATCCAACGTGTATTTTACCCTTAAAGCAACTCTCAATTTGGACCCGGCGCATTTCAATTGCTCGGGGCCACGGGCGGCTGGTAGCTCCTGTACTGAACCATGTAGGTCTGGAGGCTAGCTTCTGGAGTCCTCGGGCTTTTGGAACAGTCTGGATCCCAAAAGTATCTGGATCCCCAGAGCCTCAAAAGTATTTTTATAGCTTCTCTCTCTGAGCACCCAGAAGCAAAGGAAGGCAGTGTGAGCTGGGGCTTTAAACTCATAGTCAACATGCTGACACTGCTCGGTTGGCCAGAGGTCCCTGATGGGGTCTGCAGAAGGCAATCCTTGTGACCCTTGAATGAAAAAAAGATGGAGAGAGTGAAAGGGGGAGGCGGAAAAGCTAAGAGAGAAGAAAAACACAGAAAGGGGAAAAAGAGGTCGTGGGTGGCCAGGACGGCAGGCTGCGTGACAGAGCTAAGAACAGAGTCCACAGACCGAGGAGGGGCAGCCCCGGCAGGGCAGGCAGCTGCCGGCTCCAGCTCACAATGGCTAAACAGAAAGCGAGGCCCAGGCCATGCAAGACACAATTAGCTCATTCTTCCATTGCCCTTTTGGTTACACTGTTGTTCTCGGGACAGCCATTTCTGTAATTAAGACCTTGTCCCTTACTCAGAGGTACTGCAACATAAAAGTAGTGGCTGAATCTGTTTTCCCAGGGTTAAAAGCCAGACTTAGGAAATGCAAACACACATTCACTAACTAATTATCCTTTCATTAAGGCTGAAGCCCTGCTTAAAACAATTAGCTCTGGGAATTGAACAGTAGGTACGACTCTACTTTCTGCTAATTGCCCTCCCCAGATGGCCAGGGTATGGCGCGTTTCGAGGGAGGGGGGGACAGGAGGGAACGAATTCGTCTGCTGCTTTTGGTCTGGACTGGACAGAGCCCGGCTTGCTTTGGACACGTTAGTCAGAGGAGAGCTGGAGGTGTGGGGAAGAGCGAGGAGGATGTGGTTTGGGCAAGGGGAGTCGAGAGGCTGCCCCAGGCTTGGACGCGGGCCGTGGGAAGTCTCAGGAGCTGCTGCTGGCCACACTGAGGTGCCTTGCCTGGCTGGAGCTGAGGGCGTGGGCCAAGGATTAGCTGACTGGAAAGCAATTAGATGAGGTGGGGCTGGCTGGGAAAATACCTGGAATCCCAGGGCCAGGGCTGAGACTTGCTGGGGCATTGCCCAAGGCGGGAGCGTCGTGGGCTCTGGGGAGCGGAGGTGACCCCCGGTGAGGGTGACTACCACTGGTCCACCGGCCCGAGGCTTTCTTGCCTCTTGCCCGTGAGGAGAAGTGGATTCCAGAGTGAGGGGCGTCCAGAAAAGAGGCCCTTTTCTGATTACATTTCCTCTCTCCGAATGTCTCCTCCGCCTCGGTTTGCCCGCCCCCCTCCCTCTACCCCCTCCGCAGACTCCCAGGACTTTCCTAAGGCAGGCCTCAGGGAATCAGACTACCTCCCCCTTTTCTAGGTAAGAGGGATGTGTATGTAGGGTGTTACCCTTCCAGGGACTTTTAACGTTTTGAAAGGAGAGGTTGGAAGGAAAAAAATGTGTGCCCCAAAGGAAAAAAAGATGCTCAGGGTTTTGGGGGGAGTCAGGGAGATGACTAACACCTCCAGGGGTCTCCCCAGAAAATAGCCACAGGCATTAAAGCTTGCAGAGAATCCCTGGAGCCTGTCCTCCGGGGGGCTTCCAGTTAAGAGCCCCTGCTCCAGAAGTGGAATTGCGATTTTCATCCAGGCAAGTGATCAGAGGGGCCTTCCAGACCACCCTCAAAGCAACAGGGTAAAGGATTCTCAGGGCTGACCCAGCAGAGATAAGGACTTCCACGGATTCCAGAAGCTCCTGACAGCTTCCTTTTTCCCCCCGGAAGAGATCCTAGCTCATCCCCGAGCTCTCCTCTCTTCTCCCCAGATCAGAGGTCAAAAGACTTCTCTAAAGGGCCAGATAGTAAATATTTCAGCTTTGCAGCCCAAGAGGCAAAATCGAGTTTAACCGCATCCCTGCGATGTGTCCTGTGCTGAACAGCAGTGCGAATCAGTGAGAACGGTTTCTGTAGAAACTACTCAGCTCTGCCTTCTTAACGGGAAAGCAGCCGTAGGTGATATGTAAATGACTGAGAGTGACCGTGTTCCAACAAAACCCTATTTACGGACACTGCAATTTGAATCTTATATCATTTTTATGTGTCACCGAATATTATTCTTCTTTTGATTTTTTTCCTAGCTATTTAAAAATGTCAAAACTATTCTCAGCTCATGAGCCTGTAAGAGACAGGCAGGCTGTGGACTAGATTTGGCGGCTGGGCTGTAGTTGAACCGACCCCTGACCTAGATCTGTTGTTCTCAGCTGGGAAATTGCCTTCCAGGTAATGTTGATGCCCATTAAAATTTAAGAATCACTGTCAGAAAAAGGAGAATTTGCCATTTCTCAGGCAATGCTGATGCTGAGGTTAGGAGGACCACACACCGAGCAGCAAACACTGAGCTAGTCTGAACTTCACCCCCACTTTACAGATGACAAAACGGGCCCAGAGGTGACACAGCTCTATCATTTGAACCCAGGGAGAGGCTTCTCTGTCCCAGGATGCAGAGCTGGGTGGTTTTTCTATCTCTGGCCGCCTTCAGAGATCTACCCTTCCAGCAGCTCACGATGCCCGAGGCTCTAGCTGAGACACAGGAAATGTGTATGTGTCCCCTGGAGTCCCAAAGTGGCAGGGCTCCAGTGAGTCACTTCCCGTGAATGGCGATAGTGCGCACTGAGACATCCTCACGCTGTCAGTCAGCTCCCTCCCTGCCCTGCGCTTCAGAGAAACTCCCTGCCAGCTTCGGGGATCGACACAGACAGAGCGGCACGAGAGGGAAGCTAAAAGCCCCCTCTGTGAGAAAGGAAATGGAAAGAACAAGGGCCTGGATGTCAGATTTACATGATGTCAAATCCCACGCTTTTTGTACTAACTGGAACCTGAGGCAAGTTACTTAATCTCTTTGAACCTCAATTTTTCCATCAGTAAAATGGGGAAACAGCCTCTACCTCTGCAGGGTTGTCTTAAGGATCGATGATAATGTCTGTCAAGTGTCTGGCACAAAGTACAGAACTTTCATGGTTTATTTTTTCTTTTTCTTTTTCTTTTTCTTTTTTTGCCGTGCTGCATGACATGTGGGATCTTAGTTCCCCGACCAGGAATCAAACCCGCGCCTCCTGCAGTGGGAGCGTGGAGTCTTAACCACTGGATGTCCAGTGAAGTCCTAGGGTCTCTTTATCGGCCACCCTGGCATTGTGCCTTAACCACAGAGCTACCCAGCCACAACCTAGACAGCCACGGAAGAAGGCGACACCTGAGACCATGGCTGTGTTGATGTCACTGGCTTGCGCTTCTGTGACATTTCCATTGGTGATTTAGGGGTATGGCTCATGTCCAGGGTTTGTACCTGGGCCCCTGGGTGGCCTTCAGGGTCTGGGAACCCACTGAAATTGTACGCTGACATCTGTGAACCTGTGGAGATGTGCATTTTTCTGGGAGAGGTGCCAGAGTTTCCATCAGATCCTCAAAGGGCTCCATGTTCCCCCCGAAAATTACAGGATGCATATCTATAAACACAGTGCAGAAGAGAGCACCAGACTTTTGAGACAGATTCCTGGATTTGGAAATCAGCTCCCTGACACTGACCTATGCATCGGAGGTCATCTAATTCAGATCTGAACTTCCATTTCCTCAGCCCTAAAAGCTGGGACTAGCATACCTGCCCTGCCAAGTCCAGAATCAGATGATACCCTATGAGGGAAAACCCAGAGTGGGCAGTCAAGAATGGGTAGGGCTCTCACAGGGGCCCAGGTGAGCAAGGGGAGTCACAGGGGGCCATCGTGCAGAGCCAGTGTGTTTGCTTCGAATTGAAATACTGGGTTTTTTTTTTTTTTTTGCAGTACGCGAGCCTCTCACCGCTGTGGCCTCCCCCGCTGCGGAGCACAGGCTCCGGACCCGCAGGCCCAGCGGCCATGGCTCACGGGCCCAGCCGCTCCGCGGCACGTGGGATCCTCCCGGACCGGGCCACGAACCCGCGTCCCCTGCATCGGCAGGCGGACTCTCAACCACTGCGCCACCAGGGAAGCCCCTGGGGGTTTTAAAGTGGGCAAAATTTAACTCTGGTGATAAGGAGGATCGTGGTGACCCTCGGGAAGGGTCAGTGAAATGACGGGGCGGGCGCAGGAGGACTGTGGGGTGTGATCCAGGTTTGTAGCTCTTGGTCAGGGCATCAGAACATGTTTGCCCTTTGTTATTTGTGCAAACCCATCTCACTGCACATTTTTGTATGTGTGATACTTAAACAAAAAGTCTTCTCAAAAAACCTTCAACTGAGAAAACTAGAAATACAATATAAAATCACCCCCTGGGGGCTTTTTCTATATAATTTTGCAGTTAAGTTAGCACATAGCTTGAAGAAAGAGTAATTTATATATAAACACAAATAATAGAGTAAGATTTTAAAATAATCCAAAAGCCAGGTTTAAGCATCTTTCTTCTTCACCCAAACTGCTGTCTAAGTCTGCTTACATAACTTCCGCTTTCTTTAATTATCTCACAGGGCCCACAGGCTGTCTCGGGCCTCTTCACAACCATGGTGGACCTG